>NW_028270183.1:96603722-96960832 GCF_037043375.1 Chiloscyllium plagiosum
CTTGCCTGGCACTAGACATTACACCCACTTGCAAGTGTAAAAATAAAGGACACTCCTGATTCAGATCTTGTCTTGGACTGAAATTATCGAAGTGTGTGAGCTTTGTTTCTCACAATTGGGGGCTGTCCGGGATTTTCTTCCATCGCCAGGGGGGAGTGGCTGGCCTTGGACACTGGGAAGACGCGTCCCGTTCCCCATTGAGGAGTGGTCTCGTGTACTGGTTTGGTCTGGTCCCTTGGGAGACTGGTACGGATCCCACAAGAGAGACATCTGAATCAGACAGTGATGGGAGGTTGATAGAAAATACGGCAAAAAGGGGCCAGGCAACTCTGTGCACAGAGCAAGGTAAGAAAATTGACTTTTAAATTTTGCCTTGGTGGCCGGGATTGAGTCTTAGTAGTTAATAAGGGACTAACGAAGGAACTCAATATGGATTGTGCCATGGGTAAGGAAAAAGCCTCCGGGAAAACAAAAGAAGAACAAAGCAAAGGAAATGGAGGGGGGGCCCCTTACAACATACCTCCAGAACGTTCTTTGGGCAGGATGTTGTGGAATTGGAGAAATAATACTTGTACAAGGGAGAAAGATGATTAAATATTGTTGCTTTGTATGGACTAAGGAATCCATTCTTCGTCCTGCCGTCTTCTGGCCAAAGAACAGGGTCGGAAGAAGACTGGGTTTGTAAATATCTGAATTTATTTGTCAATGAGTGAGAGAGAGAGAGAACGAAAAGAGCTCTACAGCTGGTAGAAAGCTTAACCCTTTGTGATTTGGTTTGAATGAACATTTGTTTGTTGGTGATTGAATTTTTGCACTTTATTCCCTGGTGCTTGAGTTCCAGGACTGTTTTAAATCTGATTTTTATTATGGAAACTTAACATGATTTCGTTTAAGGTTAAGGATTCTATCGAGATTATGAAAAAAAAAGATAACTCCTGTTCTTTTTACTGGCTTACTATCAGTTTCTAACTAATCTATTTTATCTTTACATAAAAGCGATTTATGGAGGACAGTTGAAGTTTCAGTTCAACATTAGATTGTAGTAAAAACAAAATTCTATGGTTAATATCTATGACCTTGCATTCAGCCATTGTTCATGCATTAGAAGTTTTTTTTTAAACTTGAATAGACAAATTCTTTTAACGCAGCTCTGATTATTTTACGACCTATAGTATTGTAATTGAGCAATGATTGGTTAGGACTACTTAAGAAAACTAATTTTGGATTTAAATTAAAGGACTAAAACTGGGTAATTACAGTGAATTTCAAAATTGGGAATTGTACGCATTTTACATTTTAAATATTAAATACTGAATAAATGAAAGTAAATATGTAAATATATTTACAAGTTAGGAACATGCTTTTAAAGTTAGTCCAGCATGAATTGATGAATTGGTGTTTGAAGTTATGGGGAGCTAGAAATATTGCAATATTTCTTTAAAAAAGAAAAAAAAAGGGAAGAACGTAACGACTTATCCCCTTCGGGAGGTACCAATAGGGGACAAAGAGATTGGGTTTGTAAGTGCCCCCCTCGCCAGTGGGGAGGTCAGAACATTTAAAAAGGAAATGAATGTCCTGGTTGAGGATCCGGTGGGGTTGTCTGAACAAATTGATCAATTTTGCGGGCCAAGTCTGTATACCCGGTCTGAGTTAATGTCTATTTTGAATATACTATTTACTGGGGAAGAAAGGGGACTTATACGAGGAGCCGCCATTAAAATATGGGACAGGGAACACCCGATTGGAAATGGGAATGCTGGACAGGGAGAGGTGAAGTTTCCCCTCAGAGAACCCAGTGAGGAAACCTAAACCCGGGGAATAGAGAAGAAATGAGGGAATTGAAAGACCTGATACTACAAGGAATAAGAGAGGCAGTTCCGAAGTCGCAGAATTTAACTAAAGCCTTTGAAGTTAGACAGGAGAAAGATGAGACTCCCTCAGCTTTCTTGCAAAGATTAAGGGACGCAATGCGGAAATATTCTGGAATGAACCCTGAGGACCCAGTGGCACAGGGTCTTTTGAAAGTACATTTTGTGACAAAGGCATGGCCAGGCATACAGAGAAAGATACAGAAGATAGAAGGGTGGAGTGAAACACCATTAGATGAATTGTTAAGATAGGCACAGAAAGTGTTTGTAAAGAGGGAGGATGAGAGACAAAAACAGAAGGCGAAATGATGGCAGCTGCAATTGATGAGGAAGTTAAGAAAAGAATGGAACCAATAGTGAGCAACCGGAGTAGCGGGTGGCAGCATGTAGGACAGAGAGAGAGAGGGAAAGGGGGAGCATGTGATAGAGGGTTCGAGCGACAGGGACAGAGATGGAGGTCTCCACAGGCAGGATGCTATTATTGCAGAAAGATAGGACATTTTAAGCGGGAGTGTCCTGATCTACAAAGGGAAGAAAGGGCAATTCCGCTTGTGGATTTTGATGAAGAATAGGGGTGTCAGGGGTTCCTGCCCTTGGGGGTCTACCAGGAACCCTTGATAAACTTGAATGTGGGACGCTATAGGGAAGAGGTAGTGTTCCTAGTAGATACGGGGGCAGCATGGTCATCGCTGAATTTTACACCAAAGAAAGCAGAAATGTCGACACGGTCAATTACTGTTTCGGGGGTAAAAGTGGGAAGTATTTACTGTTCCAGTATTTAAACCTATGATAATAGAAGGTCCTAAGGATAGGGTCACAGGGGAACTGCTGTATATCCCTGATACAGGAAGTAACTTACTAGGGAGATACTTTATTGTCCTCTTAGGACTGGAGATTGGAATTCAGGGAAAAGAATTAGTTGTACAACTGGCAATGTTGACAGAGGATGTGGAGAAACAGACAGACCCTATTGTATGGGCTAGAGAAGGGAATCGTGGAAAACTACAGATCCCTCCCCTTGAAGTAAACTTAAAAAGGAAAGGGGACGTTGTCTGTGAGCGACAATATCCCATTTCCATGGAAGGTACACGAGGACTGCAGCCAGTAATTGAGGGACTGATTAGAGATTAAGTAAGATCCCTCATGACTATAAATGGTTTAGTGTGATAGATTTAAAGGATGCCTTTTGGGCTTGTCCCTTGGCGGAGGAAAGATTTGGGACTATCCCCCTATGAAATCTTATCTGGATTACCTTATCTGGGAACGAATGGAGAATTGGCAATTCCCAAAACTAAAGATTTGTTTTTACAGAAGTATATACTGGGCTTGTCCTCCTCTTTATCTTTCCTCAGAAAACAGAGTCTCTTCGCACAGACTCCGCCCCTTGAATTCACTGTTCACCCCATCCAGCCGGGAGATTGGGTCTTAGTAAAATCATGGACAGAGACTAAATTATAGCCGGACTGGGAAGGGCCGTACCAGGCTCTTTTGACTACCGAAACGGCAATAAGGACGGCGGAGAAAGGCTGGACTCAATACAGTCGGATCAAAGGGCCAGTGGAATCACCAGTTGAGGAAGAAGTCTGGACAGCAGAATCAACGCAAGACCCGCTGAAACTCAGACTAAAGAGACTTTGAGTAACTGACTATACAGTGGCAACGCGAGCGCGGGATTATTTCTGTAAGATTGTATATTAAGTATTTTTGTGCTTCAGCATGATGTTTAGAGTACTGGGAATGATTAGAGTTATGATGCTAACCCTCTTAGTATTGGGATTTTGTCAACTATCATTTTCATATGTATTATGAACGGTTCCTGAGTCTGATAATCCACAAGTAATAGACACTGATGCATGCAGCTTAGTAAATTGTGGGGATGTAGATAATCAGAGACAGTACCGCAGCTCAGAGATACATCTTTAGTCCTATGGGGATGGTACTTGGTATAATGGTCTTGTCACAATACATCGGACCCCCTTCCGACCAGCTCGCGATTGTCCCAATAAAAAGTGTAACCCCATATACCTAACAATACGGAAAACCACATGGAAATAAAGCAGTTCTGGGGGGGGGGGGGGGGGGGGGGCATTTATGAGATACAATTAAATGAAACATTTGGGATCGAAATGAATGCAAATGGGAAGGATTTCTTGGGCTGTTGTTTTGAATTAGCGTAGGACAGGGAAAACGGGTAGAATTACTGGGTAATAAGATACAACCTTTCACCTTTCCCGATGATGCTAAAGTAGTAAAAATTATAGAGGTAAAGGACTTGAAACAGACCATTGAAATACAAACTGGGTACGGGGATGCAAATGCCTGGGTTGAATGGGTAAAGTATACTGTAAAAAGTCTGAACAAAAGCAATTGCTATGCATGTGCCTCCGGTAGGCCAGAGGCCCAGGTGGTTCCCTTTCCGCTCGGGTGGAAGTGAGACAGGAAGGGCATGAAATGTATGATAGCCCTGTATCAGGATGAGACTGCATGGAATGATAGGAATTGTACCTCGTTATCTCTGATGATCCCTCCCTTGGAGAAGAAAGATGCAAAAGTCCCCCCACATTTTCCACCACCTTGCGCAGGCAAGGTGCAAGTCGGTCGAGAGATTTGGGGGAGCTGAAATTATGTACAGAGATTAAGAATGTTACCGAAACGGAGAAGGGAGGGAACTAGTCAGTACTAAAGGTTCCCCGAGCGGATCTGTGGTGGTACTGTGGTGGCAAAATATTGAGACCCACCCTACCTCCGGATTGGAGAGGGATATGTGCACTTGTACAATTGGCAATTCCATTTACCCTGGCATTTGAGAAGGAAAAGATAGTAGGGAAAAAGGGAAGGGATAAGAGATCACTGTTAGATACTTCTTTTGATGACAGGATTTATCTTGATTCGGTAGGAGTCCGTAGGGGAGTACCTGATGAATTCAAGGCTCGTAACTAGATTGCAGCAGGCTTTGAGTCAGCTCTCTTTTGGTGGGTAACAATTAATAAAAATGTAGATTGGGTAAATTACATTTTCTATAATCAACAGCGATTTATAAATTATACACGAGATGCGGTTAAAGGAATATCAGAACAGCTTGATGCGACAAGTAGGATGGCATGGGAAAACCGAATAGCCCTTGACATGATTTTAGCAGAAAAAGTGAGTGTGTGTGTGTGATGCCAGGAGGAAGCTGTTGTACCTTTATTCCTAACAACACTGCGCCTGATGGTTCAATTACTCGGGTCTTAAGGGGATTGACTACCTTAGCAGAGGAACTGGCTGAGAATTTAGGAGCAGACACATCTCTCACGGGATGACTTGAAAGATGGTTTGGAAAAATGGAAGGGGGTGATGGTTTCTATCCTTACTTCCCTGATAGTAGTAGTCGGGCCATTGGCTGTTGTGTCATACCCTGTATATGAGGGCTCACCCAAAGGCTGATTGAAACAGCCTTGATGAAACAGATGCCCCTAAAAGGGAATCAGACAGAAGAACTTTATCGACTAAATAATGAGGAGATGAATGAGACCAAGATGGATGAAATCTCTGGAATGATGCTTGCGAATTTCGGGGGCGACGCTTAAAAGATATAAAAATGCAGAAGATAACAAATGGTAATTAAAAGAAAAAAGGGGAAATTGTGGGATATAGGTACATTAATGTTTCTTCTGCAGATCTGCAATTCTGCAATTATAATTTCTGATGCAAAGTAAATGAACTCACATCAGTGTGTAATTGTTTTAGTCATGAGCTGAGTCAACAAGAATGGAAACTATGTGAAGGAAATATATATTTGTTTTCGTATCAGTTAAAAATGGTATGTCAGCATGAAACGTGATTGCAAAACAATAGTAGATGTATGGGCAAATAGATAAGAAGTTGTAAGGGGATGAACTCGGTTTGCATAACAGTAGGTAATAAGATCTGTTTTCCACTTGCACGGAGACACAGGAACAAACCCTAATTAAAGAGGTCATAAGATCAGAGTGGCTTCAGAGAGGCCCAGATGGAAAGAATAGTTACTGATAAAGAAAGAATATGCCTAACGATGACCTGCAGTGGGATGACGTCAAACGGACTTATGAGGCCAGAATAAGCATTTTGTCACAGACAAGGCCGGATAAGCAGGAGTGGTAGGACCAGTCTTAGGGAAATGGAGGATGTAAACAGTGGGAAAAACAATGAAATAAGAAAAAAAAATGTAGGGACCCAAATTATATAAATATCGAGAATTTGTTGAACTCGGTGTTTTATGTCCTCTGCCTTGCCTGGCACTAAACATTACACCCACTTGCAAGTGTAAAAATAAAGGACACTACTGATTCAGATCTTTGTCTTGAACTGCAATTTTTGAAGTGAGTGAGCTTTGTTTCTCACAGAGGGATTCAGGGTGACGGCGACTGAGTGAGTGTGAGGGGGTCAGTGTGACTGTAATCACGTGAGTGTGAGGTGGTCAGGGAGACGGTGATGGTGTGAGTGTGTGGGAGTCAGTGTGATAGTGACTCAGTAAGTGTGAGAAGGTCAGGGTGATAGCGATGCAGTAAATGTGAGGGGGTCAGGCTGATATTGATGCAGTAAATATGATGGGGTCAGGCTAGCAGTGACGCAGTAAGTGTGAGGGGTTCAGGGTGACAGTGATGCAGTAAGTGTGAGGGGGTCAGGGTGATAGTGATACAGTAAGTGTGAGCGGGTCAGGCTGATACTGTCCGGGATAATTGTGAGGGATCAGGGTGACAGTGATGCAGTAAGTGTGAAGGGGTGTCTGTGACAGTGACGCGGTTATTGTGAGGGTGTCTGGCTCATAGTGACGCATCAATGTAAGGTGGTCAGGCTGATAGTGAAGGGGGATCAAGGGGATTGTGACATATTAATTGTGTGGGGGGCAGTGTGACAGTGATGCAGTAACTGTGAGGGTGTCACTGTGACAGTGACACAGTAAGTGTAAGAGAGAGGCTGGTAGTGACACAGCAAGTACGATTGGGTTCAGGGTGGCAGTGATGCAGTAAGTGTGAGGGCGTCAGGGTGACAGTGACGCAGTACGTGTGAGGGGGTCCGGCTCATAGTGAGGTAATAAGCGTGAGCGGGTCAGGGTGATACGTTTGGAATAATTGTGAGGGGTCAGGGTGACAAAGACACGGTTATTGTCAGGGAGTCTGGCTCATAGTGTCGCAGCAATATAAGGGGGTCAGGCTGATAGTGAAGGGGATCAAGGTGATACTGACAGATTAATTGTATAGGGTTCAGGGTGACAGTGACGCAGTAACTGTGAAGGTGTCAGAGTGACAGTGAAGCAGTAAGTGTGACGGGGTCAGGGTGACAGTGATACAGTAAGTGGGAGGGGGTCACGATGACAGGGACGCAGTTAAGGTGAGAGTGTCAGGGTAACAATGACACAGTAACTGGGAGGGTGTCACGGGGATATTGATGCAGTACGTGTGAGGGGTCACAGTGACAGTAACACAGTAAGTGAGAGAGGGAGAGGCTGGGAGTGACACAATACGTACGATGGGGTCAGGGTGGCAGTGACGCAGTAAATGTGATAGGGTCAGGGTGATAAAGACGCAGTAAGTGTGATGGGGTCAGGGTGATAGTGACACAATAAGTGTGAGGGGCTCAGGGTGATAGTGACGCAGGAGGTGTGATGGGATCAAGGTGATAATGACGCAGTTAAGTGTGAGGGGGTCAGGGTGACAGTGACGCAGTAAGAGTGAGGGTGACAGGGACGCAGTGAGTGTGAGGGAGTCAGGGTGATAGTGACACAGTAAGTGTGAGGGGATCAGGGTGATAGTGACGCAGTAAGTGTGAGTGTGCCAGGGTGATAGTGATGCAGTAAGTGTGCGGGGGTCCGGGTGACAGTGATGCATTCAGTGTGAGGGCTCAGAATGACAGTGACGCAGTAAGTGTGAAGAGGTCAGGGTGACAGTGACGCAGTAGTTGTGAGGATGTCAGGGGATAGTGACGCAGTAAGTGAGAGGGGGTCAGGGTGACAGAGACGCAGTTAGTGTGAGGGGTCAGGGTGATAGTGATGCAGTAAGTGTGAGGGGGTCAGGCTGATAGTGACGCAGTAAGTGTGATGGGGTCGAGGTTATAGTGACACAGTAAGGGTGAGGGGGTCAGTGTGACAGTGACACAGTAAGTGTGAGGAGGTCAGGGCGATAGTGACACAGTAAGTGTGATGGGTCAGGAAGATAGTGATACTGTAAGTGTGAGGGTTTCAGGGTGACAGGGACACAGTGAGTTTGCGGGAGTCAGGCTGGTACTGACGCATAAGTGTGAGGGGTCATGGCTAGTAACGTCACAGTAAGTGTGATTGTGCCAGGGTGATAGTGATGCAGTAAGTGTGAAGGACTCAGTGTGTCAGTGACGCAGTAAGTGTCGGGGTGTTAGGGTGATAGTGAAGCAGAAAGTGTGAGGGGGTCAGTGTGACAATGATGCAGTAAGTGTCGGGACGTTAGTGTGACAGTGACGCAGAAAGTGTGATGGGGTCAGGGGGACAATGACACCATAAGTGTGATTATGCCAGGATGATAGTGACGCAGTAAGTGTGAGGGGGTCAGGGGGACAGTGACACAGTACGTGTGATTGTGCCAGGGTAATAGTGGCACAGTAAGCGTGAGGGGGTCAGGGTGATAGTGATGCAGTGATTGTGATGAGGTCAGGGTGATAGTGATGCAGTAAGTGTGAGGGAACGAGGCTAGTAGTGATGCAGTAAGTGTAAGGGGCTCAGTCTCATAGTGATGCAGTAAGTTTGAGTGTGTCCAGCTCATAGTGAAGCTGTAAGTGTGCGGGGTCAGTAATGATATTGACACAGTAACTCTGAGGGATCAGGCTGACAATGATGCAATAATTGAGAGACAGTCAGGATGATAGTGTCGCAGGAAATGTGAGGGGTTCAGGATGATAGTGACGCAGTAAGTGTGACAGGGTCAGGGTGACAGTGACAAAGTAAGTGTGAGGGGGTCAGAGTGATAGTCACGCAGTAAGTGTGAGGGGGTCAGGGTGATAGTGATGCAGTAAGTGTGAGGGGGTCAGGGTGATAGTGACGCCGTAGCTGTGAGGGGGTCAGGATGATAGTGACGCAGTAAGTGTCACAGGGTCAGGGTGGCAGTGACAAAGTAAGTGTGAGGGGGTCAGAGTGATAGTGACGCAGCAACTGTAAGGGGTCAGTGTGATAGTGACGCAGTAAGTGTGAGGGGGTCAGGGTGACATCGACGCAGTAACTGTGAAGTGGTCAGGGTGACAGTGACGCAATAAGTGTGAGGAGTTGAGGATGGTAGTGACGCAGGAACGGTGAGGGGGTGAGGGTGACAGTGACACAGTAAGTGTGAGGGGGGTAAGGGTGACCGGGGCACTGTGAGTTTGAGGGAGTCAGGCTGGTAGTGATGCAGGAGGTGTGAATGTGCCAGGGTGATAGCGTCGCACTGAAAGTGAGGGGGTCAGTGTGACAGTGACACAGTAAGCGTGAGGGGTCAGGGTAACTGTGATTCAGTAAGTGTGAGGTGAGGAGGCTAGTGGTGACACAGTAAGTGTGGTGGGGCCAGGGTGATAGTGATGCAATAAGTGTGAGGGGGTCAGGTCCGGTATTGACACAGTAAGTGTGAGTGGGTCAGGATGATAGTGAAGCAGTTAGTGTGAAGGGGTCAGGGTGACAGGGACACAGTAAGCTTGAGGGAGTCAGGCTGGTAGTGACTCAGTAAGTGTGATTGTGCCAGGATGATAGTGATGCAGTGAGTGTGAAGGGTTCAGGCTAGTATTGACACAGTAAGTGTGAGTGGGTTAGGGTGTGAGCGGAGCAGTAAGTGTGAGTGGGTCAGGGTGACAGTGACGCAGTAAGTGTGAGGGGGTCAGGGTGACAGTGATGCAATAAGTGTGAGGGGGTCAAGGTGATAGTGATGCAGTAAGTGTGAGGGGCTAAGGGTGACAGTGATGCAGTAAGTGCGAGGAGGTCAGGGTTTTTGTATTGCAGGAAGTGTGAGGAGGTCAGGGTGACAATGACGCAGTAAGTGTGAGGGGGTCAGGGTGACAGTGAAGGAGTAATTCTTCACTGGTCGGCACGGTGGTTAGTACTGCTGCCTCACAGCGCCAGAGACTCCGGGTCCTCCGGTTTCCTCCAACAGTCCAAAGATGTGCAGCTCAGGTCAGGTGAATTGGCCATGCCAAATTGCCCGTAGTATTAGGTAAGGGGTAAATGTAGTGGCATGGGTGGGTTACGCTTCGGCGGGTCGGTGCGGACTTGGTGGGCCGAAGGGCCTGTTTCCACACTATAATGTAATCTAATCTAATTGTGAGGGGTCAGGTTGACAGTGACGCAGGGAGTGTGAGGGGGTAAGGTTGACAGTGACGTAGTAATTGTGAGGGATTCAGGGTGATAGTGACGCAGTGAATGTGAGGGGGTCAGAGTGATAGTGAGCAGTAAGTGTGAAGGGTCAGGGTGACAGCGACGTAGTAATTGTGAGGGGTCAGTGTGATAGTGACGCAGTGAATGTGAGGGGGTCAGAGTGACAGTGACGCAGTAAGTATGAGTGGGTCAGGGTGATAGTGAAGGAGTAATTGTGAGGGGTCAGGGTGACAGTGACACAGTAAGTGTGAGTGGGTTAGGATATGAGCGACTCAGTAAGTGTGAGTGGGTCAGGGTGACAGTGAGGCAGTAAGTGTGAGGGGGTAAGGGTGACAGTGACGTAGAAATTGTGAGGGATTCAGGGTGATAGTAGCGCAGTGAATGTGAGGGTGTCAGGGTGATAGTGAGCAGTAAGTGTGAAGGGTCAGGGTGACAGTGACGTAGTAATTGTGAGGGGTCAGTGTGATAGTGACGCAGTGAATGTGAGTGGGTCAGGGCGACAGTGACGCACTAAGTGTGAGGGGGTCAGTGTGACAGTGAAACAGTAAGTGCGAGGGGGTCAGGGTGATGGTGACGCATTAAGTGTGAGTGGGTCAGGGTGACAGTGACGTAGAAAATGTGAGGGAGTCAGGGTGATATTGACGCAGTAAGTGTGAGGGAGTCAGAGTGACAGTGACACAGTAAGTGTGAGGGGTTCAGGGTGACAGTGACGCACTAAGTGTGAGGGGGTCAGGGTGTCGGTGACGTAGTAATTGTGAGGGGGTCAAGCTGACAGTCACGCAGTAAGTGTGAGTGGGTCAGGGTGAAAGTGACGCAGTAGCTGTGAGGTGTTCAATGTGATAGTGATGCAGGAAGTTTGAGGCGGTGAGGGTGACAGTGATGCAGTAAGTGTGAGGGGGTCAGAGTGACAGTGACGCACTAAGTGTGAGGGGGTCAGTGTGTCGGTGACGTAGTAATTGTGAGGGGGTCAAGCTGACAGTCACGCAGTAAGTGTGAGGGTTTCAGTGTGAAAGTGACGCAGTAGCTGTGAGGTGGTCAAGGTGATAGTGATGCAGGAAGTGTGAGCCGGTGAGGGTGACAGTGATGCAGTAAGTGTGAGGGGGTCAGGGTAATTGTGATGCAGGAACTGTGAGGAGATCAGGGTGACAGTGCCACACTAAGTGTGAGGGGGTCAGGGTGACAGGGACACAGTAAGTTTGAGGGAGTCAGGCTGGTAGTGACAGAATAAGTGTGATTGTGCCAGGATGATAGTGACGCAGTGAATGTGAGGGGGTTAGGGTGACAGTGACGCAGTAAGTGTGAGTGGGTCAGGTTGATAGTGATGCAGTAAGTGTGATGTGGTCAGGCTGGTATTGACACAGTAAGTGTGAGGGGATAAGGGTGACAGTGACGCAGTAAGTGTGATAATGACGCAGTAAGTATGAGGGGGGTCAGGGTGATAGTGACGCAGTAAATGTGAAGGGGTCAAGGTGATTGTGATGCAGTAAGTGTGAGGGGGTCAGGGTAATTATGATGCAGGAAGTGTGAGGGTGTCAGGGTGACAGTGATGCAGTAAGTGTGAGGGGGTCAGGGTGATAGTGAAACACTAAGTGCGAGGGGGTCAGAGTGACAGTGACGCAGTCAGTGTGATAGTGACGCAGTAAGTATGAGGGGGGTCAGGGTGATAGTGACGCAGTAAATGTGAAGGGGTCAAGGTGATTGTGATGCAGTAAGTGTGAGGGGGTCAGGGTAATTATGATGCAGGAAGTGTGAGGGTGTCAGGGTGACAGTGATGCAGTAAGTGTGAGGGGGTGAGGGTGATAGTGAAACACTAAGTGCGAGGGGGTCAGGGTGACAGTGACGCAGTCAGTGTGAGGGTGTCATAGTGACAATGACGCAGTCACTGTGAGGGGCGTCTGGGTGAGAGTAACGCAGGAATTGTGAGGGGGTCAGGCGATAGTGACGCAGTAAAAGTGAGGGTGTCAGGGTGACAGTGTCGCAGTAAGTGTGATGGGGTCAGGTTGACAGTCACGCAGTGAATGTGAGGGGGTCAGGGTGGTAGTGACGCAGTAAGTGTGAGGGGGTCAGGGTGTCGGTGAAGTAGTAATTGTGAGGTTTCAGGGTGGCAGTGGCGCAGTAAGCGTGAAGGGGTCAGGGGGATAGTGATGCAGTAATTGTGAGGTGGTCAGTGGGACAGTGAAGGAGTAATTGTGAAGGGTCAGGGTGACAGTGGCGCAGTAAGCGTGAGAGGGTCAGGGTGATACTGATGCAGTAATTGTGAGGTGGTCAGGGTGACAGTGAAGGAGTAATTGTGAGGGGTCAGGGTGACAGTGACGCAGTAAGTGTGAGGGGGTCAGGATGACAGTGACGCAGTATCTTTGAGGGAGTCAGGGTGACAGTCACGCAGTAAGTGTGAGGGGCTCAGAGTGATAGTGATGCAGTAAGTATGATGGGGTCAGGTTGACAGTCACGCAGTGAATGTGAGGGGGTCAAGGTGGTAGTGACGCAGTAAGTGTTAGGGGGTCAGGGTGTCGGTGAAGTAGTAATTGTGAGGGTTCAGGGTGACAGTGGCGCAGTAAGTGTGAGGGGGTCAGGGTGATAGTGACGCAGTAATTGTGAGGTGGTCAGGGGGACAGTGAAGGAGTAATTGTGAGGGGTCAGGGTGACAGTGACGCAGTAATTGTGAGGGATTCAGGGTGACAGTGATGCAGTAAGTGTGAGGGGGTCAGGGTGACAGTGAAGGAGTAATTGTGAGGGTGTCAGAGTGATGGTGATGCAGTAAGTGTGGGAGGGTCAGGATGACAGTGACGTAGTAAGTGTGAGGGTGTCAGGGTGTTGGTGACGTAGTAATTGTGAGGGGTCTGGTTGACAGTCACACACTAAATGTGATGGTGTCAGGGTGATAGTGATGCAGTAAGTGTGAGGGGGACAGGGTGGTACTGACACAGTAAGTGTGAGGGGATAAGGGTGACAGTGACGCAGTAAGCCTGAAGGGGTCAGTGTGACAGCGACACAGTAAGTGAGAGGGGATCAGGGTGACAGGGACGCAGTAAGTTTAAGGGAGTCAGGCTGGTAGTGATACAGTAAGTGTGATTGTGCCAGGATGATAGTGATGCAGTGAATGTGAGGGGGTCAGGGTGATTGTGATGCAGTAAGTGTGAGTGGGTCAGGGTGATCGTGATGCAGTAAGTGTGACAGGGTCAGGCTGATATTGACACAGTAAGTGTGAGGGGGTCAGGGTGACAGTGACACAGTAACTGTGAAGGGGTCAGGGTGACAGTGACGCAGTCAGTGTGGGGGGGGGGGGCAGGGTGACAGTGAAGCAGTAAGTGTGAGGGGGTCAGGGTGACAGTGAC
Organism: Chiloscyllium plagiosum; assembly: GCF_037043375.1. Taxonomy (NCBI): domain Eukaryota; kingdom Metazoa; phylum Chordata; class Chondrichthyes; order Orectolobiformes; family Hemiscylliidae; genus Chiloscyllium; species Chiloscyllium plagiosum. Next base: position 96,617,249 of record NW_028270183.1, read on the forward strand.
ACAGTACGTGTGAGGGGGTCAGGATGATAGTGACGCAGGAACTGTGGGGGGCTCAGGGTGACAGTGAAGCAGTAAGTGTGAGGGGGTCAGGGTGACAGTGACGCACAAAGTGTGAGGGGTTCAGGGTGATTGTGACGCATTAATTGGAGTCAAGGTGATAGCGATGCAGTAAGTGTGAGGTAGTCAGGGTGACAATCACACAGTGAGTTTGAGGGAGTCAGGCTGGTAGTGATGCAGTAAGTGTGAATGTGCCAGGGTGATAGCGTCGCACTGAATGTGAGAGGGTCAGTGTGACAGTGATTCAGTAAGCGTGAGTTGAAGAGGCTAGTAGTGACACAGTACGTGTGATGGGGCCAGGGTTATAGTGATGCAGTAAGTGTGAGGGGGTCAGGGTGTCGATGACGTAGTAATTGTGAGGGCTCAAGGTGACTGTGGCGCAGTAAGCATGAGTGGGTCAGGGTGGCAGTGACACAGTAAGTGTAAGGAGGTCAGGGTGACAGTGAAGGAGTAATTGTGAGAGGTCAGGGTGACAGTGACGCTCTAAGTGTGAGTGGGTCAGGGTGATTGTGACGTAGTAATTGTGAGGGAGTCAAGGTGATAGTGACGCAGTAAGTGTGTGGAGGTCAGGGTGATAGTGAGCAGTAAGTGTGAGGGTTCAGGGTGACAGTGACGTAGTAATTGCGAGGGGTCAGAGTGATAGCGATGCAGTGATTGTGAGGGGGTCAGGGTGACAGTGACGCAGTACGTGTGAGGGGATCAAGGTGAGAGTGAAACGGTAAGTGTGAGGGGGTCAGGGTGACAGTGACGGAGTCAGTGTGAGGGGGTCATGGTGACAGTGACGCAGACAGTGTAAGGGGGTTCAGGGTGACAGTAACGCAGTAATTGTAAAGGGGTCAGGCGATAGTGTCACAGTAAATGTGAGGGTGTCAGGGTGACAGTGATGCAGTAAGTGTGAGAGGTTCAGGGCGACAGTCAGGCAGTAAGTGTGAGGGAGTCAGAGTGATAGTGATACAGCAAGTGTGAGGGAGTCAGGGTGACAGTAATGCAGTAAGCATGAGGGGGTCAGGGTAATTGTGATGCAGGAAGTGTGAGGGGGTCAGGGTGATAGTGACGCAGTAAGTATGAGGGGGTCAGGGTAATTGTGATGCAGGAAGTGTGAGGGGGTCAGGGTGACAGTGACACAGTAAGTGTGGGGGAGTCAGGCTGGTAGTGCCACAGTAAGTGTGATTGTGCCAGGATGATCGTGACGCAGTGAATGTGAGGGGGTCAGGGTGACTGTGTCACAGTAAGTGTGAGTGAGTCAGGCTGATAGTGATGCAGTAAGTTGTGAGGGGTTTAGGCTGGTATTGACACAGTAAGTGTGAGTGGGTTAGGGTGGGAGTGACGCAGTAAGTGTCAGAGGATCAGGGTGATAGTGACGCAGTAAGTGTGAGGGGGTTAAGGTGACAGTCATACAGTAGGTGTGAGGTGGTCAGGGTGATAGTGACGGAGTCTGTTTGAGGGGGTCAGGGTGACAGCGACGCAGTAAGTGTGAGGGTGACAGGGTGACAGTGAAGCAGTAAGTGTGAGGGGGTCAGGGAGACAGTGACGCAGTCAGTGTGAGGGGATCAGGGTGACAGTGACAAAGTAAGTGCGAGGAGGTCAGGGTGACAGTGACGCAGTAAGTGTAAGGGGGCCAGGGTGACAGTGATACCGTAAGTGTGAGACGGTCAGGATTATAGTGACGCAGTCAGTGTGAGGGGGTCATGGTGACAGTGACGCAGTAAGTGGGGGTGTCAGGGTGACAGTGACGCTGTAAGTGTGAAGGGCTCAGGGTTGACAGTGATACAGTAAGTGTGAGTGAGTCAGGGTGACAGTGACACAGTAAGTGTGAACGACTCAGGGTGACAGTGACGCTGTAAGTGTGAGGGGTTCAGGTTGACAGTGACGCAATCAGTGTGAGGGGGTCAGGGTGACAGTGACGCAGTAAGTCTGAGGGGGCCAGGGTGACTGTGACACTGTAAGTGTGAGGAGGTCAGGGTGTCAGTGACGCAGTCAGTGTGAGTGGATCAGGGTGATAGTGATGCCGTAAATGTGAGCGGTTTAGGCTGGTATTGACAAAGTTAGTGTGAGTGGGTTAGGGTGGGAGTCACGCAGTAAGTCTGAGTGGGTCAGGGTGACAGTGACGCAGTAAGTGTGAGGCGGTCCAGGTGACAGTGGCACAGTAGGTGTGAGGGGTTCAGGGTGAGAGTGATGCAGTCAGTATGAGGGGTCAGGGTGACAGTGACACAGTAAGTGTGAGGGATTCAGGGTGACAATGACGCAGTAAGTGTGAGGGGGTCAGGGTGACAGTGATACTGTAAGTGTGAAGCCGTCAGGGTGACAGTGACGCAGTCAGTGTGAGTGGGTCAGGGTTACAGTGACACAGTAAGTGTGAAGGGCTAGGGGGGCAGTGAGACAGTAAGTGTGGGGATCAGGATGGTATTGGCACAGTAAGTGTGAGGGGGTCAGGGTGACAGTGACGCAGTCAGTATGATTGTGCCAGGATGATAGTGATGCAATAAGTGTGAGGGGTACTGATGTAGTAAGTGTAAGTAGCTCGATCTGATAGTGATGCAATAGGTGTGAGTGTGTCCAGCTCGTAGTGAAGTTGTAAGTGTTTGGGGGTCAGGGTGATAGTAATGCAGCAAGTGTGAGGAGGCCAGGATGACAGTGACGCAGTAGGTGTGAGGGGGTCAGTGTGACAGTGACACCGGAAGTGTGAGGGGCTCAAGGGGACAGTAACGCAGTAAGTGTGAGGGGGTCAGGCTCGTATTGACACAGTAAGTGTGACGGAGTCAGGGTGACAGTGGTGCAGTAAGTGTGAGGGGGTCAGGGTGACAGTGACGCAGGAACAGTGAGGGGGTCAAGGTGACAGTGCCACACTAAGTGTGAGGGGGTCAGGGTGACAGGGACAAAGTAAGTTTGGGGGAGTCAGGCTGGTAGTGACACAGTAAGTGTGATTGTACCAGGATGATAGTGACGCAGTGAATGTGAGGGGGTCAGGGTGACAGTGACGCAGTAAGTGTGAGTGGATCAGGTTTATAGTGATGCAGTAAGTATGAGGTGTTCAGGCTGGTATTGACACAATAAGTGTGAGGGTGTCAGGGTGATAGTGATGCAATAAGTGTGAGAGGGTCAGAGTGGTTGTGACACAGAAAGTGTGAGGGGATAAGGGTGACAGTGGTGCAGTAAGTGTGAGGGGGTCAGGGTGATAGTGACGCAGTAATGTGAGGTGTTCAGGCTGGTATTGACACAGTAAGTGTGAGGGTGTTAGGGTGATAGTGATGCAATAAGTGTGAGAGGGTCAGGCTGGTAGTGACACAGTAAGTGTGAGGGGATAAGGGTGACAGTGATGCAGTAAGTGTGAGGAGGTCAGGTCAATAATGACGCAGTAAGTGTGAGGGGGTCAGGGTGATAGTGACGCAGTAGCTGTGAAGGGGTCAAGGTGATAGTGATGCAGTAAGTGTGAGGGAGTCAGGGTAATTATGATGCAGGACGTGTGAGGGGGTCAGGGTGACAGTGACGCAGTAAGTGTGAGGGGGTGAGGGTGACAGTGAAACAGTAAGTGCGAGGGGGTCTGGGTGACAGTAACGCAGTAATTGTGAGGGGGTCAGGTGATAGTAACGCAGTAAAAGTGAGGGTGTCAGGGTGACAGTGTCGCAGTAAGTGTGAGGGGGTCAGGATGATAGTGACGCAGTAAGTTTGAGGGAGTCAGTGTGACAGTCACGCAGTAAGTGTGAGGGGCTCAGAGTGATAGTAATGCAGTAAGTATGATGGGGTCAGGTTGACAGTCACGCATTGAATGTGAGGGGGTCAGGGTGGTAGTGACGCAGTAAGTGTGAGGGGGTCAGGGTGTCGGTGACGTAGTAATTGTGAGGGCTCAGGGTGACAGTGGCGCAGTAAGCGTGAGGGGGTCAGGGTGATAGTGAAGCAGTAATTGAGAGGTGGTCAGGGGGACAGTGAAGGAGTAATTGTGAAGGGTCAGGCTGACAGTGACGCAGTAATTGTGAGGGAGTCAGGGTGATAGTGACACAGTAAGTGTGAGGGGGTCAGGGTGATAGTGAGCAGTAAGTGTGAGGGGTCAGGGCGATAGTGACGTAGTAATTGTGAGGGGTCAAGGTGAGAGCGTTACAGTGAATGTGAGGGGGTCATGATGACAGTAACACAGTAAGTGTGAGTGGGTCAGGGTGACAGTGACGCAGTAAGTGTGAGGGGATCAGGGTGACAGTGATACAGTAAGTGCGAGGAGGTCAGACTGACAGTGACGCAGTAAGTATGAGGGGGTCAGGGTGACAGTGAAGGAGTAATTCTGAGGGTGTCAGAGTGAAAGTGATGCATTAAGTGTGAGAGGGTCAGGGTGACAGACACGCAGTAAGTGTGAGTGGGTCAGGATGACAGTGACGTAGTGTGAGAAACAAAAGCTCACTCAATTCAATAATTTCAGTCCGAGACCAAAAATCTGAACTAGTAGTGCCGTTTTATTTCTACACTTGCAAGTGGGTGCAATGTCTAATGCCAGGTAAAACAATGATAAATACACATCAAATCCAACAAACTCTCGAAATTTATACAGTTTGAATCCCCATATTTTTTCTTATTTCATTGTTTGCCCCCTCCTCCACTTACGTCACTCATTTCCTGAAGACTGATCCCACAACTTCTGTTTATCCGGCCTTGTCCGTGACAAGGCCCCATAAGGTTGTTTGACGTCATCCCATCCTTTGCTTACCATTATCTACTCCCTCCATCTGCGCTGTCCCTCACAGCATCTTATCACTAAGCCCTTTTAATTGGGGTTTGTTCCTGTGTCTCTATACAAGTGGGAAACCTACTGTTTATAAAGGACTCTTTTCACAGCATTTTATCTAGTGCCTGTATTTCTACCATTGTTCTGTAATCACGTCTCATGCTAATGCACTTCCTCTACATAGTTCCCATTTTTGATAACTCAGCTCCTAGCTGAGAAAACAATCACAGACTAATGTGAATTCATTTACTCTGTATCAGAACTTATGATTTAGCAGAAATAACATCAATTAACCTAAATCCCACAGTAGTAAGTGTGAGGGCGTCAGGGTGTCGGTGACCTAGTAATTGTGAGGGGTCTTGAGACAGACACACAGTAAATTTTAGGGTGTCAGGGTGATAGTGATGCAGTAAGTGTGAGGATGTCAGGGTGGTAGTGACACAATATGTGTGAGGAGATAAGGGTGACAGTGACACAGTATGTCTGAAGGGGTCAGGGTGACAGCGACGCATTACGTGTGAAGGGGTCAGGGTGAAAGGGACACAGTAAGTTTGAGGGAGTCAGGCTGGTAGTGACACAGAAAGTGTGATTGTGCCAGGATGATAGTGACGCAATGAATGTGAGGGGGTCAGGGTGACTGTGATACTGTAAGTGTGAGGGGGTCACGGTGACAGTGACGCAGTAAGTCTGAGGGTGTCAGGGTGTCAGTGACACTGTAAGTATGAGGAGGTCAGGGTGTCAGTGACGCAGTCAGTGTGAGGGGGTCAGGGTGACAGTGATGCAGTCAGTGTGAGTGCGTCAGGGTGACAGTGACAGAGAAAGTGTGAAGGGCTCAGGGGACAGTGACGCAGTAAGTGTGAGGAGGTCAGGGTAACAGTGACGCTGTAAGTGTGAGGGGGTCAGGTTGACAGTGACACAGTAAGTGTGAGGGGGTCACGGTGACAGTGACGCAGTAAGTCTGAGGGTGCCAGGGTGTCAGTGACACTGTAAGTATGAGGAGGTCAGGGTGTCAGTGACGCAGTCTGCGTGAGGGGGTCAGGGCGACAGTGACACAGTAAGTGTGAAGGGCTCAGGGGGACAGTGACGCAGTAATTTTGGGGAGTCCGGCTGGTATTGACACAGTAAGTCTGAGGTGGGTCAGGGTGACAGGGACACAGTATGTTTGAGAGAGTCAGGCGGGTAGTGACACAGTAAGTGTTATTGTACCAGGATGATAGTGACGCAGTGAATGTGAGGGGGTCATGGTGATAGTGACGCAGTAAGTGTGATTGGGTCAGGGTGATAGTGATGCAGTAAGTGTGAGGGGTTTAGGCTGGTATGGACACAGTAAGTGTGGGTGGGTTAGGGTGGGTGTGACGCAGTAAGTCTGAGTGGGTCAGGGTGACAGTGACGCAGTAAGTGTGAGGGGTTCCAGGTGACAGTGATACAGAAGGTGTGAGGGGGTTAGGTTGACAGTGATGTAGTCAGTGTGAGGGGACAGGGTGACAGTGACGTAGTAAGTGTGAGGGGGTCAGGGTGACAGTTATATGGTAAGTGTGAGGGGGTCAGGGTGATAGTGACGCAGTCAGTGTGAGGGCGTCAGGGTGATAGTGACGCAGTCAGTGTGAGAGAGTCACGATGACAGTGACACAGTAAGTGTGAAGGGCTCAGGGGACAGTGACGCAGTAAGTGTGAGGGGGTCAGGGTGACAGCGACGCAATAAGTGTGAGGGTGACAGGGTGACAGTGACGCAGTAGATGTGATGGGGACAGGGGACAGTGATACTGTAAGTGTGAGGGGGTCAGGGTGATAGTGCTGCAGTCAGTGTGAGGGGGTCAGGGTGTCAGTGACGCAGTCAGTGTGAGTGCGTCAGGATGACAGTGACACAGTAAGTGTGAAGGGCTCAGGGGACAGTGACGCAGTAAGTGTGAGGAGGTCAGGGTGACACTGACGCTGTAAGTGTGAGGGGGTCAGGTTGACAGTGACACAGTAAGTGTGAGGGGGTCACGGTGACAGTTACGCAGTAAGTCTGAGGGTGCCAAGGTGACAGTTATACTGTAAGTGTGAGGGGGTCAGGGTGATAGTGACGCAGTCAGTGTGAGAGAGTCACGGTGACAGTGACACAGTAAGTGTGAAGGGCTCAGGGGACAGTGACGCAGTAAGTGTGAGGGGGTCAGGGTGACAGCGACGCAGTAAGTGTGAGGGTGACAGGGTGACAGTGACGCAGTAGGTGTGATGGGGACAGGGGACAGTGATACTGTAAGTGTGAAGGGGTCAGGGTGATAGTGCTGCAGTCAGTGTGAGGGGGTCAGGGTGTCAGTGACGCAGTCAGTGTTAGTGCGTCAGGATGACAGTGACACAGTAAGTGTGAAGGGCTCAGGGGACAGTGACGCAGTAAGTGTGAGGAGGTCAGGGTGACAGTGACGCTGTAAGTGTGAGGGGGTCAGGTTGACAGTGACACAGTAAGTGTGAAGGGCTCAGGGGACAGTGACGCAGTAAGTGTGAGGAGGTCAGGGTGACAGTGACGCTGTACGTGTGAGGGGGTCAGGTTGACAGTGACATAGTAAGTGTGAGGGGGTCACGGTGACAGTGACGCAGTAAGTCTGAGGGTGTCAGTGTGTCAGTGACACTGTAAGTATGAGGAGGTCAGGGTGTCAGTGACGCAGTCTGTGTGAGGGGGTCAGGGCGACAGTGACACAGTAAGTGTGAAGGGCTCAGGGGGACAGTGACGCAGTAATTTTGGGGAGTCCGGCTGGTATTGACACAGTAAGTCTGAGGTAGGTCAGGGTGACAGGGACACAGTATGTTTGAGAGAGTCAGGCGGGTAGTGACACAGAAAGTGTTATTGTACCAGGATGATAGTGACACAGTGAATGTGAGGGGGTCACGGTGATAGTGACGCAGTAAGTGTGATTGGGTCAGGGTGATAGTGATGCAGTAAGTGTAAGGGGTTTAGGCTGGTATGGACACAGTAAGTATGAGGGGTTTAGGCTGGTATTGACACAGTAAGTGTGAGTGGGTTAGGGTGGGAGCGACGCAGTAAGTCTGAGTGGGTCAGGGTGACAGTGACGCAGTAAGTGTGAGGGGATCCAGGTGACCGTGACACAGTCAGTTTGAGGGGACAGGGTGACAGTGACGTAGTAAGTGTGAGGGGGTCAGGGTGACAGTTATACTGTAAGTTAGAGGGGGTCAGGGTGATAGTGACGCGGTCAGTGTGAGGGGGTCAGGGTGATAGTGACGCAGTCAGTGTGAGAGAGTCAGGGTGACAGTGACACAGTCAGTGTGAAGGGCTCAGGGGACAGTGACGCAGTAAGTGTGAGGGGGTCAGGGTGACAGCGACGCAGTAAGTGTGAGGGTGACAGGGTGACAGTGACGCAGTAGGTGTGATGGGGACAGGGGACAGTGATACTGTAAGTGTGAGGGGGTCAGGGTGATAGTGCTGCAGTCAGTGTGAGGGGGTCAGGGTGTCAGTAACGCAGTCAGTGTGAGTGCGTCAGGATGACAGTGACACAGTATGTGTGAAGGGCTCAGGGGACAGTGACGCAGTCAGTGTGAGGAGGTCAGGGTGACACTGACGCTGTAAGTGTGAGGGGATCAGGTTGACAGTGACACAGTAAGTGTGAGGGGGTCACGGTGACAGTTAAGCAGTAAGTCTGAGGGTGCCAAGGTGACAGTTATACTATAGGTGTGAGGGGGTCAGGGTGATAGTGACGTAGTCAGTGTGAGTGAGTCACGGTGACAGTGACACAGTAAGTGTGAAGGGCTCAGGGGACAGTGACGCAGTAAGTGTGAGGGGGTCAGGGTGACAGCGACGCAGTAAGTGTGAGGGTGACAGGGTGACAGTGACGCAGTAGGTGTGATGGGGACAGGGGACAGTGATACTGTAAGTGTGAGGGGGTCAGGGTGATAGTGCTGCAGTCAGTGTGAGGGGGTCAGGGTGTCAGTGACGCAGTCAGTGTGAGTGCGTCAGGATGACAGTGACACAGTAAGTGTGAAGGGCTCAGGGGACAGTGACGCAGCAAGTGTGAGGAGGTCAGGGTGACAGTGACGCTGTAAGTGTGAGGGGGTCAGGTTGACAGTGACACAGTAAGTGTGAGGGGGTCACGGTGACAGTGACGCAGTATGTCTGAGGGTGTCAGGGTGTCAGTGACACTGTAAGTATGTGTAGGTCAGGGTGTCAGTGACGCAGTCTGTGTGAGGGGGTCAGGGCGACAGTGACACAGTAAGTGTGAAGGGCTCAGGGGGACAGTGACACAGTAATTTTGGGGAGTCCGGCTGGTATTGACACAGTAAGTCTGAGGTAGGTCAGTGTGACAGGGACACAGTATGTTTGAGAGAGTCAGGCTGGTAGTGACACAGTAAGTGTTATTGTACCAGGATGATAGTGACGCAGTGAATGTGAGGGGGTCACGGTGATAGTGACGCAGTAAGTGTGATTGGGTCAGGGTGATAGTGATGCAGTAAGTGTAAGGGGTTTAGGCTGGTATGGACACAGTAAGTATGAGGGGTTTAGGCTGGTATTGACACAGTAAGTGTGAGTGGGTTAGGGTGGGAGCGACGCAGTAAGTCTGAGTGGGTCAGGGTGACAGTGACGCAGTAAGTGTGAGGGGATCCAGGTGACCGTGACACAGTCAGTGTGAGGGGACAGGGTGACAGTGACGTAGTAAGTGTGAGGGGGTCAGGGTGACAGTTATACTGTAAGTGTGAGGGGGTCAGGGTGATAGTGACGCGGTCAGTGTGAGGGGGTCAGGGTGATAGTGACGCAGTCAGTGTGAGAGAGTCAGGGTGACAGTGACACAGTCAGTGTGAAGGGCTGAGGGGACAGTGACGCAGTAAGTGTGAGGGGGTCAGGGTGACAGCGACGCAGTAAGTGTGAGGGTGACAGGGTGAAAGTGACGCAGTAGGTGTGATGGGGACAGGGGACAGTGATACTGTAAGTGTGAGGGGGTCAGGGTGATAGTGCTGCAGTCAGTGTGAGGGGGGTCAGGGTGTCAGTGACGCAGTAAGTGTGATGAGGTCATGGTCACAGTGACACAGTAAGTGTGAGGGGGTCACGGTGACAGTGACGCAGTAAGTCTGAGGGTGTCAGGGTGTCAGTGACACTGTAAGTATGAGGAGGTCAGGGTGTCAGTGACGCAGTCTGTGTGAGGGGGTCAGGGCGACACTGACACAATAAGTGTGAAGGGCTCAGGGGGACAGTGACGCAGTAATTTTGGGGAGTCCGGCTGGTATTGACACAGTAAGTCTGAGGTGGGTCAGGGTGACAGGGATACAGTATGTTTGAGAGAGTCAGGCGGGTAGTGACACAGTAAGTGTTATTGTACCAGGATGATAGTGACGCAGTGAATGTGAGGGGTTCAGGGTGACAGTGACACAGTAAGTGTGGGGGGTCAGGATGACAGGGACACAGTACGTTTGAGCTAGTCAGGCTGGTAGTGACACAGTAAGTGTGATTGTGCAAGGATGATAGTGACACAGTGAATGTGACGCAGTAAGCTTGAGGGGCTCAGGGTAATTGTGATGCAGAAAGTGTGAGGGGGTCAGGGTGATAGTGATGCAGTAAGTATGAGGGGGTCAGGGTAATTGTGATGCAGGAAGTGTGAGGGGGTCATGGTGACAGGGACACAGAAGGCTTGAGGGAGTCGGGCTGGTAATAACACAGTAAGTGTGATTGTGCCAGGATGATAGTGACGCAGTGAATGTGAGGGGGGTCAGGGTGACAGTGTCGCAGTAAGTGTGAGCGAGTCAGGGAGATACTGATGCAGTAAGCTGTGAGGGATTCAGGCTGGTATTGACACAGAAAGTGTGAGTGGGTTACGGTGGGAGCGACGCAGTAAGTGTGAGGGGATCAGGGTGATAGTGACGCAGTCTGTGCGAGGGGGTCAGGGTGACAGCGACGCAGTAATTGTGAGTGTGACAGGGTGACCGTGACGCAGTCAGGGGACAGTGATATTGTAAGTGTGAGGGGGTCAGGGTGATAGTGCTGCAGTCAGTGTGAGGGGGTCAGGGTGACAGTGACGCAGTCAGTGTGAGTGCGTCAGGATGACAGTGACACAGTAAGTGTGAAGGGCTCAGGGGACTGTGACGCAGTAAGTGTGAGGAGGTCAGGGTGACAGTGACGCAGTAAGTGTGAGGGGGTCAGGTTGACAGTGACACAGTAAGTGTGAGGGGGTCACGGTGACAGTGACTCAGTAAGTCTGAGGGTGTCAGGGCGTCAGTGACACTGTAAGTATGAGGAGGTCAGGGTGTCAGTGACGCAGTCTGTGTGAGGGGGTCAGGGCGACAGTGACACAGTAATTATGAAGGGCTCAGGGGAACAGTGACGCAGTAATTTTGGGGAGTCCGGCTGGTATTGACACAGTAAGTCTGAGGTGGGTCAGGGTGACAGGGACACAGTATGTTTGAGAGAGTCAGGCGGGTAGTGACACAGTAAGTGTTATTGTACCAGGATGATAGTGACGCAGTGAATGCGAGGGGGTCAGGGTGATAGTGACGCAGTAAGTGTGATTGGGTCAGGGTGATAGTGATGCAGTAAGTGTGAGGGGTTTAGGCTGGTATTGACACAGTAAGTGTGGGTGGGTTAGGATGGGTGTGACGCAGTACGTCTGTGTGGGTCAGGGTGACAGTGACGCAGTAAGTGTGAGGGGTTCCAGGTGACAGCGACACAGTAGGTGTGAGGGGGTCAGGGTGATAGTGACGCAGTCAGTGTGAGGGGGTCAGGGTGATAGTGACGCATTCAGTGTGAGAGAGTCACGGTGACAGTGACACAGTAAGTGTGCAGGGCTCAGGGAACAGTGACGCAGTAAGTGTGAAGGGCTCAGGGTTGACAGTGACACAGTAAGTGTGAGGGGGTCAGAGTGACAGTGACGCAGTAAGCCTGAGGGGGTCAGGGTGACAGTAACACTGTAAGTGTGAGGACGTCAGGGTCATAGTGATGCAGTAAGTATGAGGGGTGTAGGCTGGTATTGACACAGTAAGTGTGAGTGGGTTAGGGTGGGAGCGACGCAGTAAGTCTGAGTGGGTCAGGGTGACAGTGACGCAGTAAGTGTGAGGGGATCCAAGTGACAGTGACACAGTAAGTGTGAAGGGCTCAGGGGGACAGTGACGCAGTAAGTGTGAGGAGGTCAGGGTGACAGTGACGCTGTAAGTGTGAGGGGGTCAGGTTGACAGTGACACAGTAAGTGTGAGGGGGTCACAGTGACAGTGACGCAGTAAGTCTGAGGGTGTCAGGGTGTCAGTGACACTGTAAGTATGAGGAGGTCAGGGTGTCAGTGACTCAGTCTGTGTGAGGGGGTCAGGGCGACAGTTACACAGTAAGTGTGAAGGGCTCAGGGGGACAGTGACGCAGTAATTTTGGGGAGTCCGGATGGTATTGACACAGTAAGTCTGAGGTGGGTCAGTGTGACAGGGACACAGTATGTTTGAGAGAGTCAGGCGGGTAGTGACACAGTAAGTGTTATTGTACCAGGATGATAGTGACGCAGTGAATGTGAGGGGTTCAGGGTGATAGTGACGCAGTAAATGTGAGTGGGTCAGGGTGATAATGATGCAGTAAGTGTGAGGGGTTTCGGCTGGTATTGACACAGTAAGTGTGGGTGGGTTAGGGTGGGTGTGACGCAGTAAGTCTGAGTGGGTCAGGGTGACAGTGACGCAGTAAGTGTGAGGGGTTCCAGGTGACAGTGACACAGTAGGTGTGAGGGGGTTAGGTTGACAGTGATGCAGTCAGTGTGAGGGGACAGTGTGACAGTGACGTAGTAAGTGTGAGGGGGTCAGGTTGATAGTGACGCAGTGAGTGTGAGGGGGTCAGGGTGATAGTGACGCAGTGAGTGTGAGGGGGTCAGGGTGATAGTGACGCAGTCAGTGTGAGAGAGTCACGGTGACAGTGACACAGTAAGTGTGAAGGGCTCAGGGGACAGTGACGCAGTAAGTGTGAGGGGGTCAGGGTGACAGTGACGCCGTAAGTGTGAAGGGCTCAGGGTTGACAATGACACAGTAAGTGTGAGGGGGTCAGAGTGACAGTGACGCAGTAAGCCTGAGGGGGTCAGGCGGGTAGTGACACAGTAAGTGTTATTGTACCAGGATGATAGTGACGCAGTGAATGTGAGTGGGTCAGGGTGATAGTGACGCAGTAAGTGTGAGTGGGTCAGGATGATAGTGATGCAGTAAGTGTGAGGGGTTTAGGCTGGTATTGACACAGTAAGTGTGAGTGGGTTAGGGTGGGAGCGACGCAGTAAGTCTGAGTGGGTCAGGGTGACAGTGACGCAGTAAGTGTGAGGGGTTCCAGGTGACAGTGACACAGTAGGTGTGAGGGGGTCAGGGTGACAGTGATGCAGTCAGTGTGAGGGGTCAGGGTGACAGCGACAGAGTAAGTGTGAGGGGTTCAGGGTGACAGTGACGCAGTAAGTGTGAGGGGGCCAGGGTGACAGTGACACAGTCCGTGTGAGGGGATCAGGCTGGTATTGACACAGTAAGTGAGAGGAGGTCAGGGTGGCATTGACGCAGTCAGTGTGATTGTGCCAGGATGATAGTGATGCAATAAGTGTGAGGGGGATAGACTGGTAGTGATGCAGTAAGTGTAAGGGGCTCGATCTGATAGTGATGCAGTAGGTGTGAGTCTGCACAGCTTGTAGTGAAGTTGTAAGTGTTTGGGGGTCAGGGTGATAGTGACGCAGCAAGTGTGAGGAGGCCAGGATGACAGTGACGCAGTAAGTGTGCGGCGGTCAGGGTGACAGTGACACCGGAAGTGTGAGGGGCTCTGGTGACAGTGACGCAGTAAGTGTGTGGGGGTCAGGCTGGTATTGACGCTGTAAGTGTGACGGGGTCAGGGTGACAGTGGTGCAGTAAGTGTGAGGGGGTCAGGGTGATAGTGACACAGTACGTTTGAGGGGGTCAGGATGATAGTGATGCAGTAAGTGTGAGGGGGTCAGGGTGGTAGTGACACAGTAAGTGTGAGGGGATCAGGGTGACAGTGACGCATTAAGTGTGAGGGGGTCAAGGTGATAGTGACGTAGATGGCGTGAGGGGGTCAGGGTAACAGTGGCACAGTAAGTTTGAGGGGGTCAGGGTGTCAGTGACACCGTAAGTTTGATGGAGTCAGGCTTGTATTGACACAGTAAATGTGAGTGGGTTAGGGTGTGAGCGACGCAGTAAGTGTGAGTGAGTCAGGGTGACAGTGACGCAGTAAGTGTGAGAGGGTCAGGGTGACAGTGAGACAGTAGGTGTGAGGGGGTGAGGGTGACAGTGACACAGTAAGTGTGAGGGGGTCAGGGTGACAGTGACACAGTAAGTGTGAGGGGGTCAGGGTGAAAGTGAGACCGGAATAGTGAGGGGCTCAGGGGGACAGTGACACAGTAAGTGTGAGGGGGTCAGGCTGGTATTGACGCAGTAAGTGTGGGGGGGTCAGTTTGATAGTGACTTAGTTTGCGTGAGGGGGTCAGGGTGACAGTGATGCAGTCGGTGTGATTGTGCCAGTGTGAAAGTGATGCAATAAGTGTGAGGGGAGAGGCTGGTAGTGATGCAGTAAGTGTAAGTTGCTCTATCTGATAGTGATGCACGAGGTGCGAGTGTGTCCAACTTGTAGTGAAGTTGGAAGTGTGAGGGGTTCAGGATGATATTGACGCAGTCAGTGTGGGTGTGTAAGGGGACAGTGACGTAGTAATTGTGAGGAGGCAGGATGATATTGATGCAGTAAATGTGAGGGTGTCTGGGTGATAGTGATGCAGGAACTCTGAGGGATCAGGCTGATCGTGACGCAATAAGTGTGATAGGGTCAGGGTGATAGTGGCCCAGTAAGTGTGAGGGGGTTCTGTTGATAATAAATCTGCAACTCTTAGGTTTCTCTCTTACTGAATCTCTCTCACTATCGGGGAAACAGAGGGAGTTAAACCCAGCTCCTGAGCTCAGCGCCCAGTACCCTTCGCTTCCCTGAGGGCCAGGACGTGGGGCTGAGTCTGTCTCTCCCCAGCTCAGGTTCTGCAACACAAAGACATACAACAACATCGGTCACTCTGCTGCTCGGCACGCTTGAATCAACATTTTTATTGTTTACAAATGGAAGCGATGGATGCAGTCAGTGGAATGGTGCCTTTTTTCACTGGCCCCTTAGTTGATTGAAACATTGAAATGTTTCCCTGTAACCCCCCTGGGGGTTAAGGATGGACAAACCAGCGCTATCCTCAGTCAGTTACCATAGCGACAGTCTGCTCCATCGCTGAAACACTGAACTGAAATGAGAAAATCCCGGATGGATTGATTAATGAGGGAATTTGATTGATGGATGGATTTGGGTGAAGGGATATTTCAGCACATTCTTCAGCTGCTGCCTGAACTTAGTCTGGGTCACGGCATAAATCGCGGTGTTTGTGCAGCAACTGAGGAGCTGCAGCATGAAGCCCAATTCCCGCACAGAGCGATGGAGAAATACAGTCCGATGCCCAATATCCGACATCCGTCTCCATATAGAATGCAGCATTAACATTGACCATAACAGGACGAAATTGGCCGAGATCACAAACAGTAAAATGATGGATTTTTTTCGGTTTCTCATTTCTGTGTCAGACTGAGCATCCCCATTGGTGTGAGCGTGGAGTCTCCTGCGGGCTCTGCTGGTCACTAAAATGTGTCTGACAGTGAGAATATTGAGCAGCAGAATCAGGAAAAATGGGACAAACGGGGTTAGTATGTACTGGAGGAACTCGATTGTGACCCAGACACTGGAGGATCGAACGGCCATTGTTACAGAACAAAACCAGGGCTGGTTGTTCAGCCAATACCGAGCCGTGAGCATAAAATACCAGGAAATGTTCTTTAAACAGCTCAGTACAGTCACTGCTCCCAGAACCACAGCCGCCGTTTTCTCACTGCAATATTTATTTTTCAGCTTCTGGCAACAAATGGCCACGAACCGATCAAAGGTGAAAGTGACGGTGAACCAGACAGACCAGTCAGTGGCTGCATAAAGCAGGACGGCGTGGATATTACACACGGGGACGGAGTCCATCAGGAAATAAAACTGTTCCCGATAAACAATGGGAATGTGTCTCAGTATCAGATCGAGGATAATGACCAGGAGATCCGCCGCTGCCATGGCCCCCAGGTAACGTCTGACACATGGAGATAATCCACAATCTTTATAAAACAGGACGTAGATGGTTACTACGTTAACTGTGAGGAAGGAAAACAAAAACCTATTATCCACCAGCCTGGAGGCAAAGGGACCCGTTTGATCGGGAACCCAGTGAGATTTTCAAATGTGTCCCTGTATTCAGGGATTTATTAAAATAATTGGAGCTGGAATAACAAATGGGAAGGTCGGAATTACTAACAAAAATGTAATATAAACCACAGGAAACCGTCCCTCCCCAAACACACAGAGACACATCCATAAGGACAGATGGTTTCTGGAACTTTTCCACACACCCTATCACTCGAGAGCAGACACAGGTCACTCCTTCCCAGTTCCTAATACGAAGGGTGGAAACGTTGCTGTCTTGAAGGATTGTCTCCCAGTTTCCTGATAACAAACGGAGTTTGGGAATTCCTGTACTTTGGTCTAACTTGTGGTCGATCCTGTGTCGTGAAGAAATGTAAACGCAGGGTAAACGTATTCACCCCTTTAACTGCCTGAGGGGCCTTCGGGACAGTGTCTCCTTCTCCCTGGAACGGGATCTCTTCCCTCGGGATCTTATTGTTTGTTCAATTCACTGACGTCCGGCCGTTCACAAACAATGTCAGGGAATGAACGTTCTGGGGAATGTCACTTATAGAATGTCGGGGACAGAACTTTCCGGGGAATGTCAGTTATAGAATATCAGGGACAGAATGTTCCGGGGAATGTCAGTTATAGAATGTCGGGGACAGAAATTTCCGGGGAACTGCTTGACCTGTCCATCACCTTTCCCTCACCCCACCAACATGATGTACTGTACCTGGACACACTGTAACATTAATGGGGTGAGAGACGGAGGGTCCAATCACAGGAATGGGAACTAAAGGCATTGCCAGATCAGCTGAAAGGGTTAGATATACCACATATTCAATCCACCCCACAGAACCAGCCCAGACACCATACGCCCAGAGGAGATATCTGTTCACCGTGAAACACTGTGCAGACCAGGCCAGTGTATTGCTCAGTATAAGCCGGCGATCTGTCCAGATTCATCCATTGCACTGGTCAGTAATCTATCCAGAGTGAAACACTGCATAGATCATGTCACATCACTTATCTTCAAACGCAGACTAGACTTCTGTCCAGTTTGGGAAGCTGGGATAGAAACAGAAAAGCTGCAGATGCTGGAGTCCAAAGTCGACAGGCAGGAAGCTGGGAGAACACAGCAATCCAGACAGCATCAAGAGGTGGAGAAGTCGACATTTCGGAAGTTACCGTTCTGTTAGAGTCCTGAAGGAGGGCTACACCTGAAACATCAAATTCTACACATCATGATGCTGCCTGGATTGCTGTGTTCCTCCAGCAAGTATTCAGCATGGGAAGCAACGCAGACTACAGCAGTGCATTGATCTATAAGCCCAGACGAGATATCTGTCCAGCACGGGGTGCTGTGCAGACCACAGCAGGGAATCAATGTGTAAACCTGAAACAAATATCCATGCAGCATGGGGAGCTAAACAGACCAGATCATTGTATTATCTATAAACCTCAACCAGATAGTCTGACCAGCGACCTGTGAAGTGATCACCCATGAATTCATCTGTAAACCAGGAGCAGCTACCCTCCCAGAATGTAGGATTATGTACACCTCCGCAGTGCATTAATCTGTAACCCAGGAGCAGTTACGCTCCCAGCATGTAGAGCTGTGTACACCACCCTAGTGCATTGCTCAGTAGCACTGTGTGAGATCCCTGCCCAGTGTGGGGAAACTTGCAGCCCATGCTGGAAGTGACAGGATGTGCAGCTCCCACCCATTTACAGCTCCATCTCTCCATTGTGCACTGACAAAGGGGTGCTGT
Source organism: Chiloscyllium plagiosum (assembly GCF_037043375.1). Taxonomy (NCBI): domain Eukaryota; kingdom Metazoa; phylum Chordata; class Chondrichthyes; order Orectolobiformes; family Hemiscylliidae; genus Chiloscyllium; species Chiloscyllium plagiosum. Next base: position 96,634,962 of record NW_028270183.1, read on the forward strand.
GGGTGTGAGCATCACTGTCACAGAGAGAGATGGCGGGGGAAACAGTTTAAATATCACCACACTGGAAGAGTTTGGGGTATAGACAGAGATGGGGAGACTGAGAGACAGTGTCATGGAAGTATGTGTTCCCAAGTTGCAGAATGCTGAAATGTAGACACTTCGATAGCATCCTGTAACATGAGCCAGTCTTCCCAGGAAAGATGGGAAAAAGGGATATTGGTGTGAGGTCAGATGGAACAACAGCTGCTGTGTGATTTTGAAGTTACGTTTATGTAATTTTAATAAGTGTCTTTTTGAAACAGTATATTGCTGTAGAGTTGGAGTAGGGTAATAAGCAGTTAAGAGAAATGAGGTCTCAGAGTTGTGAATAGTTGATGTAAAATGTTCACTTTCAGAGTTGAAAAAATAAATTGATATTTTTGTTTAAACAGTGGAATTTGGAGTTCTCTGTCACTCATATTTTAGCAGTTTACAAGGCAAATTGAGCATTTCTGTATGTTTAGTTTAAATTGACAGACGAGCTCAATGTTGTGTCCTAACCATTCCCGTGTGTGTATCTGTGTGTCTCTGTGTCGGGCAGGTCTGGCAGTCTCTGTGGTGCTTAAAGTGATGCAATGCCACCCTCTGCTGGCCTCCCCACGCCACTGCACAGGCATTGATAGAGGGTGAAAACCAACAGGGATTCATTCAAAGAAGGGGAGGGGGAGGGCAGCTGCTCACAGCACCATCCAAACTGATGTCTTATCCATGCACCTACATGGAACAGGGAATGTGATGGAGACATAGTGTGGACAATGTACAAGGAGACCTCACATGGTCCAGTTTGTAGAAGATGACATTACTGTGTGATTCAGCTCAGAGAGGGAGAAAATGTAATCTGCCCGAGAAGGAACGGCCTATTGCACTCTCTCTCCCTCATTGTTCCTCGTCACAGCTATTTAAAAAAAACTCTAAACTCATCGTTACCATTCTTATTTTTATGGAATCCCTGCAGTGTTGAAACAGGTCCTTCGGCCCAACAAATGCATACTAACCTTCTCAAAACATTCCCCTATGTTTACCACTGACTAATGCACCTAACCTTGAAATCCCTGATCACTACGGACAATTTAGCATGACCAATCAACCTAACCTACACACTTTAAGCTGTGGTAAGAAATTGGAGCACCTCTTAGAAGCTCACTCAGACACGGGGAGAACGTACAAACTCCACACACCAAAGGCTAGAGTCGAACCAAAGTCCCTGGCGTTATGAGGCAGCATTGCTAACCACCGTGCTACCCTTTGGATGGTCCCTGACCAGAACTCATTGGAATCTACTCACTGCCTAAAGCAAATGGAATTCAGCCAAATCCAAATCTCCCAGGATGAAATCCCATTGCTAGCAGCTGTGTGAGTACAATATCTTCATAAGCAGAATAACGTTTTGTAAAATCTTGCAATTTTTCCTTTGTCATGAGTTCCAATAATATCTGGACACCGTTCTTTCAAGTTAAAATTGCAGAAATTGTGTGTGTGTGTGTGTGTGTGCGTGTGTGTGTGTGTGCGCATGTGTGTGTGTGTGTGCGTCAATATTTATAGAAAGGGAAATATTGTTTATATAATTGCAATACACAAACGGTTTGCCATTCATCTTTCCATCATAGTTTGAGTAACATTGAGTAACATTATAAACGTGTTGTTTTAGCAGATTAAAGAAACTAGCCTGACTTGTTCCTAAAACTGATCCTGACCCAGTCTGAGACCGACATCATCGGCCATATCACCGACCTGGTTACATTTAACACTTGTTGTGAGCAGTGGAGGAGTGGGAGTAGAAAAGGAAACAGTGACCCAAAAAGCCGGGGAACTATTGACAGGTGAGCCTGATGTCAGTGGTGGGTCAGTTGTTTGAGGGGATTCTGAGGGATAGTATTTGCATACATTTGGGAAGGCAAGGGCTGATCGGGGTAGACAACGTGTCTTTCTGCATGGGAAATCATGGCTCATTAATTTGGTTGAGTTTTTCGAAGATGTGACAAAGAAGATTGATGAAGGCAGTTTGGTAGACATTGTCTATGTAGACATCAGCAAGGTGTTCATTTAAAGAACAAAGAGCAAGGAAAATGTACAGCCCAGGAACGGGCCCTTCTCCCTCCAACCCTGAGCCGATCTAAATGTACTGTCTAAGTCTGTCGGTCAATTCCTAAGCATCTGTATCCCTCTGTTCCCCACCTACTCATGCATCTGTCCAGACGCATCTTAAATGAATCTGCCGTGCCTCCCTCTATCACCTCTGCTGGCAACACGTTCCAAATGCCCACCACCCTCTGTGTGAAGTACTTGCCGCATGTATCTCCCTCAAACTTTCCACCTCTCACCTTGAAACCGTGACCTCTCGTTATTGAATCCTTCACCCTGGGAAAAAGCTTGTCTCTGTCCATCCTGTCTTTACCCTTCATGATTTTGTAAACCTCAATCATGTCCCCCCTCAATCTCCTTTTTTCAGGTGAAAATAAACCTAACCTACTCAGCCTCTCTTCATAGCTAGTATTTCATTCTGATTCGTAGACAGATTAGTAAGTTTCAGTCACATGGGATACAGAGGAAGCTAGTCACAAATGGTTTGAAGGAGGAGGGATATTTTTCAGCCTGGAGACTTGTGAGCAGCAGTGTGCTGCAAGAGTCAGTACTGAGTTCACTGCATGCCATCATTTATGTAAAGGATTTAGATGTAAATATTGGAGCCATAGTTAGTAAGTTTACAGATGACATCAGAGAGGTGGTGTAGTAGATTATCTCAGAGTACAACAAGACCGCAATTAAATGGGACAAAGAGGCAAAGAGTAACAGATGAGGTTTAATTTAGATAAATATGAAGCTTTGCATTTTGAGAAGGCAAATCAGAGCAGACATTATACACTTCATGGTCAGGTCCTGGGGCATGTTGTGATACAAAGGGGCATAGGGCTGCAGGTGCATTGTTCCTTGAAAGTGGAGTCGCAGGTAGACAGTGTGGTGCTGAGCACATTTGGCACATTTGCCTTAATCAGACAGAGCATTGAGTATAGGAGTTGTGGTGGCATGTTGCATCTATATAGGATGTTGGTGAGGCCACTTTAAGAATACTGCGTACAACTTGGTTTTCTGAAGAAATGACTTACACAGATGTTCCACGTCTGGAAGTTTGAGCTTTAGGGAAAGGTTGATTAGGTTGAGGTGTTTCTCCCTGGAGTGTCAGAGGCTGAAGGGTGACATTATAGAGGTTCATAAAACCATCAGGGGCATGGATATTCTGAACAGCCATGTTCTGCTCTCCAGGATAGGGGAGTCCAGAACAAGAGGGCATAGGCTGAAGGCGAGAGGGCGAATGATTTCGAAGGGATCTGAAGATAAATGTTTCACACAGAGAGTGGTGTGTGTACAGAAAGTGCTGTCAGAGGAAGTGCTGAAGGCGGTTACAATCGCACATTTAAAAAGTGTCTGAAAGAGGACGGATATTGGCCAAATTCTGGCAAATGGGATTAAATCAGATTTGATATCTGATCGGAGTGAACAGATTGGACTAACGTTTTGCAAAATTACCACCTATTTTAACAAGAAAAAAGGAATAAAACTATAGAAAGAGGAATTTAGAATAACGTAATTGTATTGGACAGCTTAACAGAATAATAGATCTAGGAACTCTTACTAATGAACTGTTCCAATATAGGGAAATCCCATAAACACAGCCCTTGGCAAAATGGAAAGTTCAGACACAGAATGTCACAAATATTTCTCCAATCCAGGATTAAAAACAGCATCAAGAGATCATTCAGAGAGAGTAGCAACTAGGAGACATTCACTGACGCTTCCAACTCCGTGGAGACCCCAATAGTTTCTGACGTTACTGGGAAAGCAAAACCCAAAGATCCTAACCTGTGAGAGCTGGCCACACCCATTCAGGCTGCATTAAAATTAACCTAAGGCCTCGCTAGCTGTTTACTCAAGTGGCCTGAACTAGCCAGCTTTGTAACACACTCTCTCTTAAAATAAACCAGGTCAAAATAACCTCTTAAAGCTGCAGCACTGTCACACTGGTCAGTACATTGAGCTGTCAAACATTAACCAGGGGAAACCTAGTCACGCCCGTGGCCCTGTCCAATTGGACGAGGAAGAAGCCAATCAGTCCATTGAGCCACTTACACAAAAACAGTAGGAGGCCATTCCCATCTCAATGCACTTACACAGGGGCAGAATGAGGTAATTGATGCTAATTCCTGATGAATGGCTTATGCCCAAAACGTCGATTCTCCTGCTTCAAGGATGTTGCCTGACCCGCTGTGCTTTTCCAGCAATCGAAGCTCTACTCTGATCTCCAGCATCGGCAGTCTTAAATGTCTCCTAAATGATGCTCTAACATGATGAACAAGTGGAGCAGAGGCTGCACAGACAGACTGCTCCACGTTATTCCTACTGGGTCCGTTGCTCATGATACACACGTGGGACTTTAGCGTGGTTTTCTTGCTGTGAGGAGGGAAGCCAAATGTCTTGTGTGAAGTCTCAAGATGACATCTTTCATCCCCGAGAAGACAGCCTGGTGTTCTCTATGTAGGGCGAAAGCTGGTGGGAATGGCTACCTGTTTCAGATGGAAGGTATTGTGGGTGCTGTTGGGGATTGTGAACAACATGACGTTGAGTACGGGTTCACACGCCGACTGCACAATAAAGTAGGGAGAGTTAATTTAGGCATATAAACTATTAGGAAATCTATGTTAGAGGAATGAATGGACACTCTATGTTCAAATAATGCTGATCTTGTTCATGTTGATCTTGTCTAGTGCAGGTCCTGTTCAGTGTAACCTGTATGCCTTACTCTATCCAAGTCTATTTCCACCCTATGATCTGTCTGGCCATGCTTGCTATGATCTGCCTCCACTGCTCATAAATAAAGTGTTTTCCTGTACTGAGGTACACGTGGCAATAAATCAAACCAATCAATCCTGGGTAAAGTATGGAATTTCTTACCCGATCAATGTCTATTTTGGAAATAAGTGATCGCGGCCACTCCTCATGTTTCAGCATCACCATTTCTTCGTCTCTCAAAGCTCTGCAGATTAAACACTCAGCTAATTCACTCTATCTCATGTTACCATCACCCGTGTCTGTGGTAAGGAGATCATTCCTTTCAAAGGAGATCAAATCTGTAGAGAGTGCCCCAAATGCTCTCTCTTAGCAAGGCTCTGCAACAGCAGGAAGATGACTTTGTTTCTGTACTCGAATCGTCTTACAATGAAGTACAGCATACCATTGACTGCACCAATTACTTACACAGGGTTTGATTCAGACCGGTCAGCATAAACTTGTGAGTGGGAGATCATGCTTGCAAAATTTGTTAGAGTCCTTTGGTGAAATGACCAAGAAGGTGGATGAGAGCAGAGCAGTAAACGTAGTCTCTATGGATATCAGTAAGGCCTTTGATAAGGTTCCACATGGCAGGCTGTTCTGGAAGGTTCCATCACATAGAATACTGGGGGAACTGGCCAATTGGATACACAGTTGGTTTGTTGATAGGAAGCAGAGGGTTTAGTGGAAGCATGCTTGTTAGGCTGGAGGCTGAGTCCATAGCTTTTTGTTATCTATGATTTGGTTGAGAATGTACAAGGCATGATTCGTAAGTTTGCAGATGATACTAACATAAGTGGGAGCATGATCAATGAGGAAGTTTATCAGAAATTGCAGCAGGACCTTAATCAAGTGGGCAAGTGGGCTGAGAAATGGCAAATGGAATTTAATATAGATGTGTGAGGTCTTGCAGTTTAGAATCTCAAATCAAGGTAGGAGTTTCACGGTGAATGAGCGGGCCTTGAGGGGTGTCATGGGCAGAGAGGCCTTGGCAGGTGCACTGTTCCCTGAGAGTGGAGTCACAGGTAGGCAGGGCAGTGAAGAAGACTTTTGGCACACTGACCTTTGTCAGGCAGGACATTGAGTATGGAAGTTGGGAATTTATGTTGCAGTTATCCAAGATTTTGGTAAGGCTGCACTTGGAGTATTGTGTTCAGTTTTGTCACCTTGTTATAGGGAGGAAGTAATGAAATTAGAAAGAGCGCAGAAGAAGTTTACAAGGACATTGCCAGAACCCAATGGTCTGAGTTATAGGGAGAGGTTGGACAAGCTAGGACCTTTTCTTTAGAGTGTAGGAGACTGAGGGGGGACCTTTTAAAGCTGTGTAAGACCATGAGGGATATGGGTAGGGTGAATGCTCTCAGTCTTTTCCAAAGTTTATAGAATCGAGAACGAGAGGGGATCAGTTTAAGGTTAAAGCGGAAGGAATACAAGGGAACCTGAGGGACCATTTATTTACATAAATGGCTGGTACGTGGATGAGCTGCCAGCAGATGTGGTTGAAGGGGGTACATTAACAACATTTCAAAAGTATTTGGATAAATATGTGGCTCGGAAAGGACTAGAATGATATGGGCCAACTGCAGGGAAATGGGGTTAGCGTGGATGGACATTTACAAGGTGGAGTCGAACCTCTCTGTTAATTAAAACCTAACATCCAGAAAAGCTCTCCTCACCTCATAATCTATTAAAATATGAGTGACACAGATCTCCTACACTCCAGTATTTAAACAAAATACAGCAAGTTAGTTTCTTAACTTTAATAGTGAACACTAAACAACAGCTATTCACAAATCCTAGCCGCGCTTGTCTTAGCTACTTACTATCTGACTCCAACTCTGTAAAAAATATGCTGTTCCAACAACCCACATATTAAACGTTACAATCTCAAGACCATACAGTTTCTATCTTCCCCGCTGTGTTCAGTCTTCCAGCTGCTGATCTCCCTGGGTCATGTTTTTTTTTAATACAAGTAGGTTTTAAATGAACATGTATTTTGGTAGACAGTGTTTGAGATGGCCAGTTAGCACTCCTGCTCTGTAGCAGATAATCTGCTATTGGATGGCAGTGGTTCTCCCTCTATTTCAAAATGCTAGGTTTATTTACTTCCCTTGATACAATAGTTCTCATAATTTGGTTGATTTCCAGGTGTACAAACAATAATATTCAAATTCCATTGGCTTCGGATATTCCAAGCATTATTTAAAATCTTTGATCGCATTTGAATTGCTGTCAAAACAGCAACCAAAACGCAGTCTTCCATTTCCCAGCTAATTGTTACATTTCGAACAGTCTGACCTTTAGCTGGCATCTGTGGCTGTACTTTCTTTTCAGCAAAACCCGACCTATCTTAAAGTGAACAGACATTGATTAGATTCCAGGCATTAACACATCCCAGGCTATCTGTTATTCCGTATATTAACCTCCTTGAACCACTCGATTATATTCCAGGCCGTAACTCACTCTGGGCTATCTGTTTTTCTGTACATAGCCCACCCTGAAACCCTCGATTTGATTCCAGGCTGTAACACACCCCGGAATATCTGTTATTCTGTATATAAACCACCCTGAACCCTTCGATTAGATTCCAGGCTGTAACACACTCCGGGGTATCTGCTATTCTGTATATAAACAACCCTGAACCCCTCGATTAGATTCCAGGCTGTAACCCAGTCCGGGGTGTCTGTTATTCTGTATATAAACCACCCTGAACCACTCGATTAGATTCCAGGCTGTAACTTTCTCCGGGATATCTATTATCCTGTATATAAACCACCCTGAACCCCTCGATTAGATTCCAGGCTGTAACTCACTTTGGGCTATCTGTTATTCTGTATATAAACAAACCTGAACCTCTCGATTAGATTCCAGTCTGTAATTCACACTGGGCTATCTGTTATTCTGTATATAAACCACCCTGAACCCCTCGATTCGATTCCAGGCTGTAACACACCCCTGACTATCTGTTATTCTGTATACTAATTCCCCTGAACCCCTCGATTAGATTCCAGGCTGTAACTCACTCCGGGCTATCTGTCATTCTGCATATAACTCACCCTGAACCCCTCGATTGGATTCCAATCTGTAACTCACTCCGGGCTATCTGTTATTCTGTATATGAACTACCCTGAACCCCACGATTAGATTCCAGGCTGTAAGCCACTCCGGGCTATCTGTTATTCTGTATATAACCCACCCCGAACCCCTCGATTAGATTCCAGGCTGTAACGCACTCCGGGCTATCTGTTATTCTGTATATGAACCACTCTGAACCCTACGATTAGATTCCAGGCTATAACGTCCTGTCAGGGTTGAAAGGGAAGGCTGGTAGTTATAGGGAATGCTGGCTGACTAAAGAAACTGAGGGTTTGGTTCAGAAAAAGAAGGAAGCATATGTCAGACAAGATAGATCGAGTGAATCCTTCGAAGGGTATAAAGGAATTTGGAGTTCACGTAAGAGTGAAATCAGGAGGGCAAAACGCGGACATGAGATAGCTTTGGCAAATAGAATTAAGGAGCATCCAAAGTGTTTTTTACAAATATATTAAGGACAAAGGGTAACTAGGGAGAGAATAGGGCTTCTCTAAGATCAGCAAGGCGACCTTTGTGTGGTGCCACAGAAAATGGGGAAGATATTAAATGAATATTTTGCATCAGTATTTACTGTGGAAAAGGATAAGGAAGACATAGACTGTAGGGAAATCGATGGTGACATCTTGCAAAATGTCCAGATATACAGAGGAGGAAGTGCTGGATGTCTTCAAACGGTTAAAGGTGGATAAATCCCCAGGACCTGATCATGTGTACCCCATACCTCTGTGGGAAGCTAGAGAAGTGATTGCTGGGCCTCTTGCTGAAATATTTGTATCATCGATAGTCACAGGTGAGATGCCATAAGACTGGAAGTTGGCAAACGTGGTGCCATTGTTTAAGAAGGGCGGTAAAGTCAAGCCAGGTGAGCCTGACCTCGGCGGTGGGCAAGTTGTTGGAGGGAATCCTGAGGGACAGGATGAACATGTATGTGGAAAGGCAAGGACTGATTCGGGATAGTCAACATGGCATTGTGCGTGGGAAATCATGTCTCACAAACTTGATTGAGTTTTTTGAAAAAGCAACACAGAAGTTTGATGAGGGCAGAGCAGTCGATGTGATCGAAATGAACTTCAGTAAGGTTTTCGACAAGGTTCCCCATGGGAGACTGATTAGCAGGTTAGATCTCATGGAATACAGGGAAAAGTAGCCTTTTAGATACAGAAATGGCTCAAAGGTAGAAGACAGAGGGTGGTGGTGGAGGTTTGTTTTTCAGACTGGAGGCCTGTGACCGGTGGAGTTCCACAAGGATCAGTGTTGGGCCCTCTACTTTTTGTCATTTAGATAAATAATTTCAATGCGAGCATAAGAGGTACAGTTAGTAAGTTTGCAGACGACACAAAAATTGCAGGTGTAGTGGACAGCTAAGAGGGTTTCCTCAGATTACAACAGGCTCTGGACCAGATGGGCCAATCGGCTGAAAAGTGGCAGAGTGAGTTTAATTCAGATAAATGCGAGGTGCTGCATTTTGGGAAAGCAAATCTTAGCAGGACTTCTACATTTAATAGTAAGGTCCTAGGGTGTGTTGCTGAACAAAGAGACCTTGGAGTGCAGGCTCATAGTTCCTTGAAAGTGGAGTCGCAGGAAGATAGGGGATAGTGAAGAAGGTGTTTGGTATGCTTTCCTTTATTGGTCAGAGTACCGAGTACAGGAGTTGGGAGGACATGTTGCAGCTGTACAGGACATTGGGTAGGTCCCTCTTGGAATATTGCTTGCAATTCTGGTCTCCTCCCTATCCGAAAGGTGTTGTGAAACTTGAAAGGGTTCAGTGAAGATTTATAAGGATGTTGCCAGGGTTGGAGGATTTGAGATACAGGAAGAGCCTGAATAGGCTGGGGCTCTTTTCCCTGGAGTGTTGGAGGCTGAGGGGTGACCTTATCGAGGTTTAACCTGGGGTCAGGGATTCCAGAACTAGAAGGCATAGGTTTAGTTTGAGAGGGGAAATACATGAAAGAGACCTAAGGGGCAACCTTTTCACGCAGAAGGTGGTACGTGTATGGAGTGAGCTGCCAGAGAAAGTGGTGGAGGCTGGTACAATTGCAACATTTAAGAGGAATTTGGATGAGTATATGAATAGGAAAGGTTTGGAGGGACATGGGCCAGGTGCTGGCAGGTGAAACTAGATTGGGTTGGGATATCTGGTCGGAATGGACAGGTTGGACCGAACGGTCTGTTTCCATGCTGTTCATCTCTATGATTCTATGACTCTATAACTCACTCCGGGCTACCTGTTATTCTGCATATAAACCACCCTGAAACCCTCGATTAGATTCCAGGCTGTAACTCACTCTGGGGCATCAGTTATTATACACATAGTCGTCCCAAATCCCCTTGATAAAATTCCAATCTGTAACTGACTTCCATTTGTAAGGAAATCTGTACATTAGCCAACTCAATCCTTTGATTAGATTCCAGTCTGTATCACACTCCTGGGTATCTGTTAGTCTGTATATTAACCATCCAATCCAAACCCTGTTAAAATTGCCCATGGTATTCAGGGATGTGTAGGTGAGTTGCATTAGTCAGGGGTAAATGTGGGGAAATGGGTCTGGATGGGTTAATCTTCTAAGGGTCAGTGTGGCCTTGATGGGCTGAAGGGCTTGCTTCCCCACTGTCGGGATTATATGAATGACCCGGAACCCTCTCGATTAGATTCCAACGTGTAACTCACTTCCATGTATGTGTGACTCGCATGTTTCAAAAACACCCCAAAACCTTCAATTCTATTCCACTTGATGGAATAGTTTAATTTTGATAAACAAGAGGTGCTGCATTTTGGGAAAGCAAATTTGAGCAGGACTTATACACTTAATGGTCAGGTCCGAGGGAGAGTTGCTGAACAACGAGACTTTGAAGTGCCGGTTCGTAGCTCCTTGAAAGTAGAGTGGCAGGTGGATAAGATAATGAAGGCAGCATTTGGTATGCTTTCCTTTATTGGTCAGAGTTTTGAGTATAGTCATTGAGAGGTCATGTTGCAGTTGGACTGGACATGTGTTAGGCCACTGTTGGAATATGGCGTGCAATTCTGGCCTCCTTCCTATCGGTAGGATGTTGTGAAACTTGGAACGGTTCAGAAAAGATTTACAAGGAGGATACCAGAGTTAGAGGATTTGAGCTACCGGGAGAGGCTGAATAGGCTGGTGTTGTTTTCCCTGGAGAATCAAGCTGAGGGGTGACCCTATCAAGGTTTAAAAAATCATGACGGGCATGGATAGGATAAATAGACAAAGTATTTTCCTTGGGGTGGGGAGTCCAGAACTAGAGGGCATAGGTTTAGTGTGAGAGGGGAAAGATATGAAAGAGACCTAAGGGGCAACTTGTTCACTCAGAGGGTGGTACATGAATGGAATGAACTGTCAGAGGAAGTGGTGGAGGCTGGTACAATTGCAACATTTAAAATGCAGCTCGATGGGTATATGATTGGGAAGGTTTGTAGGGAGATGGGCCAAGTGCATGAAAAAGAGTCTAGAGTAGGTTAGAATATCTGGTCGGCATAGACGGGTTGGACCAAAGGGTCTGTTTCCATGCTATACGTCTGTTTGACTGTATGACTCCGTGATTTAGTTACTCACTCCTTGTTATCTGTTATTCTGTATGTAAACCACCCTGAACCCCTCGATTAGATTCCAGTCTGGAACTCACTCCTGGGGATCTGTTATTGGATCTGTGAAATGATCCTTGTTGGATGTTAGACCGAAGACAAGATTAACTAAATGGTCAAATGTTACATTGGGAGCAGGGACACAGAAAGCTGCTGTTTCATGTCTGTCCTGTTACATATCTCCAAGTTTCAGATTGGGGGTGAGTTTCTGTCACAATGGGGAAAGTCTCAAAAGCTGTTTACTGTCCTGCATGAATGCATCATCATATCATGAATTCCCTTGCAAGATAGGAAATGGAGACAGCTTCTGGAAGGTGTCTTTATCTCTCTGTGTGTGATTCTGTGTGTCTGTGTTTGTCTGTTTGTGTGTGATGCTGTCTGCGTGTTCAATGTTTCATATATTTTCAAACTGTATTGATGTTGCCAGTTTCTCTTGCTTTCCCTTATTTATAAGCTCAAAGTCATAATTTTGCTGATATAAAATGGTGGCTGTAGACAAATCTAAAATGTCTGCCTGACTGATTTGTGTCAGGAATACTTTCAGCAAGGGAGAGGGGGCAATGTGTCAAAAGCAATTTCCATTCATTGATGCTAGCAGAGATAGGAAATGTAGACAGCTCTTTGAAGGTGATTAAAATGCAAATCCCAGAACGTGTTTACAGTGAATGCGGAGAAACAATGTGACATTCCAGTAAGATCTGCCTTACTTTCCAAGCTCCTAATATATGAGAGAAACATAATATCGAAAACCTGATCGAGCTCAGCCACTGAATTGTAGATTTGAACCGTTGGATCAGAATCCTGCCTGGCTCGGCCTTATCCCAAATTGAAGGGTTTCTCAAATCCCATACTGACCTTCTGTGGGTTCAAATTGTGTGTTGTCTCCAAATAGAAGAAAATAATGCAACTGCAATTAAATAATGCTCTTTCTGGAACTTTGTGTGTCTGTTGGTTTAAGTATCTTTCAACAGGATTGAAGGTAAATGAGACAGTGAGAGATAGGTAGCACTGTAACCAGAATGGCAGTGCAGTAAAAAAGGTATATTAGTATCTTCAGTGAAAGGGGAAAACAGAGGTGGATAGTCCTCAAACTAGGAATGTTGGAAGTCAGTAAAGTTGTGTAGTTTGTGACTGCATTATGTTTATGTGAGTCAAGATTTGAAAGCACTTGGCCAATCGTCCACTTTGTGACTCACTCCCAGTTACAAGTTATTACACATAAAAAGGTTAACATATCCCTCGATTAGATTCCAGGCTGTAACCCACACCGGGGCAACTGCTATTCTGTACCTAAGCCACCCTGAAACGCTCGATTATATTCCAGGCTGTAACTCACTCCGGGCTATCTGTTATTCTGTATATAACGACCCTGAACCCCTCGATTAGATTCCAGCCTGTATCTCACTCCGGGCTATCTGTTATTCCGAACATAACGACACTGAACTCCTCGATTATATTCCAGTCTGTAACTCGTTCCGGGCCATCTGTTATTCTGTATCTAAAACTCCCTGAACCCCTCGATTAGATTCCAGGCTGTAACTCACTCCAGGCCATCTGTTATTATGTAGTGTACAAAGTCCCATGCAAGGACTGCACAAAACACTACATAGGACAAACAGGAAGACAGCTAACGATCCGCATCCATGAACACCAACTAGCCACGAAACGACTTGACCAGCTATCTTTAGTAACCACACAGGCAGATGACAAGCAACATAAGTTCGACTAGGACAACACTACTATTATAGGACAAGCCAAACGGAGAACAGCCAGGGAATTCCTAGAGGCATGGCACTCATCCACTGATTCAATCAACAAGCACATCGACCTGAACCCAATATCCTGGCCACTGCAGCAGACAGCTGGAACTGACAACCGGAAGCGGTAGATACAAATCACTATAAATGCCGGAGGAAACATCACAGATGCGCTTCACAGGAGGCTCCCAAGCATCTAGACAGGGGACGAAACGTCTGCAACACAAATTCCCAGCTCGGTGAACAGAACCACAACAACGAGCACCTGAGCAATAAATCTTAATCCAAGTTTTGATGTAATATTATGCTAATTGAGAAATGCAACTACAAAGGCATGCGGAAGGAGCTGGCCAGAATTAATTGGCACCTCCACCCACATTATCTACTGCATCCGCTGCAGCCGGTGTGGCCTCCTCTATATTGGGGAGACAGGCCGCCTACTTGCGGAGCGATTCAGAGAGCACCTCTGGGCCACCCGGACGAACCAACCCAATCACCCTGTAGCACAGCATTTCAACTCCCCCTCCCACTCCACCGAGGATATGCAGGTCATTGGACTCATCCACCGCCAAACCACAACAACGCGACGGTCGGAGGAGGAGCGTCTTATCTTCCGACTGGGAACCCTCCAACTACAGGGGATGAACTTGGACTTCACCAGTTTCTTCACCTTTGTCTCAGCCGAATCCCTCCAGCCCGGCACCGCCTTCCTGACCTGCAGTCTTCTTCTTGACCTCTCCGCCTCCACCCTACTCCGACCTATCACCCTCACCTTGACCTCTTTCCACCTATCACATTTCCAACGCCCCTCCTCCAAGTCCCTCCTCCCTACCTTTTATCTTCTCCTGCTGAACACTCTCTGCTCATTCCTGAAGAAGGGCATGTGCCCGAAACGTCGAATCTTCTGTTCCCTAGATGCTGCCTGACCTGCTGTGCTGTTCCAGCAATAAAGTTTCAGCTTTGATCTCCAGCATCTGCAGACCTCACTTTCTCCTCGAAGATTTCAACCTACTGCGAATCCTCTTACAAGGATGCCTTCCTTGAAGAAGCTCTCTGCCTCTCTCTATAAAGATTTCAGTGAGTCCCTCTCTCACTGCACACCCCAGGTCATCTCCTCTGCACAGAAGCTCTTCAGCCACATTCTGAAGCAGACTCGTTACCACAGCCATATCTCCTTTCTCAGCACCTGCCTACGGAACCGACTGATCCCCCATGGACTCCAGATCACCTTCTGACCAACACAATTTGGACCCAACCAGGACTACCAGTACCTGCAACAAATCCGCAGCCTCCAGCAACGGACCTACCTCCGGATCCTCCACTCCACGCTTGCAGCCATGCGCCGGTACCTACACTCCCTGCAACTCGACCTACCCCAGCTCAGGACAACTCTCTCACAGACCTGTAAAGGACCTCTACTGTTCTTCATTTACAGAAGAATCCATAGACTGAACAAACAGTTCTTTCTAGCCATATCAGAAATTAAAGGCAGTAAGTACCAAAAACTTTCATGCACTTACCCCCAAACTCCGGAATCCTCAACTGTTCCAGAACCTTCCATCGGCCTCTAGTCCGGCGCCACTACACACGCGGCCGCTACAGCGCCCGCGGCAATAGCCACAGACGCTCAGACGATGACGTCACTTCCGCCCCCACCGACCTCGCAACGTTCATGATCGCGGCCCAAACAACCGCCTCCGGGATCGCCGCACAGACAACCTGCTCTGCGATCGTCATGAAGACAATCGCCAACAGATTGGAAACCTCCGCGAGTATGGGGAAAAACTCTGTCTCCGTGGTGGCCGCAGCTACTTCCGCCCCCAGTGACGTCAGCGACCTGCATTCGGACATCGCCGCATGTGTCTCCGCCCCCCGGCCGCGTTCCGTCACCACGCCTAACCCCGCCCCCCGGCCGCGTTCCGTCACCACGCCTAACCCCGCCCCCCGGCCGAGTTCCGTCACCGCGCCTAACCCCGCCCACCGGCCGAGTTCCGTCACCGCGCCTAACCCCGCCCCCCGGCCGAGTTCCGTCACCGCGCCTAACCCCGCCCCCCGGCCCAGTTCCGTCACCGCGCCTAACCCCGCCCCCCGGCCGAGTCCCGTCGCCGCGTCTAACCCCGCCCCCCCGCCGACCTCTGTCCCCGCCTCCAGGCCTAACCCCGCCCCCACATCCAGCTCCAGTCCCACACCAGGTCCTAGCTCCCCGCCCTGCCGTGTGTTCACCATCCCTCCGGACCTGCCCCTCTCTGAGGATGAGAGATCAGTCCTCAGGAGGGGTCTCACCTTCGTTCCCACACGTTCTCGGGTCAATGAATTCAATACACGGAGTGACATTGAACGATTCTACCGCCGCCTTCGCCTCCGTGCCTTCTTTTTCAATCAAGACCCTCACCCACCCTCTGACGACCCCTTCTCCAACCTCCAACACACCCCGTCCACCTGGACACCCCGTGCTGGCCTCCTACCTGCCCTCGACCTCTTTATTGCAAACTGCCGCCTCGATATTAACCGCTACCTGAACTCCCACACCCCTCCCACCCACTCCAACCTCTCACCCTCGGAACGCACAGCCCTCCACTCCCTCCGTTCCAACCCCAACCTCACCATCAAACCAGCTGACAAGGGAGGCGCAATAGTAGTTTGGCGCACCGACCTCTACACCGCTGAGGCCAAACGCCAGTTCACAGATACCTCATCCTACTGCCCCCTTGACCATGACCCCACCCCCCACCACCAAACCATCATCTCCCAGACCGTCCATAACCTCATCACCTCAGGGGATCTCCCATCCACCGCCTCCAACCTCATAGTACCACAACCCCGCACCGCCCGCTTCTACCTCCTGCCCAAAATCCACAAACCTGACTGCCCCGGACGACCCATCGTCTCAGCCTGCTCCTGCCCCACCGAACTCATCTCCTCCTACCTCGACACGGTCCTGTCCCCATTAGTCCAAGAACTCCCCACCTACGTCCGTGACACCACCCACGCCCTCCACCTCCTCCAGGATTTCCGCTTCCCCGGTCCCCAACGCCTCATCTTCACCATGGACATCCAGTCCCTGTACACCTCCATCCCCCATCACGAAGGACTCAAAGCACTCCGCTTCTTCCTTTCCCGCCGTACCACCCAGTACCCTTCCACCGACACCCTCCTTCGACTGACTGAACTGGTCCTCACCCTGAACAACTTTTCTTTCCAATCCTCCCACTTTCTCCAAACAAAAGGAGTAGCCATGGGCACCCGCATGGGCCCCAGCTATGCCTGCCTCTTCGTAGGGTATGTGGAACAATCCATCTTCCGCAACTACACTGGCCCCACCCCCCATCTTTTCCTCCGCTACATTGATGACTGTATCGGCGCTACCTCGTGCTCCCACGAGGAGGTTGAACAGTTCATCCACTACACTAACACCTTCCACCCCGACCTCAAATTCACCTGGACAGTCTCGGACTCCTCCCTCCCCTTCCTAGACCTTTCTGTTTCTATCTCAGACGACCGAATCAACACGGACATCTACTACAAACCGACCGACTCCCACAGCTACCTGGACTACACCTCCTCCCACCCCGCCCCCTGTAAAAACGCCATCCCATTCTCCCAATTCCTTCGTCTCCGCCGCATCTGCTCCCAGGAGGACCAGTTCAAAATACGCACAACACAGACGGCCTCCTTCTTCAAGGACCGCAATTTCCCCCCTGACGTGATCGACGATGCCCTCCACCGCATCTCCTCCACTTCCCGCTCCTCCGCCCTTGAGCCCCGCCCCTCCAACCGGCACCAGGACAGAACCCCACTGGTCCTCACCTACCACCCCACCAATCTCCATGTACAGCGCATCATCCGCCGTCACTTCCGCCACCTCCAAACGGACCCCACCACCAAGGATATATTTCCCTCCCCTCCTCTATCAGCTTTCCGTAGAGACCACTCCCTCCGCGACTCCCTTGTCAGATCCATACCCCCCACCAACCCAACCTCCACTCCCGGCACCTTCCCTTGCAACCGCAGGAGGTGCAACACTTGCGCCCACACCTCCCCCCTCACTTCTCTCCAAGGCCCCAAAGGAAACTTCCATATCAGCCACAGATTCACCTGCACCTCCACCCACATTATCTACTGCATCCGCTGCAGCCGGTGTGGCCTCCTCTATATTGGGGAGACAGGCCGCCTACTTGCGGAGCGATTCAGAGAGCACCTCTGGGCCACCCGGACGAACCAACCCAATCACCCTGTAGCACAGCATTTCAACTCCCCCTCCCACTCCACCGAGGATATGCAGGTCATTGGACTCATCCACCGCCAAACCACAACAACGCGACGGTCGGAGGAGGAGCGTCTTATCTTCCGACTGGGAACCCTCCAATTACAGGGGATGAACTTGGACTTCACCAGTTTCTTCATCCCCCCTCCCCCCACCTTGTCTCAGCCGAATCCCTCCAGCCCGGCACCGCCTTCCTGACTTGCAGTCTTCTTCTTGACCTCTCCGCCTCCACCCTACTCCGACCTATCACCCTCACCTTGACCTCTTTCCACCTATCACATTTCCAACGCCCCTCCTCCAAGTCCCTCCTCCCTACCTTTTATCTTCTCCTGCTGAACACTCTCTGCTCATTCCTGAAGAAGGGCATGTGCCCGAAACGTCGAATCTTCTGTTCCCTAGATGCTGCCTGACCTGCTGTGCTGTTCCAGCAATAAAGTTTCAGCTTTGATCTCCAGCATCTGCAGACCTCACTTTCTCCTGGAAGGGGACCCAAACAGGGAAAACCATGGAGCAGCAATGGCAGGAGTTTCTGGTGATAATTCGGAAGATAATATCAGAAATTCATCCAATAGAATATGAAACATACTCATGAGAGGACAAGGCAGCCATGAACGATAAGGCAAGTAAGGGACAGCGTCAAACCAAAAGAGAAAACATACAATGTGGTGAAGATTGTTGGGAATCCAGAGAATTCATTGGCTCTGGAACGACATAAGGCTGGAATCACTGACACTACAGAGCTCTTAATCATGGTCAGGGACAGAAATAGAGGGAAACACGTTCACTTTAAACACAAAAGATGGCATTACTCAAGGTAAAAGATTCTGATGAATTAAACAGTTGAATTAAAATCAGTTAAATACTTTAGTAGAATGGGTCAGATTGAAAGCATGACCAGGGGAGAGACCCTAAGCAGAAGGAGAATTTGAAAATGGAAATATTTCCACATCAGAAACAACAGTAGGTCACTGAGGTGAGGTCTGATTGGTGAATGGGTCTCGGTGTGAACTAGGGGAACAGACAGCAGAATTGCATTTCACATGTTGCAGCTCAAAACTGCGTATTCATGTAGTCCTATAATCCATCGCATCAGGAGAAGCAGACCTGCAATCAACCACAACCTGTAACTTTTTTTGCCAAGGATAACAGCTCAGTCTGCCATTACCATCAACACGATCAATGGCTCAGTGACGAGTGTGGGTGAACATGTCAGGGTCATACCCACGTGAACGTAAACCCTGATGCTAACACATTAAAGCTACCGCACTTGATCAACATATCTAATTGAAGCTCTGCAGTCCTGCCACATTCAGTTATAAATGGTGATGGACGATTAAACAAATGACGGAGGAGAGGGCTCCACAAAAATCCCCATCCTAAATAATGGAACAGCCCTGCACATCAGAGTAAAAGACCAGGATGTAGTATCTGCACCATCCTCAACCAGAAGTGTTGAGTGCACGACCAACCTCACCCTCGCCATGATGCCCAGAGAATCACAGATGTCAGTCTTCAAACAATTCGATTCGTTGCACGTGCCATAAAAACACAGCTGAACACAGTAGATATGACAAAGGCAATGGGCCCTGACACCATTCCTGCAATAGGATTGAAGACGTGTGCTACACAACAAGCCATGTCACTGGGGAAGCGGTTTCATTCCAGCTCCAACTCTGACATCTCCCTGGCAATGTGAAAATTTACTGAACTATGTCCAGTCCCCTATGAGGGGAATAATTACAATCTGACCAATTACCATCCCCTCAGACCCATCACGATAGTCAAATTGGTGGGAGTTCTTTTTGACAGAGCTGTCAAGCAGCACAGAAATAACCTGCTCAGTGTGGTTTTTGACAGGTCCCCAAGTGGAGGTGGTGTTGTTGTGGAAATGTCATTGGATTACTACTCCAGACCAGGCTAATGGACTGACAGCTTGTGGAAGTTAAAAACAATTAATAAAATATCGAGATCTAAAATCTGGTGTCAGTAATAGTTACCCTGAAGCTAATGTCGATTGTAAACAGCAGTTTGCTTCCCCAATGTACTTTCAGGAAGTAAATCTCCTGTGCTTTCCTGGTCTGGAATAAAAGTGTCTCTAGACGCACAGACATGTGCTAAACTTTTCAATGGTCTCTGAAATGGCTCCAAATTATTGTCCCTGCTTGTAATTTGTCTCGCCCTGTCAGACTTTTATATATTGCACAGAGGTCTCCACTCATTTTGCTAAAGCACATGGAATATAGGTTCAGTCGACCCAAACTCTGCTCCCACAACAAGCCTGTCATCCTAGAGATCAGTCTGATCATCCTTCGCTGCTTTTCCTCAATGTTAGGTTTGACTTTTATTAGGTAAGGAGACCAAAACTGCACACAATACTGCACAATGTTCAAGATGGGGTTTCACGAAGGCCCTGTTCAGCTGCAGTAAGACACCCTTACTCCTCGACTCAAATCCCCATGAAATGAAGACCAACACACCCTTTACCTTCCTAACTGCTTTCTGTTCCTGCAAAAAAATTACTTTCAGTCTCTAGTTTACAGGGAGTTCCAGATCCTTTTCAAGGTTACAGCTACCCAGCTAGTGGGTCTATGTACACTGGTAAGCGTCCCAATGCCATTCCAAGTATTTTCTTCTGGCTTCAGAGCTCACTGCCCTGTATGGACGGTGGAGGTCGGTGAAGAATGAAACAAAAAGAAGACTAAGTCCCTTTATAGACTAACAATTTTCAACCTTTTCAAATGGTAGGCTGCCCTTCTCTTTTTCCCATCTAAGAGCACAACGTCACATCTACCCACATTGATCTTCATTGCCCCGTATTTGCAAAGACATTCCACTTGCCTCAGTCACCTTGGAGATTTTTTACATCCTCCGAACCCACTCATAATCCGACATCGATTAGTGCCATCAGCAGGCTTGGGAATCTTGCATTTGATTCCCTCTAACAAAGGTTTGGTGTGTATTTGAAATAGCTAGGGCCCAAGCACTGAATCCTGATATACCCCCGAGTACTCCGCTCGAAAAAACATTGATTTATTCCTACTCACTGTTTCCTTTTAGCTCTCTCATCCTAAAACCATACTCTTCTGTTAGCCCTAGTCCCATACGATTCAAATTTGCATAGTAGGCTTGGGACTTTATCAAAAATCTTTCTGAAAATCAAATCGTGTTGCATTGATTGCTTATCCATAGTTTTGCTGAAAGTCGGTTTCTCAAATATGATTCCCATTTGATAAATCTCGGTTGCCTTTGTCTCAGCCCATTACTCTCCGTTAATATACATTCTCCATAACGTTTATTTGCTAATTTTATTCTACTCCCTTTTTCTCTCTCACCAGATTAAACTTTCCTAGTATTGCTGGGAAGATTGTTTTTTTTTATTTTCATCTTAACTGAAATATTTGCTGCATACTTCTACCATTTCCCTGTTCTCCATTCTCCATTCTCTGGTTTCAGACTGTAAAGAATCTGCACTTTTTTCTCCTTAATGTTGCCATTGACGTACTTTTTGAAGCTATTACAAGTTGACCCGTACTACCCTTGTGCAGATAGAGTGTTCTGAAACCCACCAATTCCTGTCTTAAACTTCTCAATGATTGACCTTGCACAAATATGCACTCATAGAAGCATAGACTATGCACCGTCAGAAATAAAGTACGGTCTATATTAGTCCCACTTTTCTACACGAGCCCCATAGCTTGGAATGTTATGACACTTCAAGAGGTCATCCAAGTACTTTGTAACAGCTGTGAGATTACCCGTGACAACTCCCTCTCCGATAGTACATTCCAGAACCCAAAACCTTCTGGGTGCAGAACGATCCTCAAGTCCTCGCTAAATCTCAAACCCTTCACTTTAAGAGTGTGCTCCCCCTTGTTCTTTTCCCCCTGACGAAAGGAACAGCTGTTGTCTATCCACTGTGTCCATGTTCCTCATAATCTTTTCCTTCTGAATCACGTCCCCCTCAGCCTCTCTGCTCCCCCTGAGCTTATGCAGCCTCTCTCCATAGCTAATATGTTCTATCCCAGGGAACATCCTGGTGAATCTCCTCTGCACCCCCTCCAGAGCAATCACATATTTTCTGTAATGTGGTTCCCAGAACTACAAACAGTATTCCGTCTTGTCCTCACCAAAGTTCCGCATAGCTCTTATAATCTGTGCCTCGTTGACTAAAGGCTATGCATACGCTCCCCTTTGCGTTCTCAACTTGTTTATTAACCTGTTTAGTCACATTCATGGATGTGTGGAGAAGCACCCTCTGAAATTTCTAGTGTGCTGCCATTCATTGAGTCCTCCGCTGTCTGGTTCCTTTTTCCAAAGTGTATCACCTCATATTTATCCGGGTTGCATTCCATCTGCTATTTATCTGTCCATCTGACCATTCCATCTGTATCTCCCTGTAACATAAGACCTTCCTCCTCACTGCCAACCACCCGGCCAATCGTTGTATCAAACAGAAACTTAGTTATCACACTCTCCACAACCCTCGTCCATATTTGCAGATACACCATTTATGAATACCACAAAGAATTAGGTTATAGATCACACAACACCAGGTTATAGTCCAACAGGTTTATTCGGAGGCACTAGCTTTCGAAGCGCTGCTTCTTCACCAGGTGGAGTTGTGCGATTTTTAACTTTGTCCACCCCAGTCCAACTCTAGCAGCTCAGAATCACAAATAATAAGGGACACAACATTGATCCCGATGGTGCACCATGAGACACCAGCCTCCAGTCACACCAACAGGCTTCTACCACCACCCCCTGTCTCCTACCACTAAAATTGACTTAGATGCAACTTGGCAATTCACGAATGACTCCTACCTATTCCCCGCTTATTCCGTTCCACTTGACACACTTGCTGAATACCTGGGGATTCACTCTAAACTTGCCCTGCCAGCAGATTTCCATGACCCTGTATTAGTCACTCCTCTCCGAGTGAAGAATTTCCTCCTTATTGCAGGCTTAAATGGTCTGTCCCTTATCCTGCCATTATTTGCCTTAAATGTAGAGTAGACAGCCTGAGAAACATCCTGTTTATTTCCACCTTGTCATATGTTTAGTGAAATTTCTAAATTTCACTGAGATCACCTCTCATTCTTTGAAAACTAGAGAACACAGTCCACGTTTCTGCATCAGAAAATTTCGCCATCTAAGGGACGAATCTGGAGACTATCCATTGCACTCCCTCTGTGGTCAGTATATTCTTTCTCAGAATAATTCACCAACTCTGTACACAATACTTCAGGTATAGTCTCACCAATACACTATGAAACCCCTTCAACATTTTATTGCATTGATATTCTGACGCCTTTATTTGAAGGTGAACCCAAATTTAACTTTCCACTTAAATATATTCTTCCAAATACCCGACAAAAAATTCCGAATATATCAAGTATGATTTCCTTTCAAAAATGCATCGTGATTCTCTCCAATGTTGCGGTTAATTTCTAAATATTCAATATTTCATGCTGTCTTATAAATTCCAAAACTTTTTCATCAGATGTAAAGTTAATTGGTCTGCATTTTTTCACACTCTCACTTTTTCCCTTTCTAGATGCCTGGATCCATTCCATTCGTCTACCTACCATGCTTGGATCACGTTTATTACCTTCCATTTATTTACAATGGCTTTGCAGCCTCTTTGGAATGTACAGGAAAGTAAAACACAGTCATCAACAGTGCAATTAATACTTCTATTGGTGATTAATTTTAGACATTTTGAAATAAATTACATCTGTTTCGTTAGACTTAGCAATGCTCGATCCAGCTACATGTTCTAGTACTAACTTGTTGCTGATGTGAATTGACTTTGTGTCTTTAGTTCCACAAGCCCTATACGATCACTTGGTATTTTTTGGTGATTTTCTGGGTCTTCCTCGATGAAGCCAGATGCAAAGTAACTGGTTATTCTCTGGGCTGATAAGCAATAAGCACTCCTCTCCCAATTAAACATTTTCACATTTGATCATGCTTTTATTTGTTTCCTTTGAAATATAGATCGTATATTTATGTAGTCTTTGTGTTCCTGTTTGTTAGCTTGCATGTTCTCTTTTTGATTTCCTTACCTGTTTTACTGCCCTCCTTTTCTGGATTGTAAATTTCTAACATTTCTCAGGTTTCCACAATGTCTGGATTTCTTCTGAAGTCACTTCTTATGATTAATATAATTTTTAATTTGTTATGTTAACCATCATTTAGTCAGTTTCTCACTCTTGGGTGATTTTACCTTAAATAAATAGACTTTTGTTTCAGACGTTGCAGTATTCCCATAAACCAGATATATCCAAGAACATTGCAAGAGGATAGAGAAGAGATTGCGGGGGGGGGGGGGGGGGGGGCTGGCTGATATATTTACATCATCGCTGGCCATGGGAGATGTCCCAGATGACCGGAGGATAGGGAATGCTGTGCTCTTATTCAAGAAGGGCTACAAAGAAAATCCTGGAAATTATAAACCAGTAAACTGGATATCTGAAGATTCTGAGAGATAAGATAAACACACATTTGGAAAGGCAGGATGTGATTAGAAGCAGTCAGCTTTGTGTATGGGAGATCATGGCTGACAAATTTATTAGAGTTCTTTGATGAAAAGTGACCAGAAACGTTGACGAGGGCAGGGTGATATACGTAGTCCAATTGATTTTAGTGAGGCCTTCAAGAAGGGTTCCCGTGGTACGCTGCTCTGGAATGTTAGTTTACATGGAATTGAGTGGGGACAGGGCAAAATAGATACAAAATTGTCTTGATGGTAGGAAGCAGAGAGTAATACTGGAAGGATGCTTGTTAGACCGGAGGCCTGTCACTAGTGGAGTGTCTCAGTGTTCGGTGCTGGGACCATTGCTGTTTGTTTTATGTATAATGATTTAGTTTAGAATGTACAAGGCATGATTAGCAAGATTGTAGATGACAATAAATAATGTGGTAGCGTGGACAGTAAGGAAGGTTGTCAGACATTGCAGTAGGATCTTGATTAGCTGGGAAAATGGTCCAAGAAATGGTAAATGGAGTTGAATGTGGATAAACTCCAATTCAAGGTCGGAGTTTAATGGTGAATGGTTGGGACTTAAGGGTTGTAGTGGAACAGACTGACCCTGGAATTCAGGTGCACGGTTCTCGGAAAATTGATTCAGAGATAGACAGGACAATGAAGAAGGCTTTTGGCACACAGACCTTCATCAATCAGTGCTTTTAATATTGAAGTTGCGGAGTTATGTTGCAGTTATGCAGCATGGTGGCCAGGTCATACTTGTAACATTATGTTCAGTTTTGTTCACTTTGTTAAGGGAAGGATGTTATTAAACTGGAAAGAGTGCAAAGGAAATTTACAAGGATGTTGCCAAGAACTTGGTATTTCTGGGTTTTAAGGAGAGGTTCGACAAGCTAGGACATTTTACTTTAGAGTGTATGAGAATGATGGGGATCTGATGGAAGTATATAAAATCATGGGAGGCATGGGTAGAGTGAATGCACTCAGTCTCTTTTCCCCAGGGTTGGGCAATCCCGGATGAGAGGGCATCAGTTTAAGGTCAGAGGAGAAAGAATAAAAGGCAATCAGAGGGACAACTCTTTTTACACAGAGGGTGGTATGCATATAGAATGAGCTGCCAGTGGAAATGGTTGAGGTGGGTACATTAACAACCCTTGACAGGCATTTTGACAAATACATGGATAGGAAAGGAGTAGAAGGATACCGGGCAATAGCAGGGAAATTGCGTTAGTGTGAATGGACATTTTGTTCGGAATGGACCACTTTGTGCTGAAGGAAATATCTCCGTGCTGAAGGAGTCTATGACTCGAACAACCATTGCTTATCTCTCACTGAATGTTGTATTGTATTTTTCCAATTCACTTGTGGTAACTTGAACCTCTAGTCTCCAGGCTTCCACGATGTTTGACTATAATGTTCAAAATTTCTATATTGCATGCAGACATAGAAATTGAACATTACAGCGCAGTACAAGCCCTTCGGCCCTCGGTGTTGCGCCGCCCTGTCATACTAATCTGAAGCCCATCCCACCTACACTATTCCATGTACGTCCATATGCCTGTGCAATGACGACTTAAATGCACTTAAACTTGGCAAGTCTACTACCGTTGCACGCAAAGCATTCCGTACCCTTACTACTCTCCAAGTAAAGAACGGTATGTAAAATGCAACATATTAATGTCACAATTCATCAAAAGCTGCTTCAGAGCAAGGTTAGTAATTAGTCTTTCTGACCACACAACACCAAATCCGAAATAACCTGCTAACTAGTTGGTTACACAACATAGTCTTCAACGTACCTGATACACACTTATGGAATTTATTTGTCACAACACTAGCTGTCATTTGGTTAACGCAGTTTCGATGCAAGTTGATGCCATCTATTATTACTGCAGCACCCACGATTATTTGTTACTCATTAACAGGATCAGAGCGTCGCTGGATAACCAGCATTTATTGTCCATGCCAGAGGGCAGTTATGAGTCAACAGCGCTGCCTTGGGTCTGGAGTCACATGCAGGCCAGACCTGGTAAGGACAGCAGTTTTCTTCCATAAAGGACATCAGTGAACCAGATGAGTATTTCCAACAATGGATTCCTCGTCATCATAAACCCTTGATTCCAGATACTTATTGAATTCAAATTCCACCATCTGCCATGATAGAAGTCAAACTTGGGAACTAAGAACATTCCTTGGATCTCTGGGTTAAGAGCACAGCGATAATATCACGAGGCCATTGCTTCATCTTGCAATACTTGCATATCCAATTTCCAGAGCATATGATGCAAATTATTTGTGACACAGTTTTGGTCTCGATATATAACACACTATGTTTGCTTCTCCTTGCTATTTGTAAGATCCACCCAAACTGGTTCTGTGGAATCTGAGAGACGGGGTCTGTGGTGTTAGCGATAGACTTGGACAAGACATACAGGGAGACACGCCTCGATGCGGAGATGATATGAAGAACTGGTCAGCAATACAGGACAAGGATTAATATCCTTCCCGTTCTGTCACCATATCAGTGTCACCATAGTCTTCTGCTCCCTCACACTCACTGTATATCTGTTATAACACCTACCCCCAAACAAGGCTCACACTCTATCTCCAAATAAGGCTCAAGCACGACCACTCTCACTGTTTAATTCAGCACATTCCTTCACCCATTTTTTTCTGTCCCTGACGCAATATCCCTAATACCACTGCATGGATACAACACTGTGGTCAGACTCCCTCCGGACACCTCACCCTTCACCCTTCCCCCTTCCACTATACCACCATTAACAGCAGGGGCACCCACTCCACCCTCACCCCATCCATCCCCTTCTCCCATTCCAGGTGAAACAGCCTGGAATAGGACATAAAGGGCCAAGCCGGGTATTAGAGAGTCCGATATCCGTTCCCTCACCCTCTACCTCGACATGTGGGGAGGATCCTGGAAAGAGCCAGAAAGGACCAGAACACCTTGTGTGGAGATTCTGAAACATCCACATCTCACCAACCAAGTCAGAAGCAATGTTCAGTAAAGAGCAATTCTCAATTTAAACTCGCTGGTAGTTCCAATCTCATCTCTCGCACTTGAAAAAGAACAGATACCCCATTGTACAGAGATGCAGGCATTAAATTACACAGAAGTATTGGTAAGCACCCCAATGTACTAACTATCACAATGCATACAAGGGGATAGGCATACACACACGGAGAAACACACAAAGACATATAGAGTGACACAAAAATAGACACAAACACATACAGAAACACAGATAGAAAATGTGATACACAGACAGACAGACATAGTCACACATATAAACAGGTAACAAGCACATGGACACACACACACATATACCTGCACACAGAGACACAGACATTAGTGTCATTAAGACACAAATACATAAGTTTTTGATTTATAAGGATATCAAGGATTCTAGGGAGAATGTAGGAGAATGATGTTTAGAAACACATAAGAAATTATAGAATGGCATATCAGATTCGATGGTCCGAATGGCCTAATTCAGCTCCTTTTAATAATATTCGTGTGGTATTATGCTATCAGGTATTCTCTTCCTGAGACAGCAGCACAGGCTGGGTTTGATACAAATTTGATTGAAAAGGCTGAATAGGATTGTGGGACAGAGTTGGAGGTTTATGTCTATTCCTAGTTATTTTATCCTTATATCTAAAAAGGGGCAGTGATTTGATGTGACGTTAACACGGTTTTAAAATAATGGGTTCCACAATGAAATAAGAATGTCCCTTTCCCTTTAATGTTGTGCTATCTGTGGTGTTCTCATCCTCAGGGAGCAGTGAAGACTCAGTTATTGAAGATATTCAAGGCTGAGCTCGACTGAGCTTTGCTGGATAGGACAGTCGATGTTTATTGTGAACAGACAGGAGACGGATGGTCAGACACAAGCGGATGAGCTATGAACATTCTGAATGGTGCTGCCGATTGCCCCTACCCCTTGTGTTGTCGACTCAATCCACCCCTCGAGGCTATTAACAGAGATATAATGCTGTCCCTACCCCATGTGTTGTTGCCTCAATCCGCCCTCCTGTCTGTTACAGAGATAAACTGCTGTTCCCCCCACCCCTTGTATTGTTCCCTCATTCCACCCCACAATGCGATTACAGGGTAGAGGACCATCCCATTCAGTCAGACTGGATCGTTACTATGAGACAGGGGGAGACCATTCTAGCCCTTGAAGGAGTTACACAGGAACATAGAAGGAAGTATTTGAGCTCGTTGAGTACATTACACAGTCCAGGAGGAGGCTATTTAAATTGCCTGAATTGCTGCACAAGAACGGGGATGTTGTCGCTAACAGAAAATAGACAGTAGAGATAAATTATTTTGTTTTACAAAATTGTAACTAGTGTTGCATCAGAGATCATCGTAGGATCATCAATGATCAATAATCTATATCAAATATTTGGTGGAAGGGACTGAATGGATCAAAACTGCTTCATCAGGTGATAATGGAGGGCTCGATCGAAACAAAGAATTTATAGCAAAGATTTACAGTGTGATGTAACTAAAATTATACATTGAAAAATTAATTAATGTGGAACTGTGAGCTCAAAAACTGCATGAATTTATGTAAAACTCTGTTGTCTCACTTTTTAGATTAGAATCAATCTAAACATCATGGCAGAGACAGAGAACACAGGGGGCTAACACCTTCAACATCTTGTCTAGCTATCAACGTTGTTAACAGCTAACCCGAGAATGAACTTTAAAAACAAGGTTTTGTGATTTACACATGAAAGAAGTGAAACTATCACTGTATTCTAACAGATGAAAGGCTTAACAGACCATCAATTTTTCAATGCATAATTTCAGTTACATCACACTGTAAATCTTTGCTATAAATTCTGTGTTACGCTCGAGCCCCCCACTATCACCTGATGAAGGACAGTCGCTCCGAAAGCTAGTGTGCTACCAATTAAACCTGTTGGATTATAACCTTGTGTTGTGTGATTGTTAACTTTGTACACCCCAGTCCAACACCGGCATCTCCGAATCAGAAATATATAATGTGAGTTGTCTATTGTGGTAGGGAGGATACAACAGCAGGAAACAATTTAAGTGGAGAGAGATCACAGAACTCTGTGATGCACATGTTTTCATATTCCTGGGACATGAATCATATGAAGTCTGTGTGCAGATGCAGCAAGTGATTTGGAAGTTAAGTGTTTGTAGCAACGGGTATTGGGTTTAATCAGAAATGCTTTACTGCATCTGTACTGACATTGCTGAGACCACATCTGATAGACTGCGTGCAGTTTTGATCCTCTAAATTAATTTAAAAAGATATAACTCCTTTCGAAGATTTTCATTTCCTGAAATGAAGGCTTTTCTTAGATGAGAAATCTTATTGAACCACGATTTTCAGAAAAAGTGTATCAGCTGGATAGATATTTAATCCTGTTAAGGAGACTAAAGCTAGAGAATATTTTTTTATAAATGAGATGTGTTGATATTAACACAAATATTATGAAGACTTCAACCTATTTTTTCAAAAATACGCAGACACATATAAAGATGTCATCAAATTATAAAGCATGCACATTTTTGTTTTGCTAATGAAAGGCACTGTACACAACAACAGCAATGATGCACCTGCATATAGCTCATTATCACACATTCCAGAGAATGGTCATGGAAATCGAACATGGTCCAGTTTGGTGTTCTGTTGACATTATTGTATTTTTCCACACAGAGAGGGAGAAAAATATTACTTGCATCAGAAGCAGCAGCCAATTGGTCTCTCTCTCTTACTTTGTTTTGCTTGAAGACAAGGTGTAAGAGCAGAAAATCCGAGTCATCTTTACCACTCATGCAGGATTACTGGAGTGGGGCCATTCAGCGCAGCCATTTTGGCGCGTGCGATTTGGTGCGGCCATTTTGGTGCAGCCCATTTTGCCGCAGACACATTTAGACGCAGAACTATTTCGGCGCAGCGCAAATTTATTCCTTTTCAGGCTTAGTTAAAAGCATTAATGAAAGTACTAAAATAAAAATAATGTTTATTCTCTTCAGTAAGAATGTTAAAAGAAAGAAAAATAAACGAAATAAGTGCATTATGAAAAATCTAAAATATGACGTTCATTCAAAATTATGGGCAATCCCTCGTAAATACTCGACATAATTTCTCTCATTAAATCTTCTTACGAGTGTTTGTATTCTAGCATCTGCTTCTTTAATTTCAACGGAATATCGTGCCCTGCTATCATATGCTCATAGTAAATGTCCCTTCCTCTCTGAACTTTGCTAAACTGTCAATATATTTCCAAATAAATGGATGTTCCACATTAAGTTCGCACTGTCATCTCCTGTGGGCAGCTTCTGCGTTATTGTTTGTTCTGTCCTCATTGTTTAAAGTTCTTTCATATAAATTCCATATTCCAACTGGAAAAAGCGGTGAACGCCCACTATTTCCTCCGTGTAATCTTCTACCTCCATAGATATCATCAAACCAGTCCAGCAGCGGTTGCAGTTCATCTGGAAGCGCATCAGTCAAATGTTCAATAGCTTCATGAATGTTTTCAATCGGAATAAATGCAAGGCCAATTATCATTTTAGCTCTGAAAGAAAACTCTGAGTCAATGTCATACTTACTCAAGTGTCTTTTTAACATTTTTACTAAAGGGAATAAACATTATTTTTATTTTTATTGCTTTGATTAATGCTTTTATCTAAGCCTGAAAAGGAATAACTATGAGCTGCGCTGAAATAGTTTTGCGCCTAAATGGGTCTGCGGCCAAATGGGCTGCACCAAACAGGCCGGGCCAAACAGAATGAAGTACTCAGTAAATTACACAGCACAGGGGGACGCCATATAACCATCCCAGGCTGTTATGCAGAAGTAGGGACACCCTGGGTAGCTGTCAGGAAATGCAGAGTAGAGATCGTTACTCATTTTGTGTTTGGAAAGCGGTAGCGAGTGTAATACTTCAGGGATCTCTATGAGCTCATCAACAAATTACAATCTATTGGAATGAACCGGATGAAGGGGATGGAGCTCAGTTTGCTCATGCACCAGGATAGTCATTCAATAAGATGCCAAATGGAGACAGAGCGTCTCCAGTGGGATACAGACAGGGGGAGGGTGGAGCGTCTGCAATAGGAGACAGACAGGGGTAGGTCAGAGGGTCTGCAATGGGACACAGACTGGGAGAGGACAGATCATCTGCAATGGGATATAGACAGGCGGAGGGCAGAGCGTCTGCAGTGGGATACAGACAGGGGGAGGGAAGAGCGTCTGCAATGGGATACAGACTGGGGGATGGATGCACGTCTGTAATGGGATGCAGACAGGGGGATGGAAGAGGGTTTGCAATGGGATGCAGACAGGGGAGGCAGAGTGTCGGCAGTGAGATACAGACGGGGGAGGACAGTGCTTCTGCAATGGGATACAGACTGAGAGAGGACAGATCATTTGCAATGAGATACAGACAGAGGGAGAACAGAGCGTCTGCAATGGGATACAGACAGAGGAGGCAGACCGTCTGCAGTGGGATACAGATGGGTGAGGGCAGAGCATCTGCAATGGGATACAGACAGGGGGAGGGCAGACCGTCTGCAATGGGGCACAGAGAGGGTGAGGCAGAGTGTCTGCAATGGGATACAGAGAGGGGAGGGGAGAGCATCTGCAATGGGATACAGACGGGGAGGGCAGAGCGTCTGCAATGGCGCACAGAGAGGGTGAGGCAGAGTGTCTGCAATGGGATACAGAGAGGGGAGGGGAGAGCATCTGCAATGGGATACAGACGGGGGGAGGGCAGACCGTCTGCAATGGCGCACAGAGAGGGTGAGGCAGAGTGTCTGCAATGGGATACAGAGAGGGGAGGGGAGAGCATCTGCAATGGGATACAGACGGGGAGGGCAGAGCGTCTGCAATGGGATACAGACGAGGGAGGGCAGATCACCTGCAATAGGATACAGACGGGGCAGGGCAGAGTATCTGCAATAGGAGACAGACAGTGGTAGGGCAGTCCGTCTGCAATGGGATACAGACAGCGGAGGGCAGTGCGTCTGCAATGGGATACAGACAGCGGACGGCTGTGCGTCTGCAATGGTATACAGACAGGGGGAGGGCAGAGCGTCTACAATGGGATACAGACGGCTGAGGGCAGTGCGCCTGCAATCGAATACAGACAGGAGAGGCAGGGCGTCTGCAGTGGGATACAGACAGCGGAGGGCATTGCGTCTGCATTGGGATACAGAGAGGGGAAGGGCAGAGCGTCTGCAATGGGATACAGACAGCGGACGACAGTGCGTCAGCATTGGGATACAGACAGGGGAGAGCATAGCGTCTGCAATGGGATATACACAGAGGGAGGGTAGAAAGTATGCAATGGGATACAGACAGCGGACGACAGTGTGTCTGCATTGGGATACAGACAGGGGAGAGCATAGCGTCTGCAATGGGATATACACAGAGGGAGGGTAGAAAGTATGCAATGGGATACAGACAGTGGGAGTGCAGAAAGTCTGCAATGGTGCACAAACTGGGGGAGGGCACAGCAACAAGCAATGGCATACAGACAGAGGATGGCTGTGAGCAAAGTTTCAGTAAAGATAAACAGCACAATATACATGTGATGGAAACTTTCTGTTTTGGGGAAAAGACAAAAAAGCAGAAATGTATTTACATGCAAGGAAAATGCAGAACTTTGTGTGTCTTAGCACATGAATCACATCAAATTAAACTGAAGATGTTGCAAGTGATTTGGAAGATAAATGGAATGATTCTGTTTCGTGCAAGGGGTGTTGGGTATGATCTTAGCGATGTTTTCTGCGTTAGTACAGGGCATTGCTGAGATTGCATCTGTTGTATTATGTGTAGTTATAACTGCCTAAACTGAAAAAAAAACAAAATTGCTTTCGAAACGTTTCAAAGATGTCTGTCTTTACTCATTCTTGTGATGAAGGCATGAGGTTATGAAGAATTAACAGTTCAGCTGAGAATGAAGGATGTTTAATTGACCATCTAAGACCTTGAGAAGAGTGTAGTTGGTGAATACCAGATGGATATTTCTTCTTGTGTGGGAGAATACAACTTGGGAAATACTGTAAGAATAAGTCAGGTTCAAAGAAAAGATCATTGGACAGAAACATTGAACTGTGAAGTCTCTTCCTACATGCTGACAGACAGGCTGAGATTTTTCAGCAATTACTGTATATGTTTAAGAATATTCATTTTATCACAGATATTGTGAAGACATGAAACGCTTATTTTTACATTATGCAAGCACATACTAACACATTTTCAAAACAAGTTGGACCATTTATTGCTAATGAATTGATTCTGCAATAACAAACTGACCTGGAGTCGAGAATGTGATGGAGTCATGTAGTTCGGACAATGTTCAAGAAGACCTCACAGAGTCCAGTGTGGGACTGATAACGTTACTGATTTAACTTACAGACGGAAAATGTAGCCTATCTGTGGAGGAACAGTCTATTGCTCCCTTTCTGTTTCCCTGTAACTCATCAAGCCAATGTATGGGAGTGAAAAAAAAAGCCCAGTCTTCTTTCCCAGTAATGAAGGATTCCTGATGAGGATTCATTAGAATCGTCCCACTGCCTGAAGCAAAGCAATTCACCTAAATTCAACGGTTTCGGGAATAAATCCCATTGTCAGAAGGTTGTGCGATCAGAATAGCTACAGAAGTAATTATTCGAATCGATAGTGAGGGCAACAGACAGGAGATTCTGTGGCTGCAAATGCAAATCTGGAATGGCGTGTAGCCTCCCACATGCCAGGTCCAGGATGTCTCAGAGCAGCTGCAGAACGTTCTCACCTGCGGCGACGGGTGGGGGAGGGGTTAGGTGGTGGGGAAGCAGCCAGAAGTCATTGTGCACATATTGCACATTGACAGAGTGATACAGGTAGAAATAGTGATGACATCCTGCAAAGTGATTGTAGAGAGCTAGGGAAAAGGATAAAAGACAGGACTATGACAGTGGTACTATCCAGTTTACTTCCAGTGCTCCGTGCTAGTGAGGGTAAAAACAGGAGGATATGGCAGATGAAGGGGTGGCTAAAGAATTGGAGCAGGGGGCAGAGATTTTTGGATCAGTGGGATCTTTTGAGGGGCAGAGGTGACGTGTTCAGGAAGGACGCTTTGTACCTGAACTGGAAGGGGACCAATATCCTGGCAGGCAGGTTTGCTACTGGGGCAAGGGAGGGTTTCACCTGGATTGGCTGGGGTTGGGGAGCGGTGGGATCCTCAACAGCAAGGAGGCAAGTGCGAGACTGGAAGGAGATGCAGTAATCAAAAACAGTAAAGTGAAGAGACAGGTCAGGCTGGAACACGACAGGCCGCAAGGAATGCCTGTTGGATTAAATTGCATTTGTTTCAATGCAAGATGGTTGAGAAGTAAGGGTGATGAACTCACGGCGAGGCTAGGTACGTGAAACTGGGATATGATAGCCATTACATATACATGGCTCAGGGAAGGACAGCACTGGCAGCTTAATGTACCAGGGTACAGGTGCTTAATGCGGCACAAAGATGGTGGAAGGAGGGGACGGGGAGTTTCACTTTTGATTAAGACGAGTACCACAGCAGTAATCAGAGATAAAAGAACAGATAGATAATCCAATGAGGATTGTCGGTGGAGCAAAGAAATAAGAAGGGAATAGTGACAGTATTTAAATTGCACTACAGCCCCCCAAATAGTAAACGAGCAATTAGGAAAACAAAAATATGTAGACAGACTGGGGAGACTTGCAGGGCCAATAGGATTGCATTAGTAGGAGATTTTAATTTTCCTAACATAGACTGGGATTGACATAGAATTAAGGACTGAGATGGGGTGCATATATTAAGTGTGATCAGAATAATTTCCTCAAGCAGTAAGTAGAGGGTGCAACTCGGGAAGGGACGAAACTTGACGTACTCTAAGATCTAGGGCAGGACAGGTGACAGAGCTGACAGTGAGGGAGCACTCTGGGACTAGTCAACATAGTTCTATTAATTTTTAAATAGTTATGGAGAAGGATAAAACTGGTCCACATGTTTAAGTTCAAATTTGGGGCAAGGCTAATTTTGATGGAATTAACAAGAGCTTGTAGGGGTTGGTTGGAGGAGTTTGTTTGCAGGTGAAGGGACCTCCTGCAAGTGGGAGGCCTGTAAAAGTGAAATGTCTACAGTTCAAGGTCTATATGTTCCTGTGAGGGCAAGGTTGGTAGGAAGAGGGAACCTTGGATGTCAGGAGATATTGAGGCTTTGACCAGCAAAAATGAGGTGTGGCTCAGGCCCAGGCAGCTGGGATGGAGGGAATCCCTGGAGGTATACAGGGGATACAGTAGTTTACTGAAGAAGGAGATGAAGGGATCACAAGATAGCCTTGGCTGAGAAGATTAGGGTGAATGCAAAGAGGTTCTTCAAGTATATTAAAGTAAAAAGAATAACTAAATGAGAGTATGACCCCTCAAGGTCCAAAGTGGACATGCATGTCTAGAACCGTAGGAGATTTGCGAGATTCTCAATGAATATTTCTCCTCTGCCTTTACGTGGAGAAATACATGAAGACTAGGGAGGTTAACAACGGTCGTGGTGTTATCTTGGGTTGAGTCAATATCACAGGAGAAGACGTGTTGGATGCATTAAAATGTATGAAGGTGGATAAATCCGCTGGTCCTAAACAGATGCATCCGAGGACACTTCAAGAGGCTACAGAAGAAACTGCGGGGACCTGGTTGATATTTTTGCATCATCGGTAGCCACAGTTTAGGTTCCAGAATATTGAGGGGTAGCAAATGTTGTGCCATTATTCAAGAAGGGAAGCAAATAAAAATCAGGGATCTATAGACCAGGAAACCTAACATCTGTGGTAGGTAGGTCACTTGAGAAGACTGAGGGATAAGATATACGTTCATTTGGAAAGATAGGGTTTGTTTAGAATTTTTTTTTTTCAGATTGCCTACATTATGGAAAAAGAGACTATTTGGCCCAACAAGGCCACACCGACCCTCCGTACAGTAACCCACCCAGTCCCATTACCCTACCCTATATTTACCCCTGGCGAATGCACATAGCACTATGGGTAACTTAGCACGGCCAATTCACCTGATCTGTACATCTTTAGATTGTGGAAGGAAAATGGAGAACCCAGAGGAAACCCACACAAACACAGTGACAATGTGCAAACTCCACACAGAGAGTCACCCAAAGCTGGAACCAAACTCGGATCTATGGCACTATGAGGCAGCAGTACTAGCCATTGAACCACCATGCCACCCTTGCTTTTTTCAACACAGTTCAATGACACAGGGACAAAATCTATTCTGCCCTTCACCATTGATGTACGTTCCAGAATCACATACCATGGATAATTTATTCTCCACTGAAAATGTCATCTTATTATTATTTATTAGTTTGTTATTATTAATTTTAATAATTATTATTACTAGTTGTTCTTAGACTGGAAAGATTGCATGGCTTTGTGAGTGGGAGATCATGCCTCTCAAATTTGTTTCAGCTCATTGCTGAAGTGACCAGGAATGTTGATGAGGGCAGGGCAGTCGACGTAGTCTGTATGGTTTTCAGTAAGGCCTTTGACAAGGTTGCCATTGATAGGCTAGTCTGTAGGGTTAGAATCGCATGGAATCCAGAAAGAGATGGCAAATTGGACACACAATTGGCTTCATGGTAGTAAACAGAGGGTAATAGTGGGAGGATGCTCTCGGACTGGAGGCCTGTGACACATGAAGTGCCTCAGGGGTTGCTGCTGGGCCCGTTGCTGTTTGTTATCTGTATCAATGATATTCTTGCGAATGTACAAGGCATGTTTAGGAAACTTGAAGATGACACTAAATTAGGTGGTATCATGGACAGTGAAGAAGTATATCAGACATTGCAGCAGGACCTTGATCAAACTGGAGAAGTGGGCCGAGGAATATTTTGGTAACATTGGATTAATGTAGGAGTTTGATGGTGATTGGTAGGACCTTAAGGAGTGTAGGTGAGCGGAGGGACCATTCTCTGAAAGTGGAGTCATAGTTAGACATGGTAGTGAAGAAGGCTTTTGCCACACTAGCAAGCATCAGTCAGGACATGAAGGAGAGCAGTTGGGAAGTTATGTTGCAGTTATACAGGATGTTGGTGAGGCTGCACTTGTAGTGCTGTGTTCAGTTTTAATCACATTGCAATCGGAAGGATGTTTTTAATTTGGAATGTGTGCAGGCGGAATTTGCAAAAATGTTGCCAGGACTCAACAGTATGAATTATAGGGAGAGATTGGACAAGCGAGGACTTTTTTCTTTAGAACATAGGAGACTGAGAGGGATCTTATTAAGTTTGCTTGGATAGAGTGAATGGACCCAGCCTTTTTTTCCTAGAGTTGGGGAATCAAGGAGGAGAGAGCATCAGTTTAAGGTGAGAGGGGAAAGAATAAAAGGGAAACTGATGGGAACTATTTTACACAGGGAGTGGTACACAAAGGGAATGAGCTGCCAACGGAAGTGGTTGAAGCATTTATATTAACGATATGTAAACGGCATTGAGCAAGTACATGGACAGGAAAGGACGAGAATGATATGGGCCAAGTGCTGGGAAATGAGGTTAGTGCAGGGTTTGTGAAGGTTTGTAGCTCAGGTTGAGGTTTAGGGTGTAGGTTTCCTCGGCGAGCTGTCGGTTTGATATCCAGATGTTTCATTACCTGGCTAATAACATAATCAGTGGCGACCTCCAAGTGAAGCGAAGCTGCTGTCTCCTGCTTTCTATTTACATGTTCGTCCTGGATGGGGTTCCTGGGGTTTGTGGTGATGTCATTTCCTGTTCAATTTCTGAGGGGTTGATAGATGGTGTCTAGATCTATGTGTTTGTTTATGGCGTTGTGGTTGGAGTGCGAGGCCTCTAGGAATTCTCTGGCATGCCTTTGCTTAGCCTGTCCCAGGATAGATGTGTTATCTCAGTCGAAGTGGTGTGTAGGGATACGCGGGATAAAGGGTTGTGTCTTTTTGTGGCGAGCTGGTGTTCGTGTATCCTGTTATAAGTATATAACTTTCTTCCTGTTTGTCCTACATAGTGTTTGTGGCAGTCCTTGCATTGAACTTTGTAAACGACGTTCGTTTTGTCCATGGGTTGCACTGGGTCTTTTAAGTTTTTTTAGTTTTTGTTTGAGAGTGTTGGTGGGTTTGTGTGCTATTAGGATTCCAAGGGGTCTTAGTAGTGTGGCGGCCATTTCTGAAACTTCTTTGATGTATGGTAAGGTGGTTAGGGTCTCTGGCTTTGTTTGGTCTGCTTGTCGTGGTTTGTCCTTGAGGAATCTACAGACTGTATTTTTTGAGGATCCGTTCTTCTTGAAAACATTGTATAGGTGGTTCTCCTCTGTTTCCCGTGTGTGCTGCAGTGTGTGGTGGCTCGTTGGAATAGTGTTCTGATACAGCTTCGTTTGTGTGTGTTGGGATGGTTGATGGTGCAGTTAAGTATTTGGTCTGTGTTTGTCGGTTTCCTGTATACGCAGGTTTGTAGTTCTCCATTGTCCTTTCTTTCGACTGTGACGTCCAGGAATGCGAGTTTGTTGTCGGTTTCTTCCTCGTTGGTGAACCTTATGCCTGTGAGGTTGCTGTTGATGATGTTAAATGTCGATGATGTTAAATGTCTCTTCTATCTTGTTTCGTTTTGTGATGACAACGGTGTCATCTACGTAACGGACCCAAATTTTTGGTTTGATGGTTGGTAGGGCTGTTTGTTCTAGTCTTTGCATTACTGCTTCTGTTATGAATCCTGATAGCGGAGATCCCATGGTTGTGCCGTTGGTTTGTTTGTAGACTATGTTGTTGAAGGTGAAGTGGGTGGTGAGGCACAGGCCCACTAGATTCATGATGTTTTCTTTGGTAATGTGCTTGATGGTGGTTGGGGTGTGTGTGACGGTCTCTTCTAAAAGTGTAGTAAGAGTTTCCTTTGCCAAATGGATGTTGGTGGAGGTGAACAGTGCTGTTACGTCGAATGAGATCATTGTGTTGTCTTCCTCTATTTTGGTGTTTTTGATGATTTTCAGGAATTCCTGGGTGGAGTGAATGGAGTGTTGTGACTCTTCTACTAGGTATTTCAGTCTTGCGTGTAGTTCTTTGACCAGTCTGTAAGTTGGTGTTCCTGGTAGTGAGACTGTGGGTCTGAGGGGTGCTCCTGGCTCATGGATTTTTGGTAGTCCGTAGAATCGTGGGGCGTAGGTCCCGCCTGGTTGCATTTTCTGGAATTCCGTCTTGTTTAATTGTCTGGAATTGTGCAATTTTCTTAGATGATATGGAATTTTTTTTCCTAGTTGTGGGGTCGGGTCCAGCACTACCTGTTGGTAGGTGTTGGTGACTGCGAGTAGTGCATTGGCTTTCTCGATGTAGTCCCTTCTGTTCAGGATGACTGTGAGCCGACCCTTGTCTGCAGGTAATATAACGATGTTTTTGTGTTTTTTGAGGTTTTCTAGGGGGGAGCTCCCTCGCCATCCTGAACAGAAGGGACTACATACTCCATGCTGTAGGATTGTATTACTCTGCAAATAGAACAGCATTTGGGTCAATCTCTCATTTTTCCTTTGGTCATGAGTTCGAATCATATTTGGACAATGTTCTTTCAGGTTAACTTTGTAGATATTTTTCTTTCCAGTTTGTTATCGACAATACGTGCGTGTTTTTGCATGCGTGTGTGTGCGTGCGTGTGTGTGTGTCGTGTGCCTGTGTGTGTGTGTTTCTAATTTTTTTTCAAAGGGAAATATCAATGTACATATTTGCAATATCGTCTCGTCATTCCACTTTCCATCATAGTTTGAGCAACTTTGTTTTGGTCATAGACTTGTTGTTTTAGCTGATCTGCCTGACTTGTTCCTAACACTGACCCTGACACACGCTGAGAACTTTATCATTGGCCATTTCACCAAACCAGTTATAATTATTTGTTTTGGCCAGTGGAGGAGTGGGGCGAGAATAGGGAGTAGAAAGACAATAAAACACAGGGAATTATCGACTCAGTCAGCCAACGTCAGTGTCGAGGAGTTCATGGGAGGGGATTCTGAGGGATAGGATTTACATCTATTCAGAAAGACAAGAAGTGATTAGGGATAGTCAATATAGATTTGTGTGTTGGAAATCATGTCTAATTAATGTGATTGAGTATTATGCAGAGGTGACAAAGAAGATTGAAGAAGACACTGTGGTATACATTGTTTACACAGACTTCAGCAAGGCATTTAATAAGGTCCCCCATCGTAGACAGATTACTAAAATTAGGTTATATGTAATCTAGGAAAAGCTAACCAATTGGATACAAAATTGGATTGAAGGTAATGGATTGTTTTTCAAACTGAAGACCTGTGGCCAACGGTGTGCTGAAAGAATCAGTGCTGAGCTCACTGCCTTTCATCACGGAAAGAAACAACGTTGATGTGATTATCGGAGGCATGGTGAGTAAGTTTACAGGTAACATCACCAAATTGGTGCAGTGGACAGTTTAGAAGATTATCTCAGAATATAACGGGATCCTTGACCATGGCAAGATATTTAGATATTTGTGAGGTTTTGCATTTTGGTAAGTTAAAGCGGGGTAGTGCCCTGGGGATTGTTGCTGAACAAAGAGACCTACGGGTGAAGATTCATAGTTCTTTGAAAGTGGAGTTTAGGTCGGTAGGGTGGTGAGCAATGTAGTTGGCATGCTTGCCTGAATCGGTCAGAACAATGAGTATAGGAGTAGGGGTCGCGTGTTGTACAGGACGTAGGTGAGGCCACTTTAAGAATACTGCGTACGTATCAGCTGACTCTGTTAAAGGATGAATGTTGTCAAGCTTGGAAGGGTGCAGAAAAGATTTACAAGGATTTTCTGGAACATGAGTGTTTGAGCGACAGGGAGATGATGAACAGGTTGAGGCTTATTCCCCTGGATTGTCAGAGGCCGAATGGTGACATGACAGAGGTTTAAAAAAGTCTTGAGGGGCATGAATAGTTTAAATGGGCAAGGTGTTTTTCCCAGTGTAGGGGCAGAACTAGACAGCATAGGGTGAAGGTGACAGTGCAAAGACTTAGAAGGGACCTGAGGGGAAACTATTTCATACAGAGGGTGGTGGATGTACTGTCAGAAGAAGTGGTGAAAACGGGTACAATTACACTTTTAAAATGTAACTGGATAGGTACATAAGTAGGAATGGATCAGAGGGAGGTGGACCAAATGCTGGCAAGTGGGGCGAGATCTTATTAAGATGCCTGACTGGCATGGAGAATTTGTTTTCACTCTATATGACTCTCTTTTTCGCAGAGTGGGATGAGGAAAAATTCTAAAAAGGCCATTCGAATGGAAATTATCTTCCCCAGAAGTTTGTGGTGCTTCTCTGATTACAAGTATTCACAGCTGAGTTATTTAAAGATTTGACAGACATATGAGTCACGGATAATGGGACACAGGCAGGGAAATGAGGCTGAGACCACAATCTGATCAGCCACAATCTTAATGCCTGGTGGGGAAGGCTCAAATTCTCTAATGACACAATCCTGCTCCTCAGTCCCATGTCTCTGTGTTCCATTCAACCCCTCTAACCTGCTAGACAGGAGCATTGGAGTCCACTTACTGTTATAGCATGGTGCACAGAAACAGAGGAGACAATTTCGTCCCTCACGACTGTCCTACATGGTTTGGGAGATTTGGAAAATGTATTTGGAAGACCCAAGCTGGATATGAAAGAGGTCGCTGATCTCTCTTTTCAGAGTTTTCCCTCTCTGTAACTTGTGCTTCATTTGTTGATCATGTTGTAGACCCAGATTCACTGTGAATACAGCCCCCAAATCTCACCCAGGCGATCGCTCACAAAATCTGCTGGTCTCCCTGATTGCAACATTCCATAAAAGACCTTCCAAGAAAATAACACCAACTAACTTTCCAATTACAGAATGGGAGACATCAGAAACAGGGGCAGGCCATTCACATCCCAAGCCTGCCTTGCCCTTCACTAAGATCAAGGCTGGCCTGCTCCAAGTCTCAAATCTTTCTTAATGTCCAAGTCTTCTTGAACACTTCCATAGAACACAGAACAAATAACAGTACTGATTTGGAGATGTCGGTGTTGGCCTGGGGTGTACAAAGTTAAAAATCACACAACACCAGGTTATAGTCCAACAGGTTTAATTGGAAGCACATTAGCTTTCGGAACATCGCTCCTTCATCAGGTGATATTGGAGGGCTCAATCCTAACACAGAATTTATAGCAGAAATTTACAGTGTGATTTAACTGAAATTATACATTGAAAAATTGATTGTCTGTTAAGCCTTTCATCTGTTAGAATACCATGATAGTTTCACTTGTTTCATACATAGATCACAAAACTTTTTTTTAAAGTTGCATTCTCAGTTTAGCTGTTAATAATGGTGATAGCTAGACAATATGTTGAAGGTGTTTGCCCCCGGTTTTCTCTGTCTATGCCATGATGTTTCGATTGATTCTAATCTAAAAAGTGAGATAACGGATTTTACATGAATTCATGCAGATTTCGAGCTCAGAGTTCTACATGAATGCATGCAGTTAGGACCTTCCGCCCTCGACATTGCGCCGGTTATCCTACTCTAAGATCAGACTAACCTACATGCTTACATTCACTTTGTTCCATGTGCTTATCCATGAGTCTCTTAAGTTTTCCTCACGTATTTGACTCTACTACGACGGCTAGCAGTGCATTCGACCCACCCACCACTCTCTGTGTAAAGGATCTACCTCTGATATCTCCCCTAAACCTTCCT
Organism: Chiloscyllium plagiosum; assembly: GCF_037043375.1. NCBI lineage: Eukaryota > Metazoa > Chordata > Chondrichthyes > Orectolobiformes > Hemiscylliidae > Chiloscyllium > Chiloscyllium plagiosum. The sequence goes on from NW_028270183.1 coordinate 96,677,753, forward strand.
CCAATTACCTTAAAATTATGCCACCTCATGACAGACATTTCTGGGAAAATGTTTCTGGCTATTCACTCTCTCTATGTCTCTCATCATCTTGTACACCTCTATCAAGTCACCTCTCATCTATTTTTCCTCCTGTGAGAAAAGCCCTCAGACCCTTACGGTGTCTTCATAATGCCTGCCCTCCAGTCCAGGCAGCATCCTGGTAAATCTCCTCTTTACCCTCTCTCAAGCTTCCTTATCCTTCCTATAATGCAGAGACCAGAAATGAACACAATATTCCCTGTGTGGTGTGAGCAGGGCTCTATCGAACTGCAGCATAACCTCGCAGCTCTTAAACTCAATCTCCCTGAAACTGATAGCCAACACGCCATACACCTTCTTAACAACCCGATCAACTTGGGTAGCAACTTTGAGGGATCTGTGGACACGGATCCCAAGATCACTCTGTTCCTCCACACTGCCAAGAATCCTCCCTTTAACCATGTATTCTACATTCACTTTCGAGCTTGCAAGGTGAATTACTTCAGTTGGAACTCCATCTGCCACTTCTCAACCCAGCTCTGCATCCTGTGTATGTTCCGTTGCAACCTACAATAGCCCTCCACATTCTGTACCACTCCAACCACCTTTGTGTCATCGGCAGACTTACTAGCCCACTCTTCAACACCCATATCCAAGTCATTTTTAAAAGTAACAAAGAGCAGAGGTCCCAGGACTGATCACTGCGGGACACCACTGGTCCCTTTCAATGATCTAGCTCCCCTAACTCTCTGTGTAAGAGAATTCCTGAAATTCACTACCTGAGCAGGGACTCAGGTAAGAGAGACTGGCCCTGAACTCAAGCCAGCATTTGACTGAGGATGACATCAAGGAACCTGAACAAAATCACACTTAGTGAGAAATAATTATGACGTCTACACTTTTTGGAGTCATTCACGGCACAAGGGAAGATGATTATCATTGGTGGGCATCAATCATCTCAGCTGTGGGACACATCTGCAGGAGATCCTCAGCATAGCTTCCTCAGCCCAGGCATCTCCAGTTTGTCATCATAGAATCCCTACAGTGTGGAAGGAGGCTATTCAGCCCATTGAGACTAAACTGAGGAGATTCGATTCGCAACAGCGTGGAAACAGGTCCTTCGGCCCAACCAGCCCACACCGACGCTCCAACGTGTAACCCAGCCAGACAACAATTCCCTCTGATTAATGCACCTAACATAATGGACAATTTAGCATTGCCAATTCACCTGGCCTGCATATCTTCGGACTGTGGGAGGAAACCGGAGCACTCGGAGGAAACTCTGCACGATAGTGGGGAATGTGCAAACTCCACACAGGCAGTTGCCCACGGCTGGAATCGAACCTGGGACCCTGGTGCTTTGAGGCAGCAGTGTTAGCTACTGAGCCACCGTGCCAGTAGAAGAGGGGGCATTCACTGAAATTTACAAAATTTTCAGAAAAAAGTTGTCCATCTTCAGCTCTTGAAACCGTCTGTGACCATGTGCAGCAAGACCTGGACAACATTCAAGATCGTGCTGTTAAAGTCTGGGTAACATTTACGTAACAGCACTGTACATTTCCACAGTAAAAGGAGGAGTTCATTCAGCACCTCAATCTGGTTTCACAAGAATTTGGGGAAGCCATTCATCCCATCAAAACTACTAGGCAAGAAGAGGGTTAGCCCGTACAGTCCCTCCTGCCTGTTGTACAGGAAGGCAGGGAGTCTGCTGTCTCCCACATGTGACTTAAGTGGGATCAGAAAGAACCATTTCACACCCGAAGTCACTTACAAAGGAACAGGAAGAAGTTATTCAGCTTGTCAGGAAAGTGTCAGAGATGCTCCAACATCACAAACAAATGGAGCAGGGCTGCACAGACAGACTGCTCCACATTGATCCACATGGCTTAATTACTCATGGTACATATGTGTTACTTTAACATGGTTTTCTGGCAGTCGGAATGAAACCAACATTTTCAGCCATTCTCCAAGTTATCTTCCATCTCCAAGAAGGCAGACCCATGGTCTCCATGGAGGTCAGAAACCGGTGGGGAATAACAAACTGTTTCAGAATGAAGGTAATTTGGCTGCTGACAGGACTGTGTACAAAGTGACATTCAATGCAGTGTCACACAGTAACTGTGCATTATAGTGTTCTGAGTTCATTCAGAGCCTGTACCTCTTTGTCAATCGACATGGGGGCTCTGCAGATGCATGTAAACTATCGTGAATCAAACATCTATTGAAAAGTATGAAATGTTCACCCTATTCAGCTGTTTGGGACATGATGAGTTTCTGTCCATACCCACCAAACTTCAACTTCTTATTCTCTCACAGCGCTACAGAGGAAGCACATCGTTACTGCACTCTCACCTCATGGTAACATCATGCCAGTATTTAGTCTGGGCAAACTACTTTGCACTCTCTCAGTGACAAAGGGATCGTTGTTTATAAAGCAGACCAAACCTTTACACAATGCACCAAATACTCTCTCAACAAAACATGATCATCGGGTAAGATAGTCTAACTTTTGTACTTCAATAATTTTGCATAAAGACCCACATATCATTTTCTTCCTGCCCCTGTATGAATTCTATCAGTGACTTATGACCAAGTACATCCAGGTCCTTTTCAACAAAAGTACTCGCCAACCTCTCTACCATTTAATAAACATAAATGTACATGATGATATTTGTTGTTCACATCAGAATCACTTTTATACCTTGTGAACAGCTATTGCCCAAACACTGAGCCTGCTGCCACCCATCAATCCTTCAAATCCAGAGAAAAACAGTATTCTTATTGCATCTCTATGACCCAATGTTTAATCCATGTGGTATATATTCCAACCCTACCTACCCATAGACTCTAATATTCCCCATTCACCTGTATTCAAGCATGTCAAGCGTCTTCTAAAAATACAAATACTCCACTACCATTGATTCTCAACTGTCGATGTCACAATGGACAATCTGCACAAACAGGTTTATCAAAGATCATTTCCCTTTCCTAATCTAGGTCGAATATACCAAATTACATCATTATTCTCCAAGTTGTCACGTTCCTTATAAAAGGTTCCAATATTTTTTTCTCACAGCTGACATCAAGCTATTTAGTTTTCTGTTTTCCCTCTCAATCCTGTTTTAAATATTGAAGTTTACAATAGTTGTTTTCCAGTCTGCAGCATCCTTTCCAGAATCTAACTAGCTTTGCATAATAATCAGTAATTCTTTCATTAACTCTGTTCACATCGCAATCACTCTGGGATGTAGCTCATCAGATGCAGCAACTTATGAAACTTCAACTCAATTAGATTTTCAATAACATACTCTTCATTAGTTCTCATTTCCAGCAGTTTCACATTTTTACCAGTCACTCTGTTCCCTAATATTTATGGAATTTAGTTTCTGTACCTTCATCTGTGGAGATGGAACCAATGCATTCCTCTCAGCAGGCAGATGATTTCAGTCAGCTCGTGAATACATTGGAGGACTGCACTTCAGAGATGGTGGATATATTACCCACTGCTGCCTGCAAAGTTCCAGAATCAATCCAGTTTAATTCATCGTGAGTGTCAGCACAGTCCTGTCCCTGGTGTGAGACAGGTTATAATGAAGGAGGGGAAACCTCAGTGAACCTCAATTTTGAGACAAGCTAGTTTTACACTTTACACCTGAATGGGTGCAGCTGAGACAAATGTTCCTGGAAATCCCAGAGAGTATGGTACAGTGCCCTTCTCCTCCCTGTTTATACAGCTTCCCTTCTTTGTAGTCTCAGCTCCATTTGTTTCCCATGGTCCCAGAACACTGTAAATGCAGTATTCAGAGTGGTCCCCCCAGATCCTCGGGTCTCTCTGAATGAACCCAATAGCTGACATCACAATCCTGAGAACACCATCCACAGAGCCTCCACTGGCTTTCTAGGTGATAGCAGCAAGTCAATTCCCCACACCCCAAGTGCATCCATTCAATGTTGAAAATGCCTCGGTCTCCTCAGTTTCTCTTCCTGGCTGAGAAAGCTCTTACATCTCCACACAGTCGCACAGTAACAGTTCCTCTCTCCAAAGAAGCAGTTGACAATGTAACATTATGTTTCTCTATATCTCAGCAACTATAAGTATTGCTGATGGAGTTGATCACCACGCTCAGACACGGCAAATAGAGGGAACGTAACTCACGTTAAGCAGGACCATCCCGCAATAGCTATGATATTCAGGAATATGCGAAAAGGGGAAATGTTAGAATAACTTCCCATTCTATTTTCCTTCTAGTCCATCATCAGCAATCCTTTTCTTGCTTTTCCTTTCTCTCCCTCTCTCTCTCTTTCTTTCTCTCTTGCTGAACATGATCCACTCAACACAAACCTCCCGCTCACCCTTCTAACCATCCCTGATATAATAATATTATTTCCCAGTTGCAATCAGTTTTGATAGTGTCACTGAACTCGAACCGTTAGCTGTGTTTCTCCCGACAGACTGCCATAAATGCTGATATTCTTCAACATTCTTTCAGACGGTGGAGAATTTTATTTCAGATCGCCAGCATCCACATTTCCTTGGTTATTTCACTTTTAATGTTGTTGTATCCAGCATCACTGGCAAGGGCAGCATTTGTTGTCCATCCTAACTGCCCTTGACCATGCGGCCATTTGTCAAGACAATATGGAGCCAACTACATTGTTGTGGGTCTGACGGGACACTAAGTCCAAATAGGGCAAAAATGTTATGTTTCTTTACCAAAGGTAATCTATATAATAATAAAAGAAATCCTGATGGTTTATGGATGCCATGAGTGAAATTAGGTTTCATTCCAATTTTTGTCACTGGAATTTAAACTTAGTCATCGGCATTGGTAAGATTTCAAACAATGCTTTTAGAGTCATAACCTGTGCCTTCGAGTTACACGGTCAGTGACATTATTATTCTGATACAGTGTCCCTGTTGTGAAGTAAATGTAGAGCACGTTTGTGGTCAAACTATTTGTAACTGGAAGAGAAGTCAGAAGAGAACTGGAGCGACATAATCTGTCGTTAACGGAGGGGTAGATAATGGCGAAGTCAGCAACAGAACTCAGGCAGAGCTGGAAACTGGGGATTTTATGTAGGTGGGTGTCGGCAGGTTTGATGACAGAGAGAATATGGAGACATAAAACAGCTCACGGTAAAAAGGAGACTCAAGGTTCCAAACAGTCTTATTCCTTCTCAGATGTTTACGAGTAAGTATATTGGAAATACATGAAAAGGAAGTGACGTTTGTGACTGAAAGTTTATGCATTTGTTAAATATAATTAACAAGAATAATTATATTTATTCTGAATGTTATTCAGCATCATTTATAGAATTGACAGTGTTAAGCTTACCAGGAACACCAACAATAGCGAGAATGGGATAGTACCCAGCTTGAATAATCATCAGTACAGCTCGTATCCGCAACTCTAATCGTGTCAAATTCCGAGAAAGGTAGTAAAGACCCCAGGATACACTCCTGTCCATTGTTGGAACATTCCAGTCTAATGTTCTCAGATTCTGATCCATTATTGGAACATTCTATTGTTCTCACAGTCAGTTCTCTCTCTCTCTCTCTCTCTCTCTCTCTCTCTCTCTCTGCAGCTGCTGATCCCAATTTTGTTGAGGATGACGCTGCCCCTGATACATGGCGTAACAGGTTGAAAGAAGCCTCTAATTATGGAAGCGAGAAGCCCTCCAGTGATCCAGTTAGATCCAGGGAGACTCTTATTCATCACAGTCAATGAACAAACAGTTCCAGTTAACCCCTTTCACGGGAACTCTGACATATCACAATAACACTTGGTGTGGGTGGGATTTTGATATCACTGATTATTGGGCTAATAGCATATCTCCAGCTGTAAACGTAGAAGTGAAGGAGAGAGATAATGCTTTTCTTTAGAAGTTCAATGATTCTACTGTGATTTAGCAGGGTGGGAATTGCTGGGCTACCAAGGCTATCTGTGTCTGATCACCAGGCCTGCTGCATCTTTTCGTTTTATTTATTTATGATTAACTTTGACATTTATCTGTCCAGCATTAAACGGCTTAGGTGGGTCTCGGCATTTTTTCAGAGACACTTATAGTGCCATACACGGTGTAGATACAGTCATTTCATTGTGGTCCTTGAAGCTACGGCCTCTTCCTGTGGAGTGATGGTCAAGGATTCTCACGGAACCAGGATTCTTAGTTTTACCTTTTGCCAGTTATTGCTCGGGCTTCAGCAGGGCTGGAAGACAGGAAAACTATCGCAGGTGCTACACACTGTCTCTGTGATTTCTCTCAGAATTGTCTTTTGATGTTCTTTCCTCCTAGATTGGAGAATTGCATGTCAGGCAACCTGTTCCCTGAATTTGTTTGTTGACATGTATGTGCTTATTGGATGCTACCATATTGGAGCATTTACTGTACACTGCTGAGTTTTCCAACAGAATTACGTTATTGCAAGTTCCTCTTCCTTTTGTTGTCTTTTGTGTTTGAATAAATTGTGTTTTGCTTAATGTAGAATATTTTGACCAAGTAAATTCTATCTGAAACACAGCACCTCCCATTTACCAGCGGAATGGACTGAGCTTGAGGAGTGATAATTATGTCAGGAATTATATCGGATACTCAATCCACCTCACAGATCTAGCCCAGACACGTATAAGCCCAGATGAGGTACCTGCTCAGCATGAGCAGGCTAGTGTACTGCTCAGCAATCCATCCAGCATCGAACATTGTTTAAAGCTCACCAGTCCACAATTATCTGTCCAACAGTGCACTGTTGCCAAGAATGATGGATGAACAGGATATTGGTAGAAGTTAAGATGATGGAGAGGTTTGAATAAGCATTTGTCCTGCAGCTTTGTAACTGGGATCATGGTCAGCAGAGTCTTCGCCTTATTGGCCTGAACCTAACAATAATTTGTCTCAGTGCCATTTTCATTGAGTGTGACAGAAGGAATGTCTGCACGAGGCAGAGCTAGTTTCCTGGTGCTATCTTAACGAACTCACCTCATTAACTACCCACCCCACCCTCATGGTGTCCCTCTCATTCAATGCCAGCCCTTTTCTCCATTCCATCATGGCTGGAGGTACTCGCCATTGTCCGTATGCCCATGGATATTCAGTGGTCCCTGGCATTGATATCAACTTGAAAAGGCTTATGGGCATACAGTTGAGCTTTCTCAGTTTGGAGCTGCCCTGCACAGTTTACCTGAGTATGGCAGATAAGGGGAAATTACACCACAGATTGTCGACAGGGACATGGAGGTCCTGGTGAATGAGCTAGTACAGAGGGGAACCATTCACTTCCCAGAGGGGTCGCACCACCAGTCCCACCGAGCATGGTCTGAGCTTACAATCCAGCTTAGTACAGTATCTGCGGTCGGAAGAAATTTCTAGCAATACAGGACAAGCATCAATAACCTTCCGTGCTATCTGTCAGGATAAGGGTCGCCGTATTCTCTCTGCTCCTTCATGCTCAATATATATCTGTTATAGCACCTACCCACCAAATGAGGCTCCAGCACTCTCACTACTGCATGCAGCACCTTCTCTCACTGTCACCTGCGTAATACCCCCACATGGTGATGAAATGTTCTCATGGGCGCTGTTTCTAGAATTCTCTGGATGATGTCATTTGTACAATGTTCCAGATAATTTTCAAAATAATTCCCAACTTTAGCAAACTGTTCATCCCCCAGTATGTAGGGCATCAGAAGAAGGAGCAGAGTTTTACTTTTTTTAAATCACTCAGGATGAAAGTGCATCATGAGGCCATTCATCCTCTCAAATAGGCTCCACTGTTCAGACAAAGGGAGCACCTAAACACTTGAAGACCCATTCTGTTCTTGAAGATAGGTGCCATATTGGTGGGTCTCCAGTTTTGCTGGAACACTTCTGTAATCCAGAGAGTTATAGAATATTTCACACAGTGCCACCAAAACACTCTGTAACCATTAAAACTATTAAAACCATCTATGAATTGCTGACGACCTGTTTACCCTTGGTCTTTTCTGTTTGAGGAAATCCTTGCTCGTTTTTTTTAGAGACAATGCAAGAACTTTCATCCAACTACAATTTTGTTTATACTATTGAATGTTTTAGCGCATTCCCCTGTGAGGAACGATGTAAAATACTGTTTTAAATTGTCTGCCTGTTCACTGAAACCAAATCCCCAGTCAAATCCTCCAGGTGTCCCACATATTCTTTCCTGCCTTTCTTCCAAAGGTCACATACACATCATAAACTGTTTTAATCGATATTGGAAAACTCTTGCGGTTAGGTCTTTTGTATATTTCTTGCCACTTTCGGAATATTTTTCTTTGTATTTTGTTTTATACAGTCTGCTTCTGGTTCCAAAAATAAACTTCCCAAATGTGGCCGACGCTAGAGCTCACCAATCTGAATTCTTCAGTTTGTGAGTGATTACTATCCTTCACAGCCTTTGTGTATCATGGGTGGTTCGTCTTCACATCTTCACATCAGCTTCTTGTTGACCAGAGACCATCATTGCTAAGCGTTATTAAGCAGTATCTGCTTAAATGTCTCCCCCACACATCTACTGACCTTCACCTGAGTCTAATTTCACATTCTGCTTTAGACCAAATATAAGACACAAATCGGCAATTGAAATACCTGGCTCTTTTCAACCATTCGGGGGTACCTCCGTACGTGGATGAACACATGATCAGCTGAGAGTGACTCCATTCTCCCAATTTCTCTGGATCTGTGATTTCTGTTCGATGACGCCACATTCCAGTGGGAAGCTTCCTCCGTGACCACTGATTCTCTCAAATGAAAAATCCTCTAACTCGATGGACTGATCCTTCAGCTGTGACTGTCCCATCTCCCTCATTTCTGCCCTCACTCTGTCCCCTCCTTCCCAGAACAATGATAGATCTCTCCTTGTTCTCATTTCCTACTGCATTAGAATCAAAATTTACAGAATCATCCTCCGCCACTCCCAGCACCTTCAGCAGGACAGCACCATCAAACACATCTTCCCTTCCCGTTCACTGTCAGTCTTTCACAGGGACCATTCCCTCTGTGACACCCTCCACCACCCGGAACACTTCCACACTGCCCCCATGGCCCCTTCCTATGCAATTACAGAAGCTGCAACACTTGCCCATTGACCTCTTCCCTCCTCACTCTCTCAGGCCTCAATCACACCTTCCAGATGAAGCAGCATTTCACTTGTACTCTTTCAATCCAGTCTCCTATCTTTGCTGCTCGCACTGCAGTCTCCTTTACATTAGCGGCCAATCAGGAACTGCTTTGAGGAACATCTCCACTCTGTCTGTAGGAATGACCCCAACCTTCTGATTGTTATCCATTTCAATAATCTACCTTGTTCTGAAGCTAATGAGATTTCTTTGAAGAGGTAACACGCAGGTTAGATAAAGGAGAGCCAATGGGAGTTAAATATGTGCACTTCCAGAAGGCATCTGATAATGTACCACATAAGTGGCTGCAGAGTTAGACAAGGGCCAGTGGTTTAATTGGCCAGGTATTAACATCAGCTGTCTGACAGGAGGCACAGTGGAGATAAAATGGTCCTTCTCAACGTAGCAGCCGGTGAAGAGTAACACAAGGGACAGTGTTAGGTCCACAACATTTCACTTTCGAGGTTAATGATCTGGATGGCAGAACTGAGGGCATTCTGGCGACATTTGCAGATGATGCAAAGATAGTGGAGTAGCGTGTATTATTCAGGAGGCAGGGAGCCTGCAGAAATATTTCGACAGTTCAGGAGAGTGTGAAAAGGAGTGGTAGATGAAATACAATATGGGAGAGTGTGAGGTCATGCATTTTGATATGAAGAATACAGGCATGGAATATTTGCTAAATGCGAAGAAAATTCAGAAATCTGAAGTGTAAATGGACTTGAGATTCCAAGTCCAGGATTCGCTTAAGAGAAACTTGCAGGAAGAGTCAGTAGTTAAGAAGGTTAATATGAAGTTCTCATTTATCTCGAGAGGACTAGAATATAAAGGTGAAGATTCTGACGCTTTCTACGTCTCTGATCAGACAACATATCCAGCATTTTGTACCTCATACCTTCGGAAGGTTGTATTAAACTTGGAGCGTTTTGAGAGAAGGTTCACCAGAAATGAAAAGCTTAACATATAAGAAACGTTTGCGGACTCTAGTTTATATTCAATGGAGATTAGAAAGATAGGGGGAGGATCTGATTGAAACTCACAGAATACTGAATGGCATGGACAGAGAGGACATTGGGAGGATGTTTGCACTGGCATGACAGACAAGGACCTGAGGGCACAGGCTTAGAGCTAAGGGAAGACCCTTTCAAACGGAGACTAGATGCAACTTCTTTAACTAGAGAGTGGTGAAACTGTGGAATTCCTTACCAACGAAGGCTGTGGAAACCAGATCGTTGAGTATATTTAAAATAGAGACAGATAAGCTCTTGATTGCCAACGGGATCAAAAGTTACGGAGAGATAGCAGGGAAATAGGGTTGACAATCTGTCAGTCATAATTGAATGGTGGAGCAGACTCGATTGGCCGAATTTCTTCTTTTCTGCTCCTATAGTTTTGTTGCCTTATACAATTTCAGTCCTGGAAGGAGCGCTGGCTCAGTGGTTTGCAATGCTGCTTCACAGCAACAAGGACATGGGTTCAATTACATCCTCGGGTGACTGCCTGTGTGGAGATTGCATATTGTCTGTGTGGATTTCCTCTGGGTGCTCTGGCTTCCTCCCACAGTTCAAAGATGTGCAGGTTAGGTGAATTGGCCATGCTAAATTGCACATACTGTTCACGAATGTGGAGGTTAGGTGCAATAGTCAAGGGCCAATGTATAGTAATAGTGTAGAGAATGGGTTTGGTTCAGATACCATTTAGAGGGTCAGCATGGACACGGTGGGCCGGAGGGCCTGTTTCCACACTGTCAGGATGCTTAGAAAGTGCAGACAGCTGCAATTTTCCAATGAAGCTCAACCCAAGCTCGAATAACACCTCACTTTACACTTTTGTGCGTTCCAGCCTGTAGGGGTTAATATTCAGTTCCATAAATTCACAGCCTGACCCCATTATGGCTGTTCTCCATTTTTCATACACTCTTCCTCCTGGGCTCTCTACGATTGCGTCTTGTTTATCTTGCACTCAACAGAGAATTTTTTTTTCTAATACTTGCACAGTAATTTGCACCCATTTTACATATGTGTCTCTTTCACCACAATTTAAAGCCCATTTGTGTTTTGCACTGGGCCCCTAAACACTCTTTCCCACCTCTGCCAAGATGCTAAAACGCTCACTTTCAAACCCTTTCTGAAGCAATTTTACACTGGACTTGGAAGTTTAACATTGTTTCGTTGTCTCTGCAGACGTTGCCAGACCCACTGAGTTCGTTCAAAAATGAAAGGTCACAGAACTTATTTTCAATATAGCAAAGACCAGTGGATATTGGAAATACGAAACAAAAATAAAAATTGTTGCAGACACCAAGAGCTTTGAAGAACAGTCACAGGACCCGAAAGATTATCTCTGCTTTCACTCCCCAGATGCTGCCAGACCTGTTTAGTGTTCTTGAACAAGTTTCAAACACGTCTGTCAAAAGTGCTCAAATGCCCGGTCCAACATGCAGTTCCATACAACGGGAAGTGAACAACAACGCAAAGTGCACAAATTGATTTGTTTTGAAACTGAGTTCTGAATCATGGTGAGGGAGAGAAACACATTCACTTTCAACAAATGATGGCACTACTGGAAGGGAAATGATTCAGATTCAGATGAAAATGTTAAATGCGCTTGAGGAACCTAAAAGTGGAGGCATGACATCATGAAGGAACACTAACAGGACGAGAATTAATAAAAAGCGTTCCCGCATCAGAAATCGGGATAGGTCGTGGAGTATAGGGGTGATGGGTGAATGGATCCCAGTGTGAATTGGGGACAGGCAGCAGAATTGTATTGCACATATTGCAGCTCAGGCTGGGAATTCATGTGATGCTGCAAATCATAGCAGCAGCAGCAACAGAACCAGAATTATATTCAACCACAATCTGTAACTTTTTCCCCGGTTTTATCCCTCAGTCTAACATTACCATGAAGCTGATCTATGGTTCAGTGATGCGTGTGGGAGAAAATGCCAGGGTCAGAACCCTGTGTACCTGAACCTGAAGACAACGCATTAAAGCTACTGCACTTACTGCTTACATTAACAAACAGCAGAAATAATATCTGATAGAGAGGACGCAATGATCCCAAGACGATGACCACTTCTTTTCAGAATTGCTCCTGATCTGTCTACCGTTGTTCATAACTGATTGTTAGAAACCTTGTTCCTTCTGTTAGAGACGGTTCAAGAACTTCCCTCCTATTACAGTTTTGTTTGTACCATTGAAATACTACAGTGCCTTTCCCTGTGAGGAATGATGTAAAATACTGGGGTAAATTATCTGCCTATTTCCTATAGCCAGCTCCTCAGTCACACTCTCCAAATGGACTCAATATGCGTTCCTGACATCATTTTTACCTAAGGTCACACAGTCATCTTGAACATTGTTTATGTACACAGAAAAGTTTATGATGCTTATTTTTTATATTCCTTGCTAATTTTCTTACATCATATCTTTTATTCCCTTTACTTCGCTTTTTAGATTCATGCAGTCAGATCATGCACAAACAGACCCTTTGGTACAACCTGTCCACGCTGACCAGGTTTTCCAAATTGGATTAGTCCCATCTGATTGCATTTTACCCTTATGTATATAAAGTTTCCCATTCCTATGTTTGTACAAATGCCTTTTAAATGTTGTAGCAGTATTTGCATTTACCGTTCTTCCTCTGACAGCTCTTTCCATACACACATCACCTTCTGTGTGAAAGCTTTGCCGCTTCGTCCCTTTTGAATGTGCCTCCTTTCACCTTCAACCTATATCCTCTATGTTTGGACTCCCCTATCCTGTGGAAAAGACCTTGGCTATTCACTATATCCATGCCTCTCATGATTTTATAAACTTTTATAATGCCATCCCTCAACATCCTCCACTCCATCTGATAATACTTCAAGAACAGGCAATTACATATAAGCACTGCAAAATTGAAACAATATTCAAAATGACAGGTAAACAACACTCAGACCAAACTTCATACTGTGATTTGTTTTTCTCCATGTTACAGTACTAAGGCAGCATGAAACTCTTGCTAGTATCTATAGGAAGTCAAACACCTGAATTTCTTTGTCTAAAGGGGGTGATGATCTCTCCAGTGAAAACGTATCTCTGATCAGATCTATGTAATAAAGGGAATTCTTAGACCACACGGACAGCGTGCGTTTGCCTTTAGCAGGGTGAGATGAAGTCTGAGTATACCTTTTGAAATTTGGATCACCGTCTGAATTCAGTGCAAAGCGGGAGAGGTGTTTTCAATAAGGTTTACTCCAAGAAGGAAACTTTACAGAATGAGATGTGAGTGGGAGGTGTAAAGCAGCATGAATAATGAGGCCGAGCCACACTGAGACCAGAGGCAAAGTGGCAGCACAAAACACAGCTTGATGCTAGTGCAGGGAAAGGAGATTCAATCAAAGAGCTTCAAGTGAAGTGGGGCGGCATCATAATGTAAGAGAATGTACTCAGTAATTTGAGAGGGAGAACCTGGAATCAGGAAGGGGAGAGGAGCAGCGAAGACGATGGAGCAGCAATGGCAGGGATTTCTGGGGATAATTCAGGAAGCACAACTTAAAGTCATGCCCAGCATCTGCTTATGGTCCCGAGAATAAACATCCTAATTCTGGCCCTACACTAATGCGCATCAAAAGTATCCTTGCCAAACTTTGTCAACCATGGGTACTTCATCTTCTTATGGAGTCCTTCTTTTTGAAAGAAACAATAATTGCTGAGCATTATGGGATATCTGCTTGAATGTCTGCCTACATATAAGCACGGACCTTCCCCTCAGTCTATATCCACATCTCGCTTCAGACCAGATGTGAGACAGAAATCATCAATTTAAATACATGGTTCTTTTAAATAATTCAGGGGGATCTTCTGCATGTAGCTAAACACATGATCAGCGTAGGCTTATTGCATTCGCCCAGTTTCTCCATCTATGTTGTTTCTGTTTGATGATGCCACATTCCAGTGAGCTTCTTCTGACGTGACCTCCTTTTCCTTCAAACCAGAAATCCCCTAACTACGGTGGACAGGGCCGTCAGCTGTGACTGCCCTCTGTCCCACGCTTCTGCTCTCACTCCATTCCCTCCTTCCCAGAACAATGATAGACCGCCCCTTGTCGTCGCTTCTAACTGCATTAGAATCCACATTCACTGACTCATCTTCCGCCACTTCCACCATCTCCAGCAGGACAGCAACATCAAACACATCTTCCACTCGCGTCCCTCTGTGACACCCTCCATCAACCCGAACACTTCCCCACTCCCCCATGACACCTTCCCATGCAATGACAGAAGCTACAACACGAGTTTATTAATGACTTTGATGAGGGAGTCGAAGGGTGGGTCAGTAAATTTGCAGATGATACGAAGATTGGTGGAGTTGTGGATAGTGAGGGGGGCTCTTGTCGGCTGCAAAGGGACTTGGATATGATGCAGAGCTGGGCTGAGGAGTGGCAGATGGAGTTCAACCCTGCCAAGTGTGAGGTTGTCCATTTTGGAAAGACAAATAAGAATACGGAATACAGGGTTAACGACAGGGTTCTTAGTGAGGTGGAGGAACAGAGGGATCTTGGGGTCTATGTTCATAGGTCTTTGAAAGTTGCCACTCAGGTGGATAGAGCTTGTAAGAAGGTCTATGGTGTATTAGCGTTCATTAGCAGAGGGATTGAATTCAAGAGTCGTGAAGCGATGTTGCAACTGTACAGGACTTTGGTGAGGCCACATTTGGAGTACTGTGTGCAGTTCTGGTCGCCTCACTTTAGGAAAGATGTGGAAGCTTTGGAGAGGGTGCAGAGAAGATTTACCAGGATGTTGCCTGGAATGGAGAATAGGTCGTGCGAGGATAGGTTGAGAGTGCTAGGCCTTTTCTCATTAGAACGGCGAAGGATGAGGGGTGACTTGATAGAGGTTTATAAGATGATCAGAGGAATAGATAGAGTAGACAATCAGAAACTTTTTCCCCGGGTACAACAGAGTGTTACAAGGGGACATAAATTTAAGGTGAAGGGTGGAAGGTATAGGGGAGATGTCAGGGGTGGGTTCTTTAACCAGAGAGTGGTGGGGGCATGAAATGCACTGCCTATGGGAATGGTAGAGTCAGAATCTTTGGCGACCTTTAAACGGCAATTGGATAGGTACATGGATGGGTGCTTAAGCTAGGACAAATGCTTGGCACAACATCGTGGGCCGAAGGGCCTGTTCTGTGCTGTATTGTTCTATGTTCTATGTTCTATGAGCCCATTCACCTCTTCCCTCCTCACTGTCCAGGGTCCCAATCACACCTCCCAGGTGAAGTAGCATTTTACTTTAACTCTTTCTATCCGGTCTCCTGTCACAATGCGGTCTCCTTTACATTGGGGAGACCAAACAGAGACTGCTTTGAGGAACACTTCCACTCTGCCTGTAGGAATAACCCTGACCCTCTCATTCCTTCCCATTTCAATAATCTACCCTGTTCCCATCCGAGCATTTCGGTCCTGAGCTGCTGCAATGTTCCAATGAAGCACTACTCAAGCTCGAGTAACATCTCACTTTCCACTTTGATGTGTTACAGCCTGTAGTTGTCAATATACAATTCCAAATATACAGTCTGACCCCATTATGGCTGTTCTCCATCTTTCATGCATTCTGCTTCCTGGCCTAACAATGATCTTGGCCTCCCAATGATCTAGTCTGTATCTTGTTTATTCTGCACTCAATAGAGGCAACCCATTTCTCCCATCTACACTTTAATTTACAACCATTTTACATCTGTTTCTCTTTCACCACAATTAAAAGCCCATTCCTCTGTGCCATTGCACTTCCACATGCTCTGTTTCCCATCATCCCTCGTCCACTTTTGCCAAGGCAATAAGGAGCCCTTTTCAGTTTTGAACAAGGGCCACGCTGGACTTGAAACGCTATCTCTGTTTCTCTGTCTCCACAGATGCTGCCAGACCTGCTGAGTTTCTCCAGAAATTTCTGGTTTTGAACATGTTCAAAGATGTGTGTCAAAGCTGCTCAAATGTCCTGACCCACATGGAGTGCCGTACACTTGGAAGTGAAAAATAACACAAGGTGCACAAATACCTTGGTTCTGAAACTACATAAGACTGGAATCATTGAAACTTCAGAGTTCTTAATAAAAGCCATGGAAAGAAACAGAGGGAAGCACATTCAATTTAAACACCGAAAGTGGTACGACTGGAAGGGAAAACATTCAGATGAATGTTAGAATTAGAGTCGTTGCAGTGTGGATACAGGCCCTTCAGCCCATTAAGTCCACACCGATCCTCTGAGGAGTAAACCAAACAGACCCATTCTCCTGTTTTATATTTACCCCTGGCTCGTGCACCTAACCTACATATCCCTGAACATTACAATTCACCTAATCTGCACATTTTTGGTTTGTGGGAGGGAACCAAAGCACCCAGAAGAAACCCACAGGGAGAATGTGCAAGTTCCACATAGACAGTCGCCAGAGGATGGAATCGAACCTGGGTCCCTAGCACTGTGAGGCAGCAGCACTAACCACTGAGTCATGGTGCTGCCTCACGGAATATGTTTAGGAGTTTTGAAAAAAATTACAAGAGGTGTGACACCATTGACAGACACTCATAGGAATGAGAATATTAAAATGGAAGTGTCACTACATCAGAAACCAGAGTAGGTCAAGGGATGATGGGTGAATGGGTCTCGGTGTGAACTGGGGGACAGACAGAAGAAATGCATTGCAGAAATCGCAGCTGAAAACTGGGAATTTATGTGGTATTGTAGATCACAGCTGGACAGAAGGAGCATTGCATTGAATCACAATCTATAACTGTTTGCCCAGTTTAATCCGTCAGTTTATCATCCCCATTTTTAAATAGATATTTTTATTAGAAATGTAACATTTTTACACGTTTACAAAAATAAACAAAACTCTCAAACATTGATATACAATTAAATCTTAAATAAATAATAACCAAAATTGAACAAAAGAAAAATACCGAGAAAAAAAACTACTAATCTAACCTACAACTAACCCGAATGTATAATTAAGTCTCTTACATTATTCAAATAAGGAAAGGAAAAAAAAACAATGGATAACACAGAAATTGGGTAGCGAGATATATGCTCGGAATGTGTTAACATCAAATGTAACAAAACTCAAATTCGTGCGGGATTCCTCTCCCAAGGGGCCCCGGACCAGCCAGGTTTGTAGTCTCAATTAAATAAAAGCCCTTGTTAGGATAGCCGAGATATCTGTATTTATGTAATTCAAGAATGGCTGCCATATTTTATGAAATAATTCGGTCTTTCGGTGCACCATATTTGTAAGGAAGTCAAGGGCAATACGTTCCATAATTAATCTGTGCCAATATGAAAGTCCAAGGGGGGCCCGCAGCCACCCAGTTTACCAAAATATTTTTCCTTGCACAGAAAGAGAGAATAGAAAATAATCTCTTCCCGTTCAAAGTTTGGGAGAATATTTGTGGCTCGGGTGCTCGTTGTTGTGGTTCTGTTTGCCGAGCTGGGAATTTGTCTTGCAAACGTTTCGTCCCCTGTCTAGGTGACATCCTCAGTGCTTGGGAGCCTCCTGTGAAGCGCTTCTGTGCTGTTTCTTCCGTCATTTATAGTGGCCGCTTCCGGTTGTCAGTTCCAGCTGTCCGCTGTAGTGGCCGGTATATTGGGTCCAGGTCGATGTGTTTGTTGATAGAGTCTGCGGATGAGTGACATGCCTCTAGGAATTCCCTGGCTGTTCTATGTTTGGCTTGTCCTATAATGGTAGTGCTGTCCCAGTCGAATTCATGTTGCTTTTCATCTGTGTGTGTGGCTACTAACGATAGTTGGTCGTGTCGTTTCGTGGCTAGTTGGTGTTCCATGAGTGCCGTTAGAAACAGCACAGAAGCGCTTCACAGGAGGCTCCCAAGCACTGAGGATGTCACCTTGACAGGGAACGAAACGTTTGCAAGACAAATTCCCAGCTCGCCGAACAGAATCACAACAATCTCTTCCCGTGCATATCCAGGGAGGGTAAGTTTGAAAAGCCCAAAAGGAGAGATACAGGGTCCAGTTTAATTTCCGTTCCTAAAATTTCTCTCAGGGTACTTGCTACTTTAGTTCAGTATCTACGGATCTTACGACAGGTCCATAGGCAATGTACAAGAGTGCCCACCTCTATTTTACATTTGGGACACATTGGAGATGCTCCTGCTTTAACTATTGCCAATCAATCCGATGCTATATGGGGCCTATGAAGTATCTTCAGCTGGGTAGCCTGAGTTCTGTTGCAGATGGTGATTCTTCTGGCGTTTTCCCAAATGTAATTCCACATTTCTATGGAGATTTCTAGTCCCAAATCCTGATCCCATTTCTTAAGTAGACTGTCCATATCTCCGGATACTTCATCATGTCGTAAATGATAAATAGTACTGACGGAAGATATCCCCATTGGTCGTAGTACTCTACATTCTCTATCTGATTTATAAAGACTATCTAATAACGTAGTCTTCTTCTGTATATAATCTCGAATTTGGAAGTATCAAAAGAGGTCTCCATTCGGTAATCCGAATTTCTGACACAGCTGTTCAAAAGACATCAGGACCCCATCTTTAAATCGGTCCCCTAGACATGAGATACCCCTGGATCTCCAGAGTTTAAAAGTGGCATCTGTAAATCCCCATTCTCCCACTATCGGAGCATAGGGGGATGTCTTATGTGAGTTGCCCTCATTTTGCCGCATTATATTCCAAGCTTTAATTGTGTTTAGTATTATAGGATTTTTACAGTGATCTGTAATGATTTTCCTCTTGTTTGAAAATAAAAGGTTAATAAATGGGCATTTTACTTGAGAAGCCTCGATGTCCAGCCAGATTGATTGCGGGTCAGACAAGACCCAATCAGCTATGTAACTTAATAGGGAATTTAACTGATATTTCCTAAAATCTGGGAAATCCAATCTTCCCCTTGCCTGTGGAAGCTATAGCTTATTCAGCTTAATGAGGGGCCGTCTATAATTCCAGATAAAGGTATCCAACCAGCCATATAATTTACGTAGTGCCAGCCTCGGCAGCATCACCGGAAGCATTTTCAAAGGGTATAGGAGACCGGACAGGACATTCATTTTAATTAGTGCTATTCTACCTAGCCAAGAAATTGGAAGGTCTCCCCATCGCTGGAGGTCCTGCCTTATCCTTTCCAGTAAATGCACAAAGTTAGCCTTGTAAAACTGACCACATACTGGGGTAATAAAAATGCCTAAATATAAGAAACCCTCCAGGGACCAATGAAAGGGAAAATGGGATCCGTCCACTAAGTGGGGTATCATAGCAAGGCCACCCATTAGCATAGCCTCAGATTTTGAGAAATTAATTTTATAGCCTGAAAATGCGCTAAATGTATTAATAACTTGGATTAAGTGAGGTACGGACCTCAGAGGATTACTGAGGAATAGAAGAACATCATCTGCATAAAGGGTAATTTTATGTTTACCTGTACCAATCCTCGGGGCCGTTATTTTAGCATCAGCACGTATAGCTTCTGCTCGTGGTTCAATTATTCGCGTAAATAACAATGGCGAGAGAGGGCATCCCTGACGGCAGCACCTATCCACACTGAAGCTATACGAACCTAATCCATTGGTAAGCACAACTGCTTTAAATCACTATACAATGTTGAGACCCATTTGATAAACACCTTTCCAATGCCAAACCTATCCAATGTGTAAAACAAATAGGACCATTCAACCCTATCGAATGCCTTTTCCACGTCTAATGAGACTACTACTCCTGGTATGTTTCCCTGACAGCAGGCTTGAATCATATTCAAAACCTTTCTAATATTATTGGATGATCTATGGCCCTTAATAAACCACGTCTGATCCTCCTTTATGATATAGAACATAGAACATAGAACAATACAGCACAGAACAGGCCCTTCGGCCCACGATGTTGTGCCGAACTTCTAACCTAGATTAAGTACCCATCCATGTACCTATCCAAATGCCGCTTAAAGGTCGCCAATGATTCCGACTCTACCACTCCCACGGGCAGCGCATTCCATGCCCCCACCACTCTCTGGGTAAAGAACCCACCCCTGACATCTCCCCTATACCTTCCACCCTTCACCTTAAATTTATGTCCCCTTGTAACACTCTGTTGTACCCGGGGGAAAAGTTTCTGACTGTCTACTCTATCTATTCCTCTGATCATCTTATTAACCTCTATCAAGTCACCCCTCATCCTTCGCCGTTCCAAAGAGAAAAGGCCGAGAACTCTCAACCTATCCTCGTAAGACTTCCTCTCCATTCCAGGCAACATCCTGGTAAATCTTCTCTGCACCCTCTCCAAAGCTTCCACATCTTTCCTAAAGTGAGGCGACCAGAACTGCACACAGTACTCCAACTGTGGCCTAACCAAAGTCCTGTACAGCTGCAACATCACTTCACGACTCTTGAATTCAATCCCTCTGCTAATGAACGATAATACTCCATAGGCCTTCTTACAAACTCTATCCACCTGAGTGGCAACCTTCAAAGATCTATGTACATAGACCCCAAGATCCCTCTGTTCCTCCACCTCACTAAGAACCCTACCATTAACCCTGTATTCCGCATTCTTATTTGTTCTTCCAAAATGGACAACCTCACACTTAGCAGGGTTGAACTCCATCTGCCACTCCTCAGCCCAGCTCTGCATCATATCTAAGTCCCTCTGCAGCCGACAACAGCCCTCCTCACTGTCCACAACTCCACCTATCTTCGTATCATCTGCAAATTTACTGACCCACCCTTCGACTCCCTCATCTAAGTCATTAATAAAAATTACAAACAGGAGAGGACCCAGAACTGATCCCTGCGGAACTCCCCTTGCAACTGGGCTCCAGGCTGAATATTTACCATCTACCACCACTCTCTGCCTTCGACCGGTTAGCCAGTTTTCTATCCAATTGGCCAAATTTCCCTCTATCCCATGCCTCCTGACTTTCCGCATAAGCCTACCATGGGGAATCTTATCAAATGCCTTACTAAAATTCATGTACACTACATCCACTGCTCTACCCTCATCCACATGCTTGGTCACCTCCTCGAAGAATTCAATAAGACTTGTAAGGCAAGACCTACCCTTCACAAATCCGTGCTGGCTGTCCCTAATCAAGCAGTGTCTTTCCAGATACTCATAAATCCTATCCCTTAGTACCCTTTCCATTACTTTGCCTACCACAGAAGTAAGACTAACAGGCCTGTAATTCCCGGGGTTATCCCTATTCCCTTTTTTGAACAGGGGAACAACATTCGCTACTCCCCAGTCCCCTGGTGCCACCCCCGTTGCCAGTGAAGACGAGAAGATC
This sequence comes from Chiloscyllium plagiosum, assembly GCF_037043375.1. NCBI lineage: Eukaryota > Metazoa > Chordata > Chondrichthyes > Orectolobiformes > Hemiscylliidae > Chiloscyllium > Chiloscyllium plagiosum. The sequence continues at coordinate 96,699,191 of NW_028270183.1, forward strand.
ATTGCCAACGGCACTGCAATTTCCTCTCTTGCTTCCCACATAATCCTAGGATATATCCCGTCAGGCCCGGGGGACTTGTCTATCCTCAAGTTGTTCAAAATGTCCAACACATCTTCCTTCCTAACAGGTATCTCTTCTAGCTTACCAGTCCATTTCACACTCTCCTCTTCTACAATACGGTCCCTCTCGTTCGTAAATACTGAAGAGAAGTACTTGTTCAAGACCTCTCCTATCTCTTCAGACTCAATACACAGTCTCCCACTACTGTCCTTGATCGGACCTACCCTCGTTCTCGTCATTCTCAGGTTTCTCACATACGCATAAAATGCCTTGGGGTTATCCTTGATCCTATCCGCCAACGATTTTTCATGCCCTCTCTTAGCTCTCCTAATCCCTTTCTTCAGGTCCCATCTGGCTATCCTATATCCCTCCACTGCTCTGTCTGAATCCTGTTTCCTCAACCTTATGTAAGCCTCCTTCTTCCTCTTTACCAGACATTCAACCTCTCTCGTCAACCAAGGCTCCCTCACACGACCATTTCTTTCCTGCCTGATAGGTACATACATATCATGGACACGTCGTATCTGCTCTTTGAAAAAGTTCCACATTTCCACCACATCCTTCCCTGACAGCCTATGCTCCCAACGTATGCTCCTCAAATCCTGCCTTACAGCATCGTAATTTCCCTTCCCCCAATTATAAAATCTACCTTGTTGTGCGCACCTATCTCTCCCCATAACCAAGGTGAAAGTCACAGAATTGTGGTCACCATCACCAAAATGTTCACCCACTAACAAGCCCACCACTTGTCCCGGTTCATTACCGAGTATCAAATCCAATATGCCCTCCCCTCTGGTTGTACAATCTACATACTGCGTTAGAAAAGCTTCCTGGACACACTGCACAAACACCGCCCCATCCAATCTACTTGATCTAAAGAGCTTCCAATCAATATTTGGGAAGTTGATGTCGCCCATGACTACGACCCTGTGGCTTCTGCGCCTTTCCAAAATCTGTTTCCCAATCTGTTTCTCCACATCTCTGCTGCTATTGGGGGGCCTATAGTAAACACCCAACAAGGTGACTGCACCTTTCCTATTTCTGACTTCAGCCCATACTACCTCCAGAGGCAGATCCCCCTCAAACTTCCTTTCTGCAGCCGTTATACCATTTCTAATTAGCAATGCCACCCCCCCCCCCTCCTTTTTTCCCACCCTCCCTAATCTTACTGAAACACCTGTAACCAGGAACCTCCAACAGCCATTCCTGTCCCTCATCTATCCACGTTTCCGTGATGGCCACAGCATCGTAGTCCCAGGTACCGATCCACGCCTTAAGTTCACCCACCTTATTTCTGATACTCCTTGCGTTGAAGTATACGCACTTGAGCCCATCTCTGTGTCCGCAAGTAGTCCCTGTCAGTGCTACCTTCTCCACAGCCTCCCTACAGTCTTGGGCATCCTGACACACAGCTAGCTTACTTGCTGGACTGCATGTCCGGATCCCATCCCCCTGCCAAATTAGTTTAAACCCCCCAGAAGAGTGCTAGCAAACCTACCCCCCAGGATATTGGTGCCCTTCTGGTTCAGGTGCAACCCGACCTGTTTGTACAGGTCCCACCTTCGCCAGAATGCAGTCCAATTGTCCAAATATCTGAAGCCCTCCCTCCTACACCAGCCTTGCAGCCACGTGTTCAACTGCACTCTCTCCCTATTCTTTGCCACTGTGGTACCGGCAACAACCCAGAGTTGACGACTCTGTCTATCCTAGCTTTTGGCAGTCCCCTTTCTTATCTCAATGCTAACTTTTTAGAAAGGATTTCAAAATTTACATTTAGCAAGGATATTGGCCTGTATGACGTACAATCTTCTGGATCCTTTCCTTTTTTAAGCATAAGAGAGTATTTGCCTCTTTCAACGAAGGCGGGAGACAGCCCTGCCTGTATGCGTAGTGAAACATGTCCATAAGTGGACGCGCCAATATTCCTGTAAATTCTTTATAGAATTCAGCTTGAAAACCATCCGAGCCATGTGCCTTACTGCTCTGAAGTTGCCTGATTGCGTCAAGTATTTCTTGGACTGTTAGGGGAGCATTTAAGACCGATACCTGTTCCGTAGTTAGGCCCGGAAAGGTCAAATTTAAAAAAAAATGATTGCATCCTCCTCGTCCTGTCTTCACAATCCTGCGATTTATATAAATCAGAATAAAATTTTCTAAAGATTGCATTAATCCTTTTATGATCATGAGTTAAAATACCCGTACTTTTCTTGATAGATGTAATAGTTTGAGGGGCCTTTTTTTCTTTGCAAGAAATGCTAAATATCTACCCGGTTTGTCGCCAAATTCATATAACCTTTGTTTTGCAAATAATATTTCTTTCTTTGTCATTTGGGTAACCGTGGTGTTTAGACCTGTCCTAAAGGACGTAATCCTTTGCAATTTGATAATATAAGGTCTATCAGTGTATGCTGTTTCAGCTGCTTTTTAGCGAGATTCGAGCAGATGCTGTTGTTCTCCCTTTACTTTTTTCTGTGTCCCTGAGTAGGAGATGATCAAAACTCACGCGTAAGCTTTGATGGTCTCCCACATCATTAATGGGTTGCTAGTCGCACCTAAATTAATTTCTAAAAAAGTTTTAAATTCTTGAGAGAAGTACTTTACAAATTTACTATCTTTCATCAGGAAGGTGTCCATACGCCAATGCGGAGGGGATGTCCCGTTGTTCCTCGCCTTGATTTCCATATATACAGCAGCGTGGTCGGAAATTGCTATACTACCTATTTTACAGGATGATATGGAATTTACAAAAAAAAAACTAGGGGGCAAAAAACATATCAATTCTGGTATGACATTTATGTGGATTGGAGTAAAAAGAAAAATCTCCGCCCTGTGGACGAAGACATCTCCATACATCTACTAATCCTAATTCTTTGTTCAGATCCACCAATTGTCTAGATCTGGGAGATACTCCTGCAGTCCTCTTGGGAATCCTATCTATTTTCGGATCCATCATACAATTAAAGTCTCCCCCTATAATTGTATGACGGGCACCAAGAGCCATCAATTTTGAAAAGGCTTCCTTTATAAATTTAATGGGGTGTGCCGGGGGGCAGTACAAATTTAAAATCCCATATTCCTCTCCATTTATAAGGGCTTTAATCAAAATATATCGTCCAAATTCGTCTTTTATCTGATTGAGGATTTTGAAAGGGAAATTCTTCCGAACTAGAATAACAGCTCCCCTGCATTTTGAACTAAAAGAAGAAAAAAAGGCCTGATCAAATCCACCTGTTCTTTGTCCAACAGGTGTGTCTCCTGTAGGAGAGCTATATCAACTCTTTCTTTCTTAAGATTTGATAATATTTTCTTCCTTTTGACTGAGGAATTACTCCGCTTGACATTCCAGGTGCACCACTTATCCAACTGATCAACCATAATCATCCGGGCAAATCCGAGACCCCTCGGGAGGGGAAACCCTACCCAGAATATCCCGAACATAGAGCATACAAAATTCACAGAAAAAAATGGCTCTCTGATACACTCACAACAATATAATAAAAACTATTTCTAAATAATAAAAAAATTAAAACATATTTAAATGAAGAGTTTCCCCCTTGTTCCCAGGGGGTGTCACTTCCTCTCCAAAGGTCCATCGTATCCTCTCCCAACCAAGCCCCACCCTTGACCCAGGCGCTCCTCAATAGGATGAGGAGAATTCAGATATAACACAAAACTAGAATTAACAGTGAGTACCCTAGCCACCCCCCCCCCACCCCCACCACACCTCACACACACACACAGACCAACACCTGGATATATTTGGTAATGTTAATACCATGTATAAACATATATAACTAAAAGATTACAACCTCAACAAATAATAATTAAATAGAATAATACAAAATAACAAGGGAAAACAACCCCGCTCCTAGAGACAGAGGTAAAATAGAATAAGGTAACTATCTCCCCCCACCAACATTAACTAAACATACATACACACACATACATACCCACATACATACATAGAATAATAAAAAAAAAAACAACCGGGGGGGGAAGAAAAAATCGTTAAATAGAGAACAAGTAAATAAATCCCTCTCCCCACCCCAAGATAATATGAAACAATAATGTAAGAAAAAAGAAAAAAAATGGGGGGATATAATCCAGAGTGGAGGAAAGGCAAACCAACATCCATTATCTCTTACAATGTATCTAAGAGAGTCCAAGAATTCCTTAGACTTTTCTGGCGATCTGAAGTTATACACGGATCCTTCATGGTTAAAGCGTAGCGTCGCTTGGATATTTGAAATTTCAGAAGCATTTTGACAAGTTTCAACAAGGGCTAAAAATTAGCTTGGGAGAGAATAGGGCCCCTGAAAGGTCAATGATGTTGTCTGTGTAGAATCACTGCTGATGGGTGAGATACTGACCAAACATTTTGCGTTCGGATTTACTCTAGAGAAAGACAAGGAAGCTCGGGAACTTGGGAAAATACATAGTGATGTCTTGAAAATAATTCACATTGGAGAATAGGAGGTGCTGAATGTCTTAAAATGCAAAAAGTTAGATAAACCCTTGGGACATGATCAGATGTATCCCAGCGCCTTGAGAGAAACGAGGGAGGAAATTACAGGGCCCCTTCCAGAGATATTTGTATCACCGACAGCTACTATGGACCAGTGAGACTGATGCAGGGGTGGTAAGTTGTTGGAGGAGATTCTGAGAGAAAAGATCATCGTGCTTTTGGAAAGGTAAGGACAGATTAATGATCGTCAGCATGGCTTTGTGCATGGGAAATCATGTCTCAAACCTGAGTGTGGAGGTAGACAACTGACAAATCAAAGCAGAGAAGTACACGATGTCCACATGAACTTTAGCAAGACCTTTGGCACGGTTCTGCATGGCAGACTGGTTAGTATGTTTAGATCACACATAACCAGGTAGCACTCACCAACTGGATACAAAACAGGATTGACGGTAAGAGACAGAGCGTGTTCATAGAGGGTTGCTGCTCAAACTGCAGGCCTGTGACCAACGGTGTTCCATGGGGTTCTGTGCCGGGTCACTGTTGTGCATCATTTATATAAACAGTTTGAATGATAACACAGGAGTCATGGTTAGCAAGTTTGTGAGTGAAAATGAAATGGGTGATAAAGTGGACAGTGAAGAGGATTATCGAAGAGTGCAATGGGATCAACAGTACTGCTGGACCAGTAAGGTTAGGAATAGCAGGTGGAGAAATACAAGATGTTGTATTGTGGTAAAGCAGACCAGGCTGGACTTGTACAATTAATGTTCGGGCCATGGGTCGTGTTGTCAATCAGTTCAGTGACCCAGGGACACAGGTACACAGTTCTATGAAAGTAGCGTCACAGGTAGACAGGCTGGTGAAGCAGACGTTTGGGACGGTTACCCTTCATTGGGCAGAGCATTGAGAGTAGGAGTTGGGATGTCATGGTGTATCTGTACAGGATATTAGTGAGGCCACCGTATAAACATTGTTGATTATCTGGTAAAAAAATCAACTTGTTCATGTATGTCCTTTAGGGAGGGACATCTGACATTCTTACCTGGTCTGGCTCACATGTGACTCCCGTCCCACAGCAATATGGCTGACTCTGAGCTGCCTCTGGGCAATTAGCAGGAGGGCAATGTATGCTCGTCCCTCCGGTGACATCCTCAGGCCATGAATGAATCAATAAAAAATACATATGTCCATCCCTACCTCTGCAAACAGCTCTAGCTGCAGCAATTCTGGTCTTGTAACATTGATCAGGCCTTTGCCCCTCTCTGTAACACTCTCACCACCTCCAGCACCTTCACCTCTCCCTGTTCCGATCATCTGATTAAATGCTGACAATTTTTCCTCTTCCTACTGTACTCCTGCTAGGAGAATCCCTAGCGATCTCTTTAACAAATGTGTCCACGTTTCTAAACATTGGCTTCTTCAGAATTGATCGTTTTTTTTTTCATAGATCATAGAACATAGAACAGTACAGCACAGAACAGGCCCTTCAGCCCACATTGTTGTACCGACCACTGATCCTCATGTATGCACCCTTAAATGTCTGTGACCAGATGCATGTCCAGGAGTCTCTTAAATATCCCCAATGACCCTGCCTCCACAACTCCACATCTCTTAATCAAATCTGTTAAGTCCTGGGCCAAGACCATCCGAAGTGGGGAAGGAGCATTGGGAAGGTGTCGAGCTCCTCGAGACTTGCTGTGGGGAAAATGGGAATCCAGGAGAAACAGCACAAGGAGCGCGTGACCACACCAATGCCCCACTCCCCCTTTCCATGGCCACCTTCAGGCCCAAGTGTAACAGAGTCTGTGGAACGCCACATTGGTCTGTACAACCAATTCCAGACTCCTCCCCCACCCCCCAACTGAGAGTGGGAGAAAGTCAGCCTCGTCTGTGACCCACCGCCAAAGAGATGATAAGATACCAAGGAAGAATCCCCTCACAATTATCCCAGTGCCTTTGTTACAAATTCAAACAATTCCCTGCTAATGCAGTGTCTAATAATGTGATATCACTCAGTATTTCTCCATGTGGCATCCCTCGCTGTGTCAGTCTATTTGCTGCCTCTGTCAGCATTTCTCCCTCTTACAGATGGTCTGAGATCCTGAGTCAACAGAATTCTCCACTCCAGAGAGATGCAGCAGCACAGGCAAGGGATGGAGACTGGGATTATCGAGATCTCTGCTGGACTCAGTGCCACTCTGCATGTGTTATCCTCACTACATCAGTCTAATTTCCCATTCTGTCTATTTCTGTCCCATGCAGGTAATCAGGATGTTCCAAACTCCTGTCTCATCCATCGCCTCATTGAATCTGGTTAGTCAGCCAGAGAGAGATGGACAGGGAGATCTGGAGCCTTCAGTAAATCCTGCAGCCCGTAAGATCACTCACAGTAAACAGTACAGGGTGGAGGTAGTAGACTTCTATATTCAGACACAGAAGACAGGACATGGATACAGAGCTGGGCAAGGAACAGCAACATTCTAGGCTTCATTAACACCATCTTGTGAGGGTTCTGCTTTCACCTTTGCTGTACTGGTCCTCAATGCAACAGCAAGGAGGATCGCAGGCATCAATCCTGGCCCATGCTGTGTTAGTGATCTCTGTAATATTCTCCAGTCCCAATAATCCTTCCTCTGTTTGGAATCTCCACACCATTCTCTCTATCTCTGTCTCTGTCAGGTTCTCCAATCCCTAACACCCTAATTCCTAAACTTCTGCAGTAGATACTAAATTCCTTCATGCCTGTAAACCCTGACAGTCCTGTCTATCCCTGTAAGCTCCTCCCACCAATACCACCCTCCATGTCACTGTATTTGTCTTTAACCTCTCAATCGGTCCCTACCTAGGTAATCTTCTCCAGTTCCTACAACACTTCCTTAGCTGTGAAAAAATTGTAATCTGCTTATCCTTCTCCAATTCTTTGATCTTTATCTTGTTAAATTTCACCCTCATTCCCGACACCATACCCCTCGCGACCACAGGAACCTCTTTCAGTTTGTGCAACCCTCCCCATTTGTGTAACTGTCTCCAACCCAGTAATCTGGCATTCTCCATTGCCTTCCTATCTATGCAGCCTCCTGAACCTAGAAACCGCCTTATATCTGTAAACGTCTTCAGTCACGACAAACTTCCATATCTCTGTTAGTATGCACAATAATCTCCGAAATGAAACAGCCCCGTCTGTGCCTCTCAGCCTGCTTACCTCTTCCTTTCTCCATCCCTATTCCCTATCTCCAGAATCTAATCCAGTTCCCTCTATCTCTGTAAATTCCTCCAATCCCCAAACCCCTTTGTCCCGCTGACATTCTTGACCAGATGTAACTCTGTTTAACTGTAACATCCTCGAGTCCCTATAAGCCTCCCTATCTCTGTAACCTCTACGCATCTGTTCAACCTCCCCACTACTGAGGAATGACTCCCTGTATTTGCCATAAGGCAGATGGAATGACAGTGAAGAGATATGATGGAACTATCTGTTAGCTGCTGAATGACCATCGCTGGGAGGTGAATGCTGAAGGTTTGCTGGATAGAGCCATAGAGTCAGAGAGATGTGCAGCATGGAAACCGACCCTTCTATCCAACCCATCAATGCTGAGCAGATATCCCAAACCAGTCTAGTCCCAATCGGCAGACTAGGCAAAAAGCCAACAAGTTGTGAAGGAAGGATGAGGTTAATGCATTAATGAGACAGTCATGTGGATCTGAATATCAAAAGTGGAGCTGAGAATAAACAAGCAGCAGCAACCGTTAGCAGGAGTTCTTTTGTAGGCACCAACCAGTGATGAGAATGTCAATATGGTTACAGTCAGGACACTGAATGTACTTATGGCAAGGGCAGTACAGTAACTGTGTGAGACAGTGGTCTCCATGCCGACTGATACAGCAATGAATATCAGTGCTGTAATGGATAGAATCCTGGATTGTATGTGAGATGGTTTTCTATAACATCGTATCATATTTGTAGATCAAATGCTGTGTACTAATAAATATCCACTAATCCCATTATAAAGGAGTTTTGTGAGCAGAGACCCATTATATTATGCAGGGCATATTGAGTTTGTGCTCAGAATATGACATGTAGGAGGGGAATGAGGCCATTTGGCCAATTGGGTATGCTCTGTCCTTCAATCAGATCATGACTGATCTGATACTGTTCAACTCTACTTTCCTGCCTTTTCCACAAAACCCTTGTTTTCCTGATTCATTAAAATCTGGAGGAGTTTACAGAACAGTTGGAGAGATGGACAGAAATAGCAAATTCAGGTTAATCTGGACAAGTGCGAGCTGATGTCAAATTCAAGAAGAAAGTTAGCATACTGAGGGATATTGATATGCAGAAGAATCTTGGTGCAAGTCAGTAACTGCCAGAAAATGGCAACAGAAGTTTTTCGGATGGGAAGGAAAGCAAATGGAGCACTGGCCTTCATCGGTCACAACGTTGGGTACAGTGGTTTGCATCTGATGCTGTAATTGTATCAAATGTTTGTTTGGTCACATTTGGAGTACTGTGCGCAGTTCTCACCTCCACAAAATAGGAAGGATGTGGAGTCTTTGGACAGGGTACAAAAGTGGTTTATCAGCACGTTACCTGTGTTATGTTTTTAATGGTGTCTTAGGTGTTAAGAGGAAATTAAACAAAGTTGGATTGCTTTGTGAGAGTATCAGAGGCTGACAGGCGACCAGGTACAGGGATATAACATTAGGACAGGGATAGATAATGTGGATAGTTAGAATCTCTTTTCCAATGTGTAAGTTTCAAATATAGAGCGCAGAGATTTAAGGTGAGAAAGAGAAAGTTTAAATGAGATTTGTGAGGCAAGTTTTTTTTTAACAGAGAGTGGAAGTTGCCAAGCAAGGTCATAGAAACAGAAATGTGAGTAAAGTTTTGAAATGGCATTTAGACATGAACGGGCAGAGAATGGAGGGTTATGGACCCATGTGCAGGCAGATGGTATGAGTTAGAATAGCATCATGGACAGCATAGACGTGGTAGGCCGAAGGGCCTGTTGCTGTGCTCTACTGTTCTATTTTCTAACTTCCCAGCATCTGCCCGATCAGAGCCCCTCAGAATCTTGGATGGTTCATTCCATTTCTCTCTCATTATCTAAACTTCAATGGGTTCAACCTCAACCTACTCCACCTCTTCTCATTAGAAAATCCCTCCATTCCCAGGATCAGCCGAGTGGAACTTCTCTGGACTGCCTCTAATGCCTTTTCTTCGGGCACTCACACTGTTCATAATATTCGAGGTGTGGTCTGGCTTGTACCTTGCATAGTCTTAGCTTGACCTGCCTATTTTTAGACTCCATTCCCTCTGTAATAAATGCCAGCATTTCATTTGCCTTTTCTATTACCTGCTGAACCTGTGGGCTACCTTTTTCAGATTGATAAACAAGATCTCCCTCAACTCTTTCTGCTGTCAGTCTGAAACCAAATAGTGTTAGCCTGATAGTAAGTCGGGAGCATATTGACATTGTTAGAAAGGATATGTCAATATGCAATAACTGGCCACTTAGAAACACATTTGATAAAAGAGAATTTGTTTTTGAGCCTGTTGGGTTTAATTTGTTGGTGTGAATATAAATGGCAGGTTTGAAAGGGTGTAGAATGGGTGGAGTGGTATAGGGGATATGGTGTATTTGAATTATCAGAAGCCTTTATGCAAGTTTCAATAAGGGCTAAAGAGTAACTTGGGAGAGAATAAGGCCCCTTAAAGATCAGTAAGGTCACCTATGTGTGGAACCCGAGGAGATGGGTGAGATCTTCGACAAAATCGTTTTGTCAGTATTTACTGTGGCGAAAGACATGGAAGCTCGGGAACTTGGGGAAATAAATAGTGATGTTGTGGAAAGATTCCTCAACAGAGAAGGGAAAGTGCTGGAATCTTGAAAAAAATAAAGGTAGATCAATCCTCAGTAGCTCATTAGGTTTATCCTAGAATATTGTGGGAAGCTAGGGAAGAGGTTGCAGTGTCCCTTCCAGAGATATTTATATTATCAACAAACGCAGTGAGGTGTCGGAAGACTGGAGGGAACATTATGCTGTTCCATCACATAAGGGCTGCAGGGAAAAGCCAGGAAATTACAGCCCAGTGAGCCCAGGGGAAGTTGTTGGAGGAGATTCTGAGAGAAAGGAGCTATGTGTATTTGGAAAGGCAGGGGCTGATTAGAGATAGTCAGCATGGCTTTGTGAGTGGAAAACCGTGTTTCACAAATCGGATTGACTCTTCAAAGAGGTGGCCAAGAGATCGATGAAGGCAGAGCAGTCAACATTGTCCACATGGACAGCGAAGCACTTAACAAGGTTGAAAGGGATGTAGAACATCTAGTCAAGAGGAAGAAGGAAGCTTATTTAAGGTTGAGGAAGCAAGGGTCAGATAGGTTTCTAGAGGGTAACATGGAATAGGACAATGGCCCAGTGGTTAATACTGCTCCCTCATAGCACCCAGCTGTCCATTTCGATTCCAGCCTCAGGTGACTATCTGTGTGGAGTTTGCACGTTCTCCCCGTGTCAGCATTGGTTTCCTCCAGGTGCTCCGGTTTCCTCCACCGCCCAAGGATGTGCATTTCAGGTGACTCAGCCATGCTAAATTGCCCATAGTGTTCACGGATGTGTAGGTTTGGTGCATAAGTCGGGGCAAATGGAGAGTATTAGGTTGGGGGATGGTTCTGGTTGGGGTACATTTTGGAGGGTTGATATGGAGTTGTGGGGCCAAATGGCCCATTTCCACACTGTAGGGATTCTCTGAAGGTACCAGTAACGAAATGAAGAATGGACTTAGGACAGCTAGAAGGGGGCATGAAAAAGCTTTGTTGGGAAGGATTAAGGAAAACCGTAAGGCATTCTCCACTTATGGGAGGAACAAGAGGATGGTCAGAGTGGGGGTAGGGCCGATCAGGGATAGTGGAGGGAACTTGTGCCTGGAGTTACAGGAGATAGGGGAAGTCCTTTATGCATACTGTGCTTTAGTATTCACTACTGATATGGACCTTGTCATTTGTGAGGATAGCGTGAAACAGACTGATATCTGTGAACAGGTTGATGTTAAAATGAGGATGTGCAGAGTATTGTGTAAAACAGAAGGATAGATAAGTCTATTGGACCAGACGGGATGTGCCCAAAGTTACTACACGAAGTGAGGGAAGAGATTGCTGTGCACTTGGCAATGACCTTTGCGCCCTCACTGTCCACTGGAGTTGTACCAGATGGTTGCAGGGCGGCAAGTGTTATTCCCTTGTCCAGTAAAGGGAATGCCGATAACGCTGGGAATTTCAGACCTGTCAGTCTTATGTCTGTGGTATGCAGATTATTGGAGAGGACTCCGAGACAGGATTTATAATTCATTGGAAAATGATAGTTTGATTAGAGATAGTCAACATGGCTTTGTAAGGGGCAGGTCATGCCTTACAAATGTTATTGAGTCCTTTGACGATGTGACAAAACACCTTTATGGCTCATTCAGAAAGTACAGAGACATGGGAAACAGGGAAACCTATCTGTCTGGATACAGAATTCCTGGCCCAAAGAAGATCGAGGGTGATGATGAATGGAAAGCATTCATCCTGGAGCTCAGCGACCAGTGGTTTTCTGCAGGGAGGGGTTACAGGACCTCTGCTGTTTGTGGTTTTATAAATGACTTGGATGTGAGTGGAAGAGTGGGTTAGTAAGTTTGGCAATGCCACGAAGGTTGGTGGAGTGGCTAATGTAGGTTGCAATGGGGCAATGACAGGATGCAGAGCTGGGTTGAGAAGTGGAAGATGTAGTTGAATCTGCAAAAGTATGAAGTCAGTCATTTTGGAAGACTGAATTTGATTGCAGAATGCAGGGTTAAAGGTAGGATCCTTGACAGTGTGGAGGAAAAGAGGGATATTGGGTTCCAAGTCCATAGATCCCTCAAAGTTGCCACACAAGCTAATAGGCTTGTAAAGAAGGAATATATTGTGTGGGATTTCATTAGTTTGGGGATTGAGTTTTAAAGCCGTTAGGTTATGCTGCAGCTGTACAGAGCTCTGGTTAGACCCCACTTGGAATATTGTGTTCAGTTCAGGTTCCCTCATTACAGGATAGATGTGGAAGCTTTAGAGAGGGTAAAGAGGAGATTTACAAGGATGCTTCCTGTACTGGAGAGCATGTCTTATGAAGAAAGCTTGAACAAGCTTAGTCTTTTCTCATTGGAGTGAAGAAGGGTCAGGGTGAACAAGATGACGAGAGGCACAGAGAGAGTGAATAGTGAGAGACATTTTTTACCCTGACAAAAATAGCTATTATAAGGGGGTATAATTTTCAGGTGATTTACGGATGGTGAAGGGGAGATTTCAGATGTAGGTTCGTTACATATAGAGTGGTGGGTGAGTGGAATGCACTGCCAGTGGTGGCAGTAAAATTAGCTGCATTCGGGACATTTAATATACTTCTGGATAGGCACATGGATGATAATAGAATGAAGGGTACGTCGGTTAGTTTGATCATACAGTCGGATAAAAGGTTGGCATGGCATCATGGCCGAAGGGTCTTGTGCTGTACTGTTCTGTGTTCTGTGTCTGTATGTTAAATTGGGTAATAAGCTCATATCAATGTAAAAGGATATGGCATTCAGGAGGAGCTAGTCAACTGGATACAAACTTGGTTTGATGATAGGAGACAGAGGATGATGGGAGACATTTTGTTTTTCTGACTGGAGGCATGTGACCAGCGGTGTAGTGGCCCTACTGTTGTTTGTCATTTGGATATATGGTTTGGATGGGAATATTGGTTTTGTGATAAGTAAGCTTTTTGGCTGACACTGAAATTAGTGGTAAACTGGACAGTGATGAAGGTTATCTATGAAACAACAGGATGGACAGTACACTGGGATAGTGGACTGAAGAATAGCAGATGGAGTTTAATTACAAAACTGTGCAGTGTGCAATTTTGATGAAACAAACCAGGGTGGGGCGTATATAGTTAATGTTTGGACCCTGGGTAGTGTTGTCAATCAGTGACCCAGGGATGCAGGTACACAATTCCTTGAAAGTGGTGTCACAGGTAGACAGACTGGTGAAGCAGGCGTTTGAGATGTTACATTCATTGGTCAGAGCATTGAGAGGTGACCAATGGTGTCATGGTGTATCTGTACAAGACATTGGTGAGACCACCGTGAAACCATTGTTGATCAGCAGGATGAACTCATCTAGTTCACTTACCTCCTTTAGGGAAGAACATCTGACACTCTAACCTGGTCTGGCCTACACGTGACTCCAGATCCACAACAATTTGGCTGACTCTGAGCTACCATCTGGGCAATTAGCAGTGGGGGGAAAAAGATTGATGGTCCAATCAGTGGCAGTCTCATCCCATGAATGAAAAAATAAAAATACATGTGTCCCTCCCTACCTCTGAAAACCCCTCCAGCTGCAGCAATCCATACTGGCTTTGTAACATCGTTCAGGCCGTGACCATTCTCTGTAACACTCTCACCATCTCCATCACCTTCCATTCTTCCTGTTCCTATCGCTTCAATATGCCCTGACAATATTACCCCTTCCCAATGCCCTCCCCCTGGTAGCAGACCCTTTTAAACTTATTCCTAAAACACTCTCTAATTTCAGGATTTTAAGTACTTTTTTGGTGATCTTCTCAGCCTCATAATCTAGTATGAACCGTTTTGTCCTGAGTAAGGGACCAGTGGGGATTTCTTGTTGAAGTTATGTCTGTTTCAATGGAATGTCCTTTATTTGAATGATTTGCACTGTTCCTTCAAATGTTTTCCACTGTTCATTTACAGACACACGTTTCAGTCTGTTTCGCCTGTTTTTTTTTTGGTCAGTTCTCCTCTCAAAATCGTGTAATTGGCTATTTTTATTTCTAGATGTTGCTTGTCCTTTCTGTGATTCACTTTAAAACTTCATATTTCTTTGAACTGCATTTCTCACAATTTCCCAGAGGATCTCTCCAGGTGACATTACTCATTCACTAAGTTTCATCACACAACAGTCGCTCTGAGATAGTTACATCCCTAGCCAGTTGCACAATGTGTTATTCAAAGAAACACTGAAAAAAAAAAATCTCTGAACTCCTCTTCCAATATCGCTCTTGTCAGTGTGAATGTCCCAGATTTTGGGAATATTGAAGCTTCCCAAAATTATCACAATGCTTTTATTAAAAATTCCAGTTGATTCCTATTCATCGCAGTGAAGAGCAATGAAATGCTGTTCAGTGGCTGAAACTGTTCTGCTGCTTGTGTCCTTGGCAAGTAGTAGCCAGAATTTACATTCAGACTGACTCTACTTCATGATCTGATGCCAAATGCTTTCTGTGTAATACCTTTATTATCCATTATTGTTAGCGTTACCCATTTTTCCTGAATTTCCACAAGGTTGTGAAACGTTGAATATTTATGTTCCATCTTTTGTTCTTTCTGGAACCATGTCTCACTGCTGTCTAATTATCTTTTATCTCTGTGTCACAAATCCATCTACCTTATTGCAGAGACTTTGTCCATTCCAATCAAAACATAATTTACTCTTTCCCACAATTTCCTGTCATAAATGATTCACTGATGTACGGTTTTAACTAAACTTTTTCCCATCCTGTTCCTTTCTGCTTGTCTTCAGGCACATCCCCATGCTGTTCCGATGCTTCCATTTTCTATTTGGATTTGGAAAGCTCCTTTCACCTGAATCCTGTCTCTGCATCCTCTCTGTTAGTTTACAGCCCTGTCCATAAACCTACCGACATGATTGGCCAGGACAATGGTCCCACCATGGTTCCAGTGGGGCCCAGTGCAACGGGATTGATTTTATTAGCTCATAGGATGTTGGTATCTCAGTCTGACCTGCCTTTCTTGCCCAGCCCTAGCTGCCCTTGAACTGAGTAACTTGCTCGGCCATTTCAGAGGGTCATTGATAGACAAACACTTTGCTGTGGGTATTGTGTGCAGACCACGTGAGGATAGGCAGATGTCCTTCTCGAAATGACAAGTGTTTGTATTTTTGTACATTAGCAATTGTCTCATATTTATTTATGGATTGTTAATTATTATCTTTAAAAGTATTGTTTTCAAATTCCCCCATTTCTGATTGTGGGATTCAAACATGTCCCCTCGAACATTAGCTGAAGTTTTGGATACATGCTCTCGCAATAATACCACTAGGCCATCACTTCGCCTGCTAACTGGTTGCTCCTTCCTGACCAGTTATGCCATCATGAAGCAGAATCCCTTATTTCCACACAATGGATTGATTCTGAGGCCTTCTGATATGATTGTTTGAGCCTGATACCTTCCAGCACTCTGGTGATATCATACAGTATCTCTCTCCATGTGGTATCCCTCACTGTGTGGATCTAATTGCTGCCTCTCTCAATGCCCCTCGCTCTTATAGTTACTCCAGATCCTGAGTCAACAGAATTCTCCACTCCAGAGAGACGCAGCAGCACAGGCCAGGGATGGAGTCTGGGATTTTCCAGATCTCTGTTTTATTCAGGACCATTCTCCATGTGTAATTCTCACTACATCAGTATAAATTCCCATTCTGTGTATTTTTCTGTCTCCTGTAGGTGCTCAGGAAAGTCCTGACTCAATAGATTTCACAGTTGCTGGGTGTCTCGTCCATCACCACATTGAAGATGGTTGGTCAGCCAGAGAGACCAAGGGCAGGGAGATCTGGAGTCTTCAATAAATCCTGCAGTGAGGTAAAATCACTCACAGTGTACAGAGCAGAGAGCAATGCGAGGGCTCCAAGCATCGGCTAACAAGACATGACATAGATACAGTGTTGGAGGGGGAGCAGAGTACAGACAAACCTCAGGCTCAATCACCACCCCTGCTGTAAGTTTTGATGTACCGAGACAGTATCGGGAGTGTCACAGTTATCGATCCAGGCCTGTGCAGTCTTAGTGAGCATTAGTACAACAGAGGGGAAAGCAGACTTCCCAACAGAGGGTGGGAATGCTGCCTGGGATCTCTCTTCCATATTTCCCTCTCCAACACTGTATCTATGGCATGTCGCATGGACCGGTGTCTTCCAGAATTTTTAACTCCTATAACAGTTCTTGACCCTGTAACCTTCTCCCTTCCCTATAGTCCCTCCACATATTTGAAATGTACTGAATTCCAGCCTACCATCCCTATCTCTGTAACTTGCTTCAGTGTCTACAGTGTGCCTTATCTCGGTCGTCTCCTTCTCCAATGACAGACTCATGCAGCACGGAAACAGAACCTTTGCTTTGATCCAACTAGTCGATGCTGAACACGGTTCCTGAACGAGTCGCGTTTCCCTGCAATTGGCCCGTATCCCTTCAAACCTTCTCCTCTCCATGTATCCACCCAAATGTCTTTTCCCTGTTGTCATTGTGCTTCTCTCCATCACTTCCCCTGGCAGCTCATTCAATTTGTGCACCATGCTCTCTGTGAAAAATGTTCTCCTCTGATCCCTTTTAAGTCTTCCCTCTCCCACCTCATATTTCTGCCCTCCAGTTATGGACTGCCCTAACCTGGGGTAGAGACCTTCACTATTCACCTTACCTGTACCCCTCATGGTTTATAAACCTTTATAAGATCACCCCTCAGCCACCTACACCTAATGGAAATATGAAGGATAACGATACAAATATCTCTGCCACGTTCCCCACTGCGACTTTGCCACAATGTTCTGGGATACACTTGTTCAGGACCTAGGACTTTCGATACCTTTGTATTCTAAGACCTCCAGCACAACCTCTTCTGTAATGGGGACTTTTTTCAAAACATCACTGTTTCTTTCCTTTTGTTTCCTAGTCTTTGTACACAGTACGATCCAACATGAAATATTCATTTTGGGTCGCACCCATTTCCTGTGGTTCCATGCATGGATGGCCTTATTGATCTTTGAGGGGCTCTATTGTCTCTCTAGTAGTCTTTTTGTACTTGTGTGCTGTAGAATCTCTTTGGATTCTCCTTAACCTTATCTGCCAACTCTATCTCATTCCCCCGTGTTGCTTTCCAGCTTATCCAGCCTCTCTGTTTCTGTAAATCCCTCCAGTATCAGTATCATCTTCGTCAATCTTTGTTTGATTTGCAGTTTCCTGAAATAGGATGATCAGAATTCTACACAGAATTCTACAAGACCCAGCAATGTCTTGTACAGCCGTATCATGCTGTATCAACCCATTTACTCAATTTTTCTGACCCATTTTTCTGACCCATGAGGGCTAGTGTGCCGAATCTGCTTTCCCCGCCCTGCCCACCTGTGATGCCACTTCCAAGGAACAATGTAAGTGCACCCCTTGGTCTTTCTCTGCTAGACAACACTGTCCAGAGCCCAACCATTAACTGTGTTAGCCTCTCTGGTTTATCTTAACAACACCCAACACCTGAATTCAACTCCCATCTTTCATTTCTTGACCCACTGGCTCAGTTGATTAAGATCACCTTTGATAACTGTATTCGCTGCCAATTATAACATGTATTTTACTATCCACAAATTTACAAACAATAATTAATATATTCTCGTTTATGTCAATAATGCACATGTGTGGATCCTGCACCGATCCTTATGGCACACCGCTGTTCAGAGGCCCCCAGTCTGCACAACAACCCTCTCCCACTACCCTCTGTTTCTTACTGTCAAGCCCATTTTGTGTCCGTTTGTGTCCGCCTCCAACAACATTCGCACGACTGACATCAAGCTAATTGGTGTTTAGGCCCCTGGCTTTCCCTCACAGCCTATCCTAAATACTGGCACAACTTTAGCCACCCTCCAGACTTCCACCTCACCACCCGTGGCTGTCAGTGATAGAAATATCATTGTAAGTTTCTTCCCTAACTTACCCCAATGTCCTAGGATATACATGATTAGTTCCCAGGGAGTTGAATAATTTTAATGTGTTTGAAAACCTTCAGCGTCTCCTGTTCTCCAATGTGGGCTCTTTTGAAAATATCATTGTTTATTTCCCTACTTCCCCAGCGTTTTGTTTCCACAGTAAATTCTGACGTGAATTTCTTGTTTCTGACATCACTCATTTCCTGTGGGTTCACACTCGAATGGCTTCATTGATCTTTAAGGGGTCACATTCTGTCTCGAGTTAATCTTCTGTTGTTAATATACTTGTAGAATCTCTTTAGATTTTCCTGAAACTTATCTGCCAAAGCTCTGTCAGTTCCCCTTTAGGCCCTCATGGTTTCCCTCTTAAGAGTAGTACTACACCCACAATGTTCTTTAAGGGATTGACTTAATCCAGCTGGCTATATAGGACATGTGTCCCCTTTTGTCTTGACCAGAGCCTCAATATCCCCAGTCATCCAGCATTTCCCACGTGTCAGCATTGTCCTTCACACTAACAGGAATATGCTGACCCAGAAATCTTAATTTATCTCTCTTTTGAAAGAATCCCACTTGCCCGACATCCCTTTAATTTCAAATAGCCTCCATGAATCAACTTTTGGACAGTCTTGCCGAATACCTTCTGGACTGGGGCAAGGCCAGTGTTGATCTTTAACTTGTGGACCAGGCCTGTCCTTTTCCATCGATATTTTCAAACTAATAGAATTGTGGCGACTTTGTTAAAGTGCTGCCCCACAGACACTTCAGCCCCTTTCTCCACCTTGTTTCCGAGGGAAGGTGTTGTTTCATTCCGTTCTCCAGTCGGACCACTTACATACTGACTGAGAAAGTTTTCTTGAACACACTGAACAAATCCCTCCCATCCAAGCTGCGAACATTATGGCAGTCTCAGTCTAGGTTTGGAGAGTTAAATCCCCGACCATTACAACCCTATCATTCTTACAGATATCTGAGATTTCCGACGTATTTGCTGCTCAATTTCCCGCTGACGACTGCAGGCCTGCAGTACCGTCATATCAAACTGATCATCCAGCTATATTTCTAAGTTCTGCTATTACAGCTTCACTGGGCGATCCCCAGGAATATCCTCTCTAAGTGCTGAGTGATGTTTTCACTGATCAAAAACACCAATCCCCCTCCTCTCTTGCCTCTCCTTCTATCCTTCCTGTAGCATCTGTCCCGGGAACATTGAGCTGCCTGTCCTGCCCCTCCCTCAGCTGTGTTTCTGTAATTCCTGTGATATCCCTATCCCATGCTCCCATCCATGTCGTGCGTTCATCTGTATAACCTGTTAGGCCCTTTACATTAAAGTAAATGCAGCTTAATTGATGTGTTTTCCCTCATTGCCTACTGTGCTCTTGCCGGGCTTGTTGATTGAAATGATTCTCTTGAAATTCTGTCCCAGCCTCAACCTTCAGACTGCAGCCTGAGACCACCCCCTCACTGTGGACAACATCCTCACCTTTCATGTCATCGACAAACCTACTAATGATTCCTTCTGCGTTCACATCCAAGTGACTAATTTCCCTAAGGAACAGCAATGGTTCCTGCACAGATCCCTGTGATACACCCGCTGGGCAAAGGCTTTCAATCACAAAACCAACCCACACAACAATTTTGGATCCAATTTGCCAACTTGCCTTGGATCCCATGGGCTCTTCCCATTTGGATGAGGCTTCCACGTGGAACCTTGTCAAAGGCCTTAATGAATTCCATGGAACCCACATCATCTGCACTGCCCTCATCGATATCTTCAATCGTAATTTCAAAGAAATTTCAGCTGATTTCATCAAACATTATCTTTCTCTTCCAAATCCGTGCTGAGTATCACTAATCGATCCCTGCCTTTCCAGTTATTGATTCAACCTGTCCCTTAGCATTGTTCGCAATTACCCTCTCACTGCTGTCAGACTACCTGCTCTGAATTTCCTGGCCTTTCTCTGCTACCCTTCTTGAATAAAGGAACCACATTAGTGATCCTCCAGTCATTCAGCACTTCACCCGTGGCCAGCAAAGTATTAAATATATCCACCAGGGCCCTAGCAATCTCCTCCATTTCCTCCCATAAGAGTCTGTGATACATTTCATTGGGTACTGGGGATTTCTCCACCTTTACGCCTGTGAAAATATTTAATACCTCCTCCTTATTGATCTTAACATATTCTGGAACCTCACCATCCTGACTGAAATCCCTGGCTGCAATGTTTTTGTCCTGTGTAAATAGAGATTGGTAGTATTCATTGAATACCTCACCTGCATCCTCTGGCTCCATGCATAGATTATCCCTTTGTTTTCTCACAGGCCTCCCTCTTTCGCTGGGAATCCTCTTACTCTCACGATTCTGATAAAATACCTGTGGCTTTTCCGCAATCGTATCTGCCAAATATATTTAATGACCATTGTTTGTCCCTCATTTTCCACAATCCGCTTGCACTCTCTATACATGTGAAGGGCTTCACCTGATTTTATTGTACTGTATTTTATTTATCAAACTCACAATATCACTTGTTCAGTATTCGCTGGACTTGCTGCCTTTACTATTCACTCTTCAAGGAGCACACTGGCCCTGCGTTCTCACTGCATCACTTTAAAATACTCCACTTTCCTAACATGGACCCAACTGCAGGGAGTTCCTCCCAGTCTCTGTTTGCCAGATCCTCTCTAATGATAGCAATACTGATAGGAGACTCAGATGTGAGGATGATAGACAGGAGACTGTGTGGCTGCAGAGGAGAACCCAGGATGATATGCTGCCTCCTGGATGCCAGGGTCAAGGATGTCTCTGAGCGGTTACTGAACATTCTGAATAGGGAGGGTGAACAGCCAGAGGTCATATTGCACATCGGTCCATATGGCAGACGTAGGCAAAGGGATGGGGTCCTGTGAAATGAGTACAGGGAGTTAGGGGAGAAGTTAAAAAGGGAGGATATTGATATTAATGATCTCCAGATTACTCCCAGTGCCACGTGCCAGTGAGGATAGAAATAGAAAGATCAGCCGGATGGATATGTGGCTGAGAAGCTGGTGAAGCGGGCAGGGTTTTCAGTTCTTGGGCCATTGAGATCTCTTCTGGGGTAGAGGTGACCTGTACAAAGGGGATGGTTTGTACTTGAAGCAGAGGGGCACTAATATCCCAGGGAGGAAATTTTCTCGAGTTACCCAGGAGGATCTAAACTAGTTTGGCAGGGAGTTGTGACTCTGAGTAAGAGAGGGACCATCGAAAAGTCAGAGGAAAGTACATCAGCCATCAAGATCGAGGATAGCCAGGGGCATAGTCGAGGGAGGGTAAAGACTGCTAGTTTAAAGGGCATTTGTTTCAACATACTAGACCTGACTAGTAAGGCAGATGAGCTCAGAGCATGGATTAGCTCTGGGAACTGGGATATTATAGCTGTAACAGAAACATGGCTGAGAGAGGGCAGGACTGGCAGCTCACTGTTCCAGGATACAGAAGCTACAGGCGTGACAGAATGACAAGTAAGTGAGGAGGGAGCTGCCCCTTTGATTAGGAAGGACATAACAACAGTGCTTAGAGACCATCAAATGAGGCCATATATTTAAAAGTTAGAAACAAAAAGGGGATGGTCTGTCTGCAGGGATAGTGTTCTAGACCCTCAAATGGCCAGTGGGTACTAGAGGAGAAAATGTGTCGTGAGTTTGCAGGTATCTATAAAAATAATAGAATAGCATTGGATGGAGATTTTAACTTCCACTGGATTGACTGGGTCACCCAGAGTGTAAAAGGCCTGTACTGGGTAGAATTTGTATAATGTGTACAAAAAAGTTTCTGAAACCAAGACGTAGACGGCTCTACGCTACTCAGGCGGGTGCAACACTGGATCTCTCCTCAGCAAACGAGGTCAGACAAGTGACTGAAGTATCAGTCGGAGAGCACATTGCGTCCAGTGACCACAACTGTCTTTGTTTTAACAGAGTTATTGAAAAAGATCAGACGGGTTGACAGATTTAGGTCTTAAACTGGAACTGGGCCAATATTGGAGCCATTCAGCAGGATCAAGCAGGGTTTGATTGGGTGAAGGTAAAAATCACACAACATCAGGCTATAGTCCAGATGGTTTACAGAGGAACCTCGATTATCTGAACGAGATGGGCGGGCACTATTTCGTTCGGATAATTGAGTGTTCAGTTAATCGATTCAATGCCTTTCCTCTGGGGCTCGGGGTTTTCAGTCCAGTCTGCTCTCTGTTCAAGTTACTAGGCAGCAGCAAGCCATGAGCAAGCCCCCACACCTTGCCAAACCCCAAAAACACATCCCGCTCGCCTACAAACCCATCCAACACCGCCCCCACCCGCCCCTAAATGTCACCCCCCACCTGTCCCAAACCCACGAAAAGCTGCCCCTGCCGCCAAAACCGACGAACATCACCCTCCACTCGCCGCCTGCCCCCACTTCCTAAACACGGTCGACATCAACCTCAGCCAGTCCCCAAACCCGTCCAACACTGCCCTCCGCATACCACACCCACTGTCCAATCCATGTCCACGGCCGTGTCCCCGGCCCCCTGCCCCCATCATTCCCTTCCCCCTTCTGGGCAGCTGGAGTGGACACCAACAGTAAGACATCTACTGCCTTTGCGGGGGTAAGTCTCCAAATAGCGCACATGCACACACACGCTCAGACAGCCACACACAACCTTTTACTGCAACATCTCAAAAAGTTTCACCTCTGCCTTATACAGGACAATGTTCGAGAGAATATCTGGGGAAGGGGGGGGAGGGGTTAGGATTTATCCCTATATTTAACTCTCGGCTAAGTGTGGGGAGGGGGAGAGGGTGAGAGGTCAGTCATTTGGAGATGGTCCCTGGGCTCGATGTCCAGGACTGTTCTCAGCAGCAATTCAGTCACCCGAGATCGGTTTTAATCAGTGTAAACAAAAATAAAACACAATCAGGGTTGAAACGGCTCTTTGATGTAATGTTTCTATTGGGACCTCAAGATCTCGTTTGAATAATCTGATATTGAGTTAATTGATATTTGGATAGTCGAGGTCCCTTTATATTTGAAAGCGCTAGATTTAGAAGCTCTGGTGGTCATTGTAAAAAGATAAAAGACTTAATCTAAGCTTGTTTAATATTTCATTCCATGACACTGCATTCCTGTTTCTATAAATTTGGTGCCTTAGGATTGTGCTCCACATCCACCAGTTGAAGAAGCAGTGCTTCGAAAGCTAGTGCTTGCAAATAAACCTGCTGGACTATAACCCGTGTTGTCTGATTATTAACTTTGCCCACCCCGGTTAAACACTGGCACGTCCAAATCATGACTAAAATCGATTGGGTCGGTCTGTTGGAATGAAAAGGAATGACTGGCAAATGGGAGGCTTTTAAACGTGTGATCTCAAGGATCCAGTATGTCCCTGTTAGGGTGAAGGGAAAAGCTAGCAGGTTTAGGAATCCCTGGCCCATGAGAGGTGTCGTCACACTGTTCAGGAAAATTAGGAAGGCACACATTGTCTTTAATGTTTCCGTATCTATGTAACCTCTGACAGTCCTAAAGACATGATCAATCTGGGGAGACCCAAAAGGCCTCTCAGGTCCCTGCAGCACTCCCAACCAGTAGATCCCACCCCAAATCATATGGCTTTCAGTTCCTCTCAGACTCACTATCTGTGTAACATCCTCCCATCACTAGTACCCCACTATTAATGTCATCTCCTCCAGTCTCTCCATCCACTACTCATCTCCATAACCTTCTCCAGCACTTACACCTCTATCTGTGTAAACGTCACCCTCCCCTACAACCCTTCCCACTTTGACCATTCTGGAGGAGGTTACTAATGCTCCCTTATCTGTGAAACTGTATCCAACCAAAATGACTGCCCTTCTGGAAAATCTGTCAGACTCCACACCCTCTGTATCTAACTAACCTGCAGAACCTAAACCTTCCTGTATCTATAAACATCATCCATGACTACCCTCCATATCTCTGTTTGGTCCTCCAGTCTATACAACCCACTTTCTCTCTAAACTTCTCCATTCACCTAAAACACTCCTGTCTGTGTAAACCACTCCATCCTACCAACATCCATATCTGTGTAAACTGTTCCATCCCTCCCAACCTCCACAGCTCCATGAACTCCTGCAGGCCCAACAGCCCTCCACATTTCTGTAACACCCTCGTCGTTCTATGGTCCTCCCTTCCTGTGAAACCACCCCAGTCCCCACAGCCCTCCCAGCCTGGGTCGTCTGTTCCAGATCAGATCATTGGTGTTTCTGTTACCTGTGCACTCCGAACAAACCTTCCTAATTGTATCTATTCACTCAGATCCCATCCTCTCCAGCCTCCCGAAACACTTTCCTGCCATTGTGACCCTCCCTATTTAGGACACAACAGTACAGCACAGTACAGGCCCTTCGGCCCTTGATAATGTGCCAATCTTTTATCCTATTCTAAGGTCAAACTAACCTGCAGACCATTCAAAGAAGAAAAGAACAAAGAAAATTCCTACACAGGAACAGGCCCTTCGACCTTCCACGCCTGTGCTGATCCAGATCCTCTGTCTAAACCTGCTGCCTATTTTCTAAGGATCTGTATCCTTTTGCTTCCTGCCCATTCATGCATCTGCCTAGATACATCTTAAATGACGTCATCGTTCCTGCCTCTAACACCTCCGCTGGCAACGCATTCCAGGCCCCATCACCCGCTGCATAAAGACCGTTCCACGTATGTCTGTCCTAAATCTTTCCCCTCTCACTTTGAGATTGTGACCCCCAATAAGTGCATTCCACACTCTGAGGAAAAAAGCTTCTTGCTATCCACCATGTCTACACATCTCATGAGTTTGTAGACATCAATCAGGTTCCCAGTCAACCTTTGTGTTTCCAATAAAATATATTCAACCTCTCTTTATAGCTAGCCCCTTCCATGCCAGACAACCTCTGCACTCTCCCCACAGCATCCACATCCTTTTGGTAATGTGGTGATCAGTATTGTATGTAACATTCCAAATGTGGCCGAACCAAAATCCAATACAACTGTAACATGACTGCCAACTTTTTTACTCTATAGCCCGTCCAATGAAGGAAATCATGCTGTATGCCGCCTTAACCACTTTACTGACCTGCGTTGTCACCTTCAAGGAACAATGGACCTGAATACCCAGGTCTCTCTGTACATCAATTTTCCACAGGACTTTTCCATTTCTGTATAGTTCACTTTTGAATTGGATCTTGTGAAATGCATCCCCTCGAATTTGCCTCGGTTGAACTCCCCATCTGCCATTTCTCTGCCCATCTCTCCAATCGATCTATATACACCGCTGTGTTCTCTGACTGTCCCCATCACTACCTGCTACTCCACTAACCTTAGTGTTATCTGCAAACTTGCTAATCAGGCAACTGGATACCTTCCTCCAAATCATTTATGTATATCACAAACAGCGGTGGACCCAGCACGGATCCCCGTGGAACACCACAGGGCACAGGTCTCCATTTTGAGAAATTCATTTTACTGTAATCGATGTGCATTTCCAAAAGTTAATTAAATGTCCCTAATGTAACTCTCTCTGCCACCAACGCTGGCAGTACATTCCACATACCCACCAACCTCTGTGTAACACCCTCTGATATCTCCCATAAACCTTCCTCCAAGTACCTTAAAATTATGCCCCATCTTTATAGCCATTTTCACAATGGGAAAATTCTCGGGCCATCCACTCTGTGTATGCCTCTCATCATCTCGTACGTCTCTTATCATCTCGTACACCTCGATCAAGACAGCTCTCATCCTTTTTCATTCCAATGAGAAAAACCCTGGCTTCCCCAACATTTTTTCATTAGGCCTGCCCTCCAATCCAGAAAACATCCTTACAAATCTCTGCACCCTCTTCAAAGCTTCCACATCTTTCCTATAATGAGGCGACCGGAACATAACACAATATTCCAAGTGTGGACTAACTAGGGCTGTATGGAGCTGCAGCATAACCTCACAGGTCTTAAACTCAATCCCTTGGCTAATGAAAGCTAACACATCACACGCCTTCGTACCATCCCTATCAACTTGGCTGGCATCTTTGAAGGATCTATGGACGTGGACCCCAAGGTTCTTCTGTTTCTCCAAACTACGAAGAATCCTGCCTTTAACCCAGTAGAGGTTTTCAGCAGAATCATTCAATCTTAAACCCTCCCTATTTTGGTATCTTCCTCCAGTCCCCACAAAACTCATAAACTGTGAAACGTCTTCCCGCCCCTACAATCCTCCTAAGCTCCGTAACCTCCTTTATTGACATGAACGCTCAAAACTACCAAAGCCAATTTTAGCCACTTTAATATTACTAATAACTGCAAAATCCTCCAATCCTGATATTCCTCCCTAACTCTGTAAGCCCCACCATCATCTAGTACCCTTCTGTGGAACATTGCAGAGGAAGAAAGAGTTGTAGAGTCCGGGTCATGTTACGGAGGTAGGAAGGGCTGCAGAACCTGGAGGATGGTACAAATGTAGGAAGGGACGGAGATCCTGCAGGAGGTTAGAGGGAGCGGGATTCATATAACATGCAGGATGGAACCGTGACTGCAATGTGGAACCTGAAGGATATTTTAGTCTGAATGATTCATTTCTTTTTTTTATTAGACTATTGGGCCGATCTTGATGACCTAGTTTTGCTGATGTTTACCAGAATTGGCTGTGCACAGCTTCAGATTCCCAGGCTGGGAAATGTGAGTTCAGATGTGAATATATTTGCCCGACACTGACCTGGTGCTGCTCTAGTAGAAAGTACTCTACGTGTATCTGGTAACCTCCAGATCGACAGGACTGACCAGAGCTCACCTCATCAAAGCCTTCGTTTAGAATGTTCTATTTTATTATTATTATTTTCAAGTGTCAGTTTCGTGAGATGCAGGAATTGGGGTGATTCAATTTTAAGAGATTGAAACCTTTATCATTGGAGATTGGGAGGCCTTCAAAAATGAGATAACGGCTATCCAGAGACAGTACATAGTATTCCTGTTAGTGTGGAAGGAAATGCTGGTGGGTGTAGGGTATGCTGGATGACGAGAGAATGAAGATTTCGGTTAAGAAAAAGAAGGAAACATTTGTCAGGTATAGACACGAGAAATCAAGTGAATTCTCAGAATATAAAGGCAGGAGGAGTATACTTAATGGGAAATCAGTAGGGTAAAAAGGGGACGTGAGATAGCTTTGACAAATGGTGCTCAGGAGAATCCAAAGGGTTTTTATAAATACATAAACGACAAGAGGGTAACTAGGGAGAAAATAGGGCCCCTCAAAGATCAACAAGGCAGCCTTTGTGTGCAGCCGGAGGAGATGGTGGCGATACTATATAAGTATTTTGCATCAGTGTTTACTGTGGCGAAGAAAATGGAGGAGAAAGAATGTGGGGAAGTAGATGGTGACGTCTTGAAAAGCGTCCATATCGAAAAGGAGGAGGTGCCGGATGTCATGAAATGCATAAAAGCGCATAAATCCCCAGGCTCTGAGCAGGTGTACCTTGGAATCTGTGGGAAGCTAGGGAAGTTACTGATGGGCCCTTTGCTGATAAATTTGTCTCATTGATTATCACAGGTGAGGTGCTTAAAGACTGGAGGTTGGCTAACGTGGTGCCACCATTTAAGAAAGGTGGTAAGGGAAAGCTAGGGAACTACAGACTAGTGAGCCTGACATCAGTAGTGGATAAATTGTTGAAGGGAATCCTACGAGATAGGATTTACATGTATTTAGAAAGGCAAGGAGTGACTAGGGATAGTCAGCATGGCTTTGTGTGTGGGAAATCATGTCTCAAGCAATTGATTGCTCCTTTTGAAGAAGTAACAAAAAGGATTGATGAGGGCCAATCATTAGATGTGATTTCTATAGACTTCAGTGAGGTGCTTGAAATAGTTCCTCATGGGAGATTGTTTAGCAAGGTTAGATCTCATGGAATACAGGGAGAACTGGCTGTTTGGATACAGAATTGGCTCGAAGGTAGAAGACAGAGGGTGGTGGCGGAGGGCTGCGTTTGTGGGCGGCATGGTGGCACAGTGGTTAGCACTGTTGCCTCACAGCACCAGAGACCCGGGTTCAATTCCCGCCTCAGGCGATTGACTGTGTGGAGTTTGCACGTTCTCCCCGTGTCTGCGTCGGTTTCCCCCTGGTGCTCCGGTTTCCTCCCACAGTCCAAAGATGTGCAGGTCAGGTGAGTTGACCATGCTAAATTGCCCATAGTGTTAGGTTAGGGGTATGGGTGGGTTTCGCTTCGGCGGGTCGGTGTGGACTTGTTGGGCCGAAGGGCCTGTTTCCACACTGTAATGTAATGTAATCTAATCTAATCACACTGGAGGATGATGGTGTGCCACAAAGATCGGTGCTTGTATCACTATGTGTTGTCATGATATTAATGATATTAATGATTTGAGATATAGTGGGTAGTGAAGAAGGTTACCTCAGATTACAACGGGATCTGGATCAGATATGCAAATGGGCTGAGAAGTGACAGATGGAGTTTAATTTCGATAAATGTGAGGTGCTGCATTTTGGGAAAGCACATCTGAGCAGGACTTGTACACTTAATGTGAAGGTCCTCGGGAATGTTGCTGAAAAAAGAGACCTTGGAGTTCATAACTCCTTGAAAGTAGAGTCGCAGGTAAGCGGATAGTGAAGACGGTGTTTGGTATGCTTTCCTCTATTGGTCATAGCATTGATTATAGGAGATTGGGGGTCATATTACAGCTGTACAGCACACTGGTTAGGACACTTTTGGAATATTGCGTGCATTTTTGGTCTTTTTCCTATTGGAAGGATGTTGTGAAACTTGAAAGGGTTTAAAAAGGTTTTACTAGGATGTTGCCAGGGTTGGAGGATTTGAGCTATCGGGAGAGGCTGAAGTGACTGGGACTGTTTTCCCTGGAGCGTCAGAGGCTAAGGGGTGACATTCTTGAGGTTTATAAAATCATGAGGGGCATGGATAGGATAAACAGACAAGGTCTTTTCCCTGGGGTGGTGGAGATCAGAGCTGGAGGGCATAGGTTTAGGGTGAGAGATGAAAGATTTAAAAGGGACCTTAGGGGCAACGTTTTCACGCAGAGTGTGGTGCATGTACGGAATGTACTGCCAGAGGAAGTGGTGGAGGCTGGTACAATTGCAGTATTCAGAAGGCATCTGGATTGGTATATGGATAAAAAGGGTTTAGTGGGATATGGGCCAAGTGCTGGTAGATGGGACGAGATTACGATAGGATATCTGGGTGGCGTGGACAAATTGGACCGAAGGGTATGTTTATGTGCTGTACCTCTCTAGGACTCTCTGGGTCTAAATGTTTTCCACTGTTCATTTACAGACTGACATTTTGTTTACCTTGGTCAGTTCTCTTTCAAAATCATGTAATTGGTTTTGTTACTGATGCTCGGGTGTGCTTTATGGTCACTTTAAAATGTCATAATCTCTTTGAATTCCGGTGTAATTTTTTGGAGGATCTCGGTGTGATATTACTCATTCACTCAGTATCATCACCCAACGGTCGATCTGAGATAGTTACATCCTAGCTATTTGCACAATGTGTTATTCAAAGAAACACTGACAAAAACATTCAAGGAGGATCTTGGAAAATATCAATCTTGCCAATGTGTCTGTCCCAGATTATACAAAGATTGAAGTCTCCAGAATTTATCTCACCACCTTTGCTACAAATTCTAATGAATTCCTGTTTAATGCAGGGATGAGCAATGAAATACTGCAAGGCAGCATAAAAACTGTTCTCCTGCTTATGTTTTTGACACATAGCACCCAGAATTTACATTCAGGCTATACATTTAGCTGCATAATCTGTTGCCAAATGCTTTCTCTGTAATCCCTTTGTTATCCATTAGTGTCAGGGTTCCCATCTTGCTTTTCCATTCTGCCTGAGATCCTGTAAGGTTGTTTACTGTTGAATATTTATGTTCCACCTTTTGTTCAATCTGTAACCACGTCTATCTGGTGACTAGGTCTCATTTTCTCTGTGTCACAAGTCTATTACCTTATTGTAGATACTTTGCCCATTCCAAAAAAAATGATAATTTCCTCTTTCCCACAATGTCCTGTCACAAACTGATTCATTGATGTACAGTTTTTGTTAAACTCTGTCCCTTCCTGTTTCTTTCTGCTTGTCTTCAGCCACATTCCCATGCTGTTCCGAGGCTTCACATTTTCCCTTTGGATTTGGAAAGCTCCTTTCACCTGTACCCTCTCTCTACACCCTCCATGTCAGTTTAAAGCCTGTCCATAAACCTACCGACATGACTGGCCAGGACACTGGTGCCAGCAGTGTTAGTTTTAATTCACTCGTGAGATATTGCTGTCTCTGGCTGGCCAGCATCGCATGCCCACTCTGACCAGCCTTAGAGCTGAGTGGCTTGCCAGACCATTACAGAGGGCATTTGAGAGTCAATCCCATTGTTCTGGGTCTGGATTCATATGTAGTCTAGACTGGCAGCCTATAGCAGATTTCCTTACTTAAAGGGTATTAAGTAGTCAGATGGGTATCCCTGCTACCGGCATTAAATTCTGGATGAAAAGTCTAGTGAGAGTCACACGAGGCCATTGCCTGGCCCACTGATAGCTCCCTCATCCCTGAGTACTGATCCCAGTGCACCTTCTTCTTGACCGTGATTTGATCCTGATAACTTCCTGCACCCTGGTGATATCACACAGTCTCTCTCCATGTGATATGTGTCACTGTGAGGGTTTAATTGATGCCGGTGACTGCACCTTTTGCAGCTACTCCAGATCCTGAACCAACAGAATTCTCCACTCCAGGGAGATGCAGCAACACAGACCAGGGATGGAGATTGGGATTTTCCAGGTCTCTGTGGGACTTGGTGCCATTGTCCATGTGTAACCCTCACTGCATCAGTCTGATTTCCCATTCTGTTCATTTCTCTGTCTCCTGTAGGTACTCAGGATGCTCCTGACTCAGCAGAATTCCCAATTCCTGTTTCGTCATCACCACACTGAAGACAGTTGGTCAGCCAGAGAGATGGAGAGTGAGATCTGGAGCCTTCAGTAAATCCTGCAGTGAGGTAAGATCACTCACAGTGAACAGAGCAGAGTGTATTTAATACATCGAACTTTGGTCCAGAAGACATGACACAGATACAGTGTTGAAGCACGAACACAGAGCATGATGGTCCCAGGCTCAATCCCCACCCTCTTGTTTCCTTTCATCTCTGCTGTACTGAGCCTACCTGTGTCAGTATAAGAAGTTGACAGTTATCAATCCAGGCCTGTGCTGTCTTAGTGAGGATCAGTACAACCGAGGGGAAAGCAGGTCTCCCTCAAGGAGATGGTATTGAACCCTGGGATCTTTCTGTTCTATATTCACACATTGTCTCTTGTCGTGTGATAGAGTCATACAGGAAGGAAACATGCCTTTCGGTCCAACTCATTTGTGCCAGTGTCTGGAATACTTGTAATTCCCAGAAAATTTCCTGCTTCTGTAACCTCCACACCCCCACACCCCCATATTCCCGCGGTATATTTGAAACCTACTCCGATGCTGACGACTCTCCCTCTGTGTAAATTGCTCCAGTGTCGATAACATGCCCAATCTCAATAATCTCATCCTGCACTCAGTACAATAATTCCTATTTCTGTAGTCTTGCACAATACTTACGTGCCCCCGGTTCTGTGCACTCCTCCAGCCTGGACCAAAATACCCTCCTGTGTACCTTCCTCAAGCCCCAAGAGAACATAATATCACTGTAACCTTCTGCAGGCCCTATAACACTCCTACCTACTGGCCTATAGCACCACATGACCTCAGTAACCTGCTCCCAACCTTACTGAGTACCTTATCTGCATAAACATCTCCAGACACTTTTCAAGCCACAACAACACTGCACATCTCTGTTTGCTCCTCCACTCCGTATAGTCCTCCCAGCACCTCAAACATTGTCTCTGTGTAAATCTGCAATTTGGGGCAGCACGGTGGCTCAGTGGTGAGTAATGCTGCCTCACAGCGCCAGGGACCCAGGTTCGATTCCAGCGTTGAGTGACTGTCTGTGTGGAGTTTGCACATTGTCCCCGTGTCTGTGTGGCTTTCCTCTGACACTCCAAAGATGTGCAGGTCAGGTGAATTGGCTATTCTAAGTTGCCCATAGTGTTAGGTGCATTGTCAGAGAGAAGTGGGTCTGGGTCGGTTACTCTTTGGTGGGTCGGTATGGACTTGTTGGGCCGAAGTACCTGTTCCCATGCTGTAGGGTTTCTAATATAAACTCTCCCTCTGCGTTCCATATTATTGTCCCTAAATATATCCCTCTATCCATAAACAGCCCCAAACCCTTCAAACCTCCAAGTCTGTGTGAACTCCCACAGCTCCAACATCCCTCCTTCACTGTGTTATCCTTTTCAGTCCTGAAACACTCTGAAAATGTGAACATCCTACAATCCTCCCTATCTGCGTAATCCTCTCATGTCCCTGTAACACCCCCGATCTGTGGAACCAACTCCAATGCTTGTGACTCTCCCGATCAGTTTCTACAAGACTGGCTATCTATGTAACATCCTCCTGTCGCTATCACCCGCCCTGTCAATGTAAGCTCCTCCAGTCTCCCCATCAATCTAATCATCTCCATAACCTTCTTCAGCTCTTACACCCCTATCTGTGTAAACGTTACATTCCCCTTCAACTATCCCTAAAGCAGAAACCTCCTCCAGTGTCTGCAATACTCCTTATCTGTGTTAGTCTCTCCAGGCTCTATTGCTGTTCCTGTCTCTGTAAGCTCTGACAGATTGTCCAGCTTTCCGGTCCATATAATTTCCAGAACCTCAGCATCCGACATCAACAAATGAATTCATTAACTACAGCCTTCCATATCTCTGTTCGTCCCTCAATTCCATCAAACTTCATAGTCTCTGTAAATAGCACCATTCCATAAAATACTCCCTGTCTGCGTAAGCTACCCCAATCCTATACTGAGAAGCCTCACTGTCCTTTTGATCACCTGTGGTCCCTTCAGATCTCCCTGTATCTTCCCTGACTCCAATGAATACAGCTCATCTCATGTTATAACTCCTCTAACTCATATGTTACTCCTCATCTCTGTGATATTCTTCAGTTACTGCAATTCTAATTCTTTATCTCCAGAGCTTCCAATCCTCCTGATCAATGTAAGGTTATTGATCTCCTACAGCATGTTTAACACCTGTAGCAGCCTCCAACTCCTCAATGCATCCTGTTGCTGTAACCTTCTCAAATGCTACAGCTCACTGTCTTTGTAATATCTTCAGTATCTGCAACCCTGTTGATTTTTGTCACCTCCTCCAGAACAGCACTCCACATCTCTGTGTAACTGATGAGAATGCTGTAAACCTGCCTTCACAGTCCTCAGTATCTCTCTGAACTCCTGCAGCCCTACAACCCTCAGTATCTCTGGTTCCTGCAATCCCTATAATTCTCCCTGGCTGTGTGAACTGATCCAGCCCCTTCCACCCTCCCTTTCCCACTCACTCCTGCAGCTCCAACTACTGTCCATTTCAGTGTAATTCCTGGCACCAACAATCCTCCCGGTCTCTATAAACTCCTGCAGCTCCAACTACCACCCCAATCTGTGTAATCTCTAGTCCGTCCAAACCTCCCTTTCTGTAGCTCCAAATACCACCCAATCTGTCTAATCTTCAGTGCCTCCAACCGTCCCTTTCTCTAAAATATTCCATAGTTCCAACTACCACCAATATCTGTGTAATCTTCAGTCCCGACAACCCTCCCAGTCTCTGTATCTCCTGAATCTCCAACGACCACCCCTATCCGAGTAATCTCTAGTCCCTATATTCCTCCTGATCTCAGTAACTCCTTTAGGACTGATATCCCTGTAACTCTCCTTGACATCTTTCAGCCCGACAACCGATCAGAAATCTAATCACCAACAGTGATCTCAAACCACCCGAGCTCTGTAACATTCTCCAGTCTCTACAACCCAGCTTTTCTCTGTTAGTTTCTCTGGTAACTGTATTCCCTTTTATCTCCAGTTACAGATCCTTGCTCAGGGAAACAATGTCTCAGTACTGAATCTGTAAGAACACACGAATATTCGTTGTATCAATAAATTTGCCTCATTTTCTAAAATTTAATGACTGCAAGTTCAACCTTCTCCATCTCTTCTTATCAATATCCCTCCATTTTGAAGATCAGCCTGGTGAACCTTCTCTGGGCTTCCTCCAATGCAAGGACATTTTTCCTCCAGATAGGGGACCAAATCTGTTCACTGTATTCTCACTGTGGGCTGACAGGAGTCCTCTATAGTTGTTACAAGCCTTCCCTATTTTTATTCTCCATTCCCTTTGGAATCAATGCCAGCATTCCATTTGCCTTCTCTTTGTCCTGCTTGCCCTCTATACCACCTTTCTGAGATTTATACACAAGGATTCCCAAGTTACTCTGTGATGTAGCTTTCTGCAGTTGATCTGAAACCAAGAAGTGACATCAATAATCAGGAAGGTGCTGGAATGTATGGTGAACAATATGCCAGAAATGCGAACTGCACAGTTAGAAACCTATGGAAAAAGCGCAGTCCATACGACCATCATTTATAGGAGTAGAATTAAGCCATTCGGTCCATCGGGTCTATTTCACTATTCGATTATGGTTGAATTGTTTCTCAACCTCGTTCTCTCACTCACTCCCTGTAACCCTTGATCTCCTTACTCATCAAAAACCTAGCTATCTCTGAATCACTTAGCACCCACAGCCCCTTGAGGTAGTGAGTTCCACAGATCCATCACCCTCTGGCTGAAAAAATCCTCCACATCTCTATTCAAAAGGGTCGTCCCTTAACTCTGAAGCTGTGCCCTTGGCCCCTAGTCTCTCCTGCTCATGGAAACATCTTGCCCTCGTCCACACCATCTAGGCCCCTCAGTATTCTGTAAGTTTGAATGAGACTCTGCCGCTGCCTATGAAACTTCATCAAGTGCAGACCCAGAGACTTCACCTGCTCCGCATATGACACAAATTTCATCCCTGGGATTGTTTTTGGAAACCCATTTCTCGTACCCATTCACTTCCTTTGTCCAGACTCTTAATGTATAACGCGTGGAGTGTAGTCCCAACACTGACCCCTGCGGAGCTCCCCTCATCACCAGTTCCCATCGTGAAAAAGACCCCTTTCTTCACACTCTCTGGCTTGTGCCAATCAAACAAATCCTCTACCCATGCTAAGCATGTTGTTCTGAAATGGAAATTTCATTTCACACACACTGCTGGATTTATTTTTCAGTCTGGCTATAAACAGCAGAGTTTCACCATTACCTTCCCATCTGTAATTCCCTGGAGAAGGTGGTGGTGAGCTGCCTTCCTGACCCATTGCAGTCCTTTGAGTGTACGGACAGACACAGTGCTGGGAGGATGGTGCGTGTCTTGGAGGGCACCTTGGAAATGCTGGTGTTCCCGTGTACCTGGAGCTCCTGTCCTTCCAGGGTATAGTGGTTCCAGGTTTATGAAGGGCTGTTGAAAGACCCTGCCTGAGTGACCTCTATTCGAAAGGGTCTGAAGAAGGGCTTATGCCCGAAACGTCGATTCTCCTGTTCCCTGGATGCTGCCTGACCTGCTGCGCTTTTCCAGCAACACATTTTCAGCTCTGACCTCAGTGCTAATTGTAGATCTTTTATTCCTTCATTCATTAATGAACACGAGCTTTGTTGACTGACCCAGCATTTATTGTTGAGTTTGAGTTGTCCCTGAGAAGGTGATGGTGAGCTGCCTTCCTGAGCCACTGCTGTTGTTATCTCTGTACCCTCCGGCAGGCACTACAACACTCCTCATGTCTGTAACTGCATACAGATAATGCAGCTCTCCCTTTCATATCTGACATCCTCCCCGCCATATACATCTGACAGTTCCTCACAATATCTCACCTCCTCCATTCCCATCTGTGCTCGAGATCACTAAAATTTCTTTATTCTTGTTTAAACTTCTGATCACCAAAAATCTCTCCCTTTTTAAAATTGTAACTCCTTCAGTTTCTGTTACTCTCCATCTAACTGTAATCAATGACAGCACAGGTTCCCTTCCTAAATGTCTATAATTATAATGGTTGTATGTGTTAAATTGGCGCTTTTCTTCCTCCTTATACATCTCAGGACTTCCAGCCCCTACAATTCCACTATTTGGAATGCCCCCATTCTCTGCATCTCCTCATGTTCTGAGGGTCCTTGAAAACCACCAGTGCCCCAAAGGTTTATGTTCCCCCCAGTTACTGCAAGTCTTCTCACTCTGTCACATGCAAGTCTGTCACATCCAAGTCTCCATCCAAGTCTCCAGGACCAGACAACATTTGCTGGATGTCAATTTCCTTTTATTGAAGTCTACACATCACCGTAACCAGTTCAGAAAAAGCTCCGTCATGAACAAGCCACCATCACTCTATTTCCTTTGCCTTTTTCAGTGTCTGAAACTCTCGCAGTATCTTCCAGTAAGCTTCTGTAGTTGCTGCAGGTCTGCCCAGCTCCCCAGATAACTTGTTCCATCCCATATAGCTCGCTCAATCACTGTAAAACCCTCTGCTCTGTCTAATCCTCCTCTTTCCCACTGTCTTCCAGGCACAACAGCGATCCTGTAAGAGAGCAGAGCAGAATGCGATGTTATAAATCTCAGCTGAGGCTTGAGGCCTACCATTACCTGGGAGTCACAAAGGGAGAGAACCTGAGAGAGATCAGCACAGAGCGGGTGAATATAAATCAGCAGCGAGGATCGAGGCCGGCTGGGACTTGGAGTTAGAGAAGCAGCAAAGCAGGAGGCTCGAAATCAGCACCGAGTCACAGAGGAAGTGACCATGTGAGGGAGCAACTTGGAGCAGGAGCATG
Source organism: Chiloscyllium plagiosum (assembly GCF_037043375.1). Taxonomy (NCBI): domain Eukaryota; kingdom Metazoa; phylum Chordata; class Chondrichthyes; order Orectolobiformes; family Hemiscylliidae; genus Chiloscyllium; species Chiloscyllium plagiosum. Next base: position 96,736,311 of record NW_028270183.1, read on the forward strand.
AGGCTAACATACCTGGGAGTTACAGAGGCAGCAACGTGGGAGGATATAAATCAGCACTGAGGATCAAGGCCTTACCGTGCCTAGGAGTCACAGAGATGGTGACCTTGTGAGGGAGCGGAATGGAGGTGGAGCTGGAGTATTACACGTACCTGGGAGTCACAGAGGCGGTGACCCTGTGAGGGAGCAGAGTGCAGTGGGAGCCGGAGGATTACATGTACCTGGGAGTCACAGAGACGGTGACGCTGTGAGGGAGCAGAGTGGAATACAAGCTGGAGTACTACATGCACCTGGGAGTTACAGAGACGGTGACGCTGTGAGGGAGCAGAGTGGAATACAAGCTGGAGTACGACATGCACCTGGGAGTTACAGAGACGGTGACGCTGTGAGGGAGCAGAGTGGAGTACAAGCTGGAGTACGACATGCACCTGGAAGTTACAGAGACGGTGACGCTGTGAGGGAGCAGAGTGGAGTACAAGCTGGAGTACGACATGCACCTGGGAGTTACAGAGACGGTAACGCTGTGAGGGAGCAGAGTGGAGTACAAGCTGGAGTACTACATGCACCTGGGAGTTACAGAGACGGTGACGCTGTGAGGGAGCAGAGTGGAATTGGAGCTGGAGGAGGACATGTACCTGGAAGTTACAGAGACGGTGACCCTGTGAGGGAGCAGAGTGCAGTGGGAGCTGGAGGATTACACGTACCTGGGAGTCACCGAGATGGTGACCCTGTGAGGGAGCAGAATGCAGTGGGAGCTGGAAGATTACACACACCTGGGAGTCACAGAGATAACTTTCTGCTGCTGGGACCTACCTGCACTGAGTTTGAAAGAAATGCAAGAGCCATCACAGGAAAGGCTGTAAAGTCACTGGTTGATAAATACACTGTTATTAGTGACTGTCAGTTAATTGTTGTAAGTCAGCAAATTTATTTTTTCAACTTCTGAAATAAGGGTTGAAAACAGAAATAAGAGGGACAAGTGAAATTGTGAGCCAATATAATAAATTACCCTCAGTAAGCCATAGGTGAATAACGGACTTAACATTCGGGAAATAGCAATATGGTTAACTTCATTCTAAGTAATTAATTAAGTTACTCCAGACATGTTGTATTTTAAGACATGGTTAGATATACCTATCAGATGGAAAATGTGTTCTGTTACATTGGGAAGTCATAGCCCCCTGCTTGTGTCCTAGATGGACACTGCGTCATGGAGCTCTGACAGTGACTAGAGACCCTATGGGAGATCTGTGGTGCTGAGAGTTAGGTGGATAACACACACGCAGAGCAGATCACCCTGCAGACATGACGGCCTGGAAGAAGGAAGAATCTGGGGAACTAAGCAATCGGAGAGAAACAGTCAGGGAATACAAGAATATCCTGGTGTCTCCCTCCCAATTCAGATTCCCAGTTTGGAAGCTGATGAAGGTATTGGCTGCTCAGAGGAGTGAAGTCAGAGCCATGTCTGTGGCCCCACAAGCAGCCTGACTGTACAGGAATGGAGGGAGAAGGAAGGAGAAGCAATAGGCACAGGGGAGTCAGGAAAGTGAAGAAGGTGTCAGTGTTTCTGTAATTCCAGGATAGTGGGGTTAAGAATGCCACGGTGGCTGCAGGACATTCGTCTGGAGGGCAATGAGCAGTCAAAGGTCATGCCCCTGTTGGTAGGAATGACCTGGGTAGGAAGGGTGAAGTGGTCTGGGAGTCAGAATTTAGGGAGCTAGGTGGATGGTTAGCAAGCCAGTCCGCAAATGTAGCAATCCCTGGAATACTCCCATTGCCGTGTCCAAGTGAGAACAGGACTCAGAGTTTTACGTAGATGAGAGTGTGACTGGAACGATCGTGCTGCAGGAAGGGCTTCAGATTCCTGGGACTAGTTCTGGAGAAGGCAGCAACTGTACAAGCTGGATGGGCTAACATGACAGAGCTGGGACTGAATCCCTTACGGGTTATGTGGGAGGGATTGAAAATAACTTGGTGTGTGCTTAGGATCCAAAAAGGAATAGTAGAGGAGACTACCAGGATTCTCAAAATAATGGGAGATGCAGTTGGTACTAATTTACAACAACAAGTCTATCAGTGGAAGATGGAGTAAGAACGAAAGCCTTAATCTGAGGTACTCTGCATGGACGTGAATACTCGGAATGTGCGGAGTTCCAGATGCAGATTGTGGAAATCTGATGGACGGATCACCGAGAGCTGGCTCAAGGAATGGTAGGACTGGGTGTTAAATATTGCTGGGTAGAAGGGATTCTGAAATGATAAAAGGAAAGGGAAAGGATGAAGGTAGAAGTATTGGTTTGATTAGCGTTAGTTTAGGAGTCCAAGAGAAAGAGGATCCGTCCAAGAACAGAATGAATTTGGCTGGAGCTACAGAACAACAAGTGTACAATTATACTGTGAGATACAGTCTGTCAGCCAGGAACCATTGGAAAGGATGGAGGGATTAAATAGGCAGGTTCATTTGAGAGCGATGACAATACTACAGATCGGTTATACTGCGAAACCTAATGTTTCCAGATATAGACAGGGATACTGGTGGTGAAAGGTCACGAGGGGCAAGTGTTCCTGGGTTACATCGAGGAGGGCTGACTGCAGGAGTATGTTTCCAGCCTAAGAGGGCATGTACTGTTGGACCTGGTCCTTGGGAAAGAGGTGGGGCAAGTGGATCCAGTGTCAGTAGGGGAACGTTTTGGGGCGCAGAGATCATTTTATTGTAAAGATCAGGGTGATGGTAGAGAATGATGTGCAATAATTGAGAGTGAGAAACATTAGTTGACTGAGAGCAGCCTTCAATGGGGCAAGAAAGAAGCTGGGAACCTTTCAACAAGGCCAGTGAAATTGCAGCTTTCAATAGAGTGAACCAGGTCAGATTGAGCTGGGATTATGGAGATGTTGCTGCAGTGTGACCATGACTGAGAACTGAATAAACAAACGTTTTCCCGATTTTTACAGGTAGGTTAAATAGGCCAACACAGTGAAGTAGCATTGTGGATAAAGAATGGGATCATTATTATCGTGATTCTAATCAATTTACACACTGCTCCTCCCTGCCCTCACCGCTCATCCCTGCGTATTGATTATGTCAAACATTGGTAAACTTTGAAAATTTCAGAAAATAGCACAGTATAGAGGAGATCACTCTGTCCACTGTCTGTGTTGGTAAAGATGTGACGTTGTTTTTTAAAGCCCTAGTTCTGTCTCCCCGGACAGTGTAGGACTTCAAGTGCAGATCCAGGCACGTTATTAAAATGGTTTGAGAGTTTCTGCCTCTACTCGGCTTCCATGTGTGACACCCAGATCCCGACCATACTCTGGGTGAAATAACAACTTTCCTCACCACTTCTCAAATATTTCAACAAATTACATTAAATATTCGCCGCTCGTAACTGAGCTCTTCAACAGGAACAAGGTGTTCTCTCCCTTTCTAACCAGGTTCCTGACCATATGTGCACCCCAATCAAATCTCCTGTCAGCATCCACCATTTCAATTTTTCCTCATAACTGCACTTCCACTGTCACAGGATAGCGAATCTCCTCTGTACCCTCTCCAGTCCAATTCCATCCTTCCATGTGATGGGGTGACCAGAACTGTACACAGTGCCCAAGCTGTGACTGAACTCATTGTTTATACAGTTCCTGCATAAGCTTGCTGCTTTGAAGTTCCGTATTTTGTCTGATAGAGGAAATAATGCCATTTGCTATATTAACAAGATTATTAATGTTTCCAGTTTCCTTCTGCCTCCACTGACTATACTGTCATTTATTGTACATATCTCTCTATTGTTGATGTCCCCAAATGCCTTGCCTTGCACTTCACTGGGTTGTTTGCTCCATTCACCTGGATCCTATAGTTTCTGTTTTTAAACTGTCTGCCATGGAATCTCTCGTCAAATCCAAGTAAGTCACATGCAGTTACAGGTTACTGCCTCAGACCGACACAGTTAGATTAATTACACACGATCTTCCTTGAACAAATCCAGACTGACCATCCTGGAGTCCCAGGGACTTCTTCAGTGACCGTTTATCCACTGTCTCAGAATTCCAGCCGCGACCTATTCAGTCATTCCCTTGCTCCACATTAAACAAAGCTGCGGTGTTAGCCATTCTCCAGTCCTGCGGCACCATCCCTGCATCCAGTGAGGATTGGATAATGTAGGTAACTACAAGGCAGGGGATTTTCCCCGGCTCCTTTTAACAGTCTGAAACATTGTGTTTCCCCTATTTTAAGGATTTGAATCTCCTGTAAAATTCTCCGCTCCAAGTTTGTTGCTCCCAACATTTCACACTGCATCCCTATTTTAGTTCAGACAGACAGAGGCCTAAGCCATCTAATGATTTGGTCAAGTCTCATTTTAGACGGGTTTCATGGAGGGTTTCTCTCCACAAGGTGAAGTGCAAATTCTCATAATACCATCACCAATCTGTCTCATTAACTACCTTCCCTGCCCACATGGTCTTCCTCTCATCTGACACAAAGCAGATGTTTATTTTTCCCTTTGTCATAACAACTGCCCACTGCCTGGATATCCCAGAATGCACCAGCCTTCCTGTTACAGGGGCCATCTTTAAAAAGTCATTATACTCTTGGATTGTCAATCCGAAACTTGCCTGGACATGGCAGAGGGGGTAAAACTGGGGTTTCACTTTGAGACCAAGCCGCTGAGGTTCTGGTGGATGGCACGGTGCAAGAGAGGGACATTATCTTCCTCCAGGACTGGCAAGGGAGGCCATGACACTACACCCTGCCAGCGTGGTTGGAGGTTGATCCATGTGTCAGTGAGGTGCCAGCCTTCTTAGTGAATGCCAAGCAGTGTCGGAAGGAGGTCAGTGACCATCTCCACGTCACCATGGTAAGTGCCACCATCTGCACTTTGTGACCTCGCCCTCACTGTCTCTCTGTTACTGCACCCACCTCCCACAAAGGCTCATGTTCTCCCACTGTCACTGAATGCAGCACCTTCTCTCGGTCTGTACCAACTGTTACAAGCAATTCCACTTCCCTGGAAGGAACCACCCCACACGAGAGCAGAAACAGCCAAGAGGAATAGGGGTTCCCCAACATTCAGCTCCTCACCCCATCACAGGGGAAGGATCCTGACCCTAACAACCATGAAAGGCTGACTGACCGTGTCCAAGCTCCCGGACTGGGATCTGAGACACTTCTTGTCTCACTGCACTGGGCACCGTGACTGACTGTGGACAATGATATCAAGCTTCCTGGGTTTGTGTCTGTGCTTAACACCAAAACAATGCAGCAGGCGGGTGAGCCTGGTAGCTCTGGCTAAGGGGAAACACTGCTGGGGGCAGGGTAAGGCAAGGCAATAATTCTGTGAGTATTCAAGTCAGTTCAAAGTGAGTGTGTACAAACACCGAGTGAGCAGCCCAGAGGGACAGGCCATGAGCTGGGTGTGTGTCAATGAGCACAGTGTCCTTGCAGCAGCATTGAGTGTGTACAAACACGGAGAGAGCAGCCCAGAGGGACAGTCCATGAACTGGGTGGGTGTCCCTGAGCACAGTGTCCTTGCAGCAGCATTGAGTGTGTACAAACACGGAGTGAGCAGCCCAGAGGGACAGTCCATGAACTGGGTGGGTGTCCCTGAGCACAGTGTCCTTGCAGCAGCATTGAGTGTGTACAAACACGGACTGAGCAGGCCCAGAGGGACAGTCCATGAGCTGGGTGTGTGTCCCTGAGCACAGTGTCCTTGCAGGAGTATCGCAAGGAGAGTTGTCAGTGCACCCTGAGCTGCAGCATTGAAGTACAGAAGCGTACTGTCAGTGTGTCGGAAATGTGCTGGGATGGCATGGTGAGGCTGGCATGTGTCAGATGCCTGCATTGGTGGGTGTGGAGTACATGCAGCTTCTGTCTGTGCAGTGTCCGCCGAGATGTTGGTGTCCAAGATAGAAGGTGGTCGGAGCGAGGGGCGAGATGAAGTCACCAGTTACCAGCTCGGACTTTCATGTCCAATTCTCCATATTGATTTTCTCTGCTGTGCGTGGGAGGGTATGAAGCTGCAAGTTGTTGAGAGATCCATTGAATGTGGCTGTTGATCATCAGTCATCATTCAGTCAACATCTTGCCATTCCCGCACAAATCTTGTTTTAAAGAACAGTCCAGAACAGGAACAGGCCCTTCATCCTAGCAAGCTCGCCCTGACACATGATGCCATTCTAAAGTTAAAATAAAAGTTTTTGCTCTGATACCTTCTATGTCATTCTATTCTCTACTTAGTAATACTTGTGCCAACATGCCTCTGAAACCTTGCTATATTGGCTTCTTCCCCTCTATCAGTGCATTCCAGGCACTTTCACATTCTGTCTGGAACAGCGAAAATAAACCTTACCTATCATATCTCCTGAACTTTCTCCCTTTTACCTAAAACCGAACTGTCCTTCTATCTATGCCTCTGATAATTTTGTAAATATCTATCAGGTAGCCCCATAGCCAATGATGCCCAGCTGCACACAAACCATGTTTGTTCAATATCTCCTTCTGGCTAATACCCTCCAGACCAGAAAAGATCCTGGTAAAACTTTTCCATACCATCTCCAACACTTCCATATCGTTCTGCTGGTGGGGCAACCAATACTGTACACAATATTCTAAATGTACCTCGAACTAAGTTTCCCTACAACTGCAATATGACCTGCTAATGTTCATACTGCATGCTGCGGTGTATGTCTGCAAGTTTGCCGTCAGTCTTCTTGATCACCCTATCCACCCATGTTGCTACTTTCAGGGACTGAGGAGCTGTACACCTCGATCACTTCGGATGTTGATGCGGCCAGTATTTTTTCCATCCACTTTATACTTCTCTCCTGCATTAAACCTTCTAAAATACATCACGTCGCAACTGCCCAGATAAAATTACATCCGTGTTTTCTCTGTCCAAGTCTGCAGCTGACCTAAATCCTGCTGTATTCTCTGGCAATCATCCTCATAATTTGCAACTCCACCAGTCTATTTATACATCTCCAGTCACAAAAACACTGTTCCATCACTACTCTGTCTTCTATGACCAAGCAGTTCTCTATCCATCTTACTAACTGACCGCTGATCCCATTTCACTTCATCTTCTGTATGACCCTGCCATAAGGAACCATATCGAAGGCCTTGCTAAGGTCCAATCGGCCAACATCGAGCCCCATGCCCTCATCAATCAATTTTGTCATTTCCTCAAAATAATCCATCACGTTTGTGAGACAGGATATTCCCCACACAACTGTGTTGCCTGTTGCTCGTAAGTCCATACTAGAGTCCTGTTGGAGTTGCACTCATTCAGACAAGTGACTATTCCGTCATATTCCTGACTTGAACCTTGGAGTTTAGATTAGATTCCCGACATTGTGGAAACAGGTCCAACACCCCAACCAATCCACACCAACCAGCAGAAGAGCAACCCAACCAGATCCATTCGCCTGCCCTACACTTAACCCTGACTAATTGCCCTAACACTGTGGGCAATTTAGAATGGCCAATTCGGCTGACCTGCACATCTTTAGACGGTGGGAGAAAACCGGAGCACCTGGAGCAAACGCACGCAGACGCTGGGGGAATGTGCAAACTCCACACAGACACCCAAGGCCGGAGTTGAACCTAGGACTTTGGTGCTGTGAGGCAGCAGTACTAAGCACTGAGCTCTTGATGGTTACTGAAGAGTGGGAGGTATGTTAGGCCGTGATGGTTACAATACAGTGGGAGGGATGTTGGGCCGTGATGGTTACTGTACAGTGGGAGGTATGTCGGGCTGTGATGGTTACGGTACAGTGGGAGGTATGTCGAGCCATGACAGTGACTGTACAGTGGGAGGTATGCTGGGCCGTGTGACAGTGACTGTACAGTGGGAGGTATGTCGAGCTGTGATGGTTACTCTACAGTTGGAGGTATGTCGGGCAGTGATGGTTAGTGTACAGTGGGAAGTATGTCAGGCCATAATTGTTACTGTACAGTGGGAGATATGTTGAGCCGTGATGGTTACTGTACAGTAGGGCGTATGTCGGGCCGTGATGGTTACTGTACAGTAGGGCGTATGTTGAGCCATGACAGTGACTGTACAGTGGGAGGTATGCTGGGCCGTGTGACAGTGACTGTACAGTGGGAGGTATGTCGAGCTGTGATGGTTACTCTACAGTTGGAGGTATGTCGGGCAGTGATGGTTAGTGTACAGTGGGAGGTATGTCAGGCCATAATTGTTACTGTACAGTGGGAGATATGTTGAGCCGTGATGGTTACTGTACAGTAGGGCGTATGTCGGGCCGTGATGGTTACTGTACAGTAGGGCGTATGTCGGGCCGTGATGGTTACTGTACAGTAGGGCGTATGTCGAGCTGTGACAGTTACTGTACAGTGGGAGGTATGATGGGCCGTGATGGTTACTGTACAGTGGGAGGTATATCGAGCCATGATGGTTACTGTACAGTAGGGCGTATGTCGGGCCGGGATGGTTACTGTACAGTGGGAGATATGTCGGGCCGGGATGGTTACTGTACAGTGGGAGATATGTCGGGCCGGGATGGTTACTGTACAGTGGGAGGTATGTTGGGTCGTAAGGGTTACAATACAGTGGGAGGTATGTCGGGCCGGTTTGGTTACTGTACAGTGGAGGGTATGTCAGACCATAATGGTTACTGTACAGTGGGAGGTATGTCAGGCCGTGATGGTAACTGTACAGTGGGTGGTATGTCGAGCCGTGACAGTGACTGTACAGTTGGAGGTATGTTGGGCTGTGATGGTTACTGTACAGTGGGAGGTATGTCGGGCCATGACAGTTACTGTACAGTAGGAGGTATGTCGGGCTGTGACGGTTACTGTAGAGTGGGAGGTATGTCAGACCGTGATGGTTACTGTACAGTGGGAGGTATGCCAGACCGTAATGGTTACTGTACAGTGGGAGGTATGCCGGGCCGTGATGGTTACTGTACAGTGGGGGGTATGTTGGGACGTGATGGTTACTGTATAGCGGGGGATATGTCGAGCCATGACAGTGACTGTACAGTGGGAGGTATGTTTGGCCGTGATGGTTACTGTACAAGGAGGGGGGGGGTATGTCAGGCCGTGATGCTTCCTCTACAGTGGGAGGTATGTCGGGCCGTGATGGTTACTGTACAGTGGGAGGTATGTCGGGCCGTGACAGTTACTGTACAGTAGGAGGTATGTCGGGCTGTGACGGTTACTGTAGAGTGGGAGGTATGTCAGACCGTGATGGTTACTGTGCAGTTTGAGGTATGTCGGGCCGTGATGGTTACTGTGCAGTGGGATGTATGTCGGGGTGTGATCGTTACTGTACAGTGGGAGGTATGTCGAGCCGTGATGGTTACTGTACAATGGGAGGTATGTCTGGCTGTGTTGGGTACTGTACAGTGGGAGGTATGTCGGGCCGTGATGGTTACTGTACAGTGGGAGGCATGTCTGTCTCTGATGGTTACTGTACAGTGGGAGGCATGTCGGGCCGTGATGGTTACTGTACAGTGGGAGGTATGTCGGGCCGTGATGATTACTGTACAGTGGGAGGTATGTTGGGCCGTGATGGTTACTGTACAGTGGGAGGTATGTCTCTCCGAGATGGTTACTGTACAGTTTGATGTATGTCGGGGCGTGATGGTTACTGTACAGTGGGAGCTATGTCTGGCTATGATGGTTACTGTACAGTGGGAGGTATGTCGAGCTGTGATGGTTACTGTACTGTGGGAGGTATTTCGGGCCGTGACAGTTACTGTACAGTGGGAGGTATGTCGAGCCGTGATGGTTACTGTACAGTGGGAGGTATGTCGGGCCGGGATGGTTAATGTACAGTGGGAGATATGTTGGGCTGGGATGGTTACTGTACAGTGCGAGGTATGTCGAGCTGTGACGGTTACAGTACAGTGGGAAGTATGTCTGACCGTGATGGTTACTGTACATTGGGAGGTATGTCGGGCCGAGATGGTTACTGTACAGTGGGAGTTATGTCGGGCCGTGATGGTTACTGTACAGTGGGAGGTATGTCGGGCCGTGACGGTTACTGTACAGTGGGAGGTATGTCAGACCGTGATGGTTACTGTACAGTGGGAGATATGTCGGGCCGTGATGGTTACTGTACAGTGGGAGATATGTCGGGCCAGGATGGTTACTGTACAGTGGGCGGTATGTCGAGCCGTGATGGTTACTGTACAGTGAGAGGTATGTCGACCTGTGACGGTTACAGTACAGTGGGAAGTATGTCTGACCGTGATGGTTACTGTACATTGGGAGGTATGTCGGGCTGGGATGGTTACTGTACAGTGGGAGGTATGTCAGACCGTGACAGTTACTGTACAGTGGGCAGTATATTCGAGCCGTGATGGTTACTGTACAGTGAGAGGTATGTCGAGCTGTGACGGTTACAGTACAGTGGGAAGTATGTCTGACCGTGATGGTTACTGTACAGTGGGATGTATGTCAGACCGTGACAGTTACTGTATAGTGGGCGGTATGTCGAGCCGTGATGGTTACTGTACAGTGAGAGGTATGTCGAGCTGTGACTGTTCAGTACAGTGGGAGATATGTCGGGCCGTGATGGTTACGGTTCAGTGGGCGGTATGTCGGGCCGTGATGGTTACTGTACAGTGGGAGAGTTGTCGGGCCGTGGTGGTTACTGTATAGTGGGATTTATGTCTGTCCAGGAAGTTGCAGACTGTATGAGTTGTACAGAATACGATTGTGCTGCTGCCGATGGGCCATTATACCTCATGGATGCATCGTCATTGGTTGCTTAATCTGTTTAAAGTCTGTACCATTCAGTCGATATCATGGTGTGGAGGGTCTGCAAAATGTGAAGTTAGCCCTTGTTCCCCATTAAGACTGTGCAGTGACCATTCTTACCGATATATGAAATGGAGGGGTGTATCTGCAGCAAGCAGATCGGTGATGATGTCGTCAATTTTTGGTTTCCCTTTTATTGGTTCCCCATAACCATCCGCAGAGCAGTCTAGCCACCACAGGATCCAACATCAATGCTGAGCACTATGATTATTTTAGATTTCCAACACTGTGGAAACAGACCCTTTGGCCCAACCATTCCACGCCAACCCCCTCCAAAGAGCAACCCACTACCATGGCCAATTCACCTGATCTGCCTTTCTTTGGACTGTGGGAGGAAAGCCATGCAGACACAGGGAGAATGTGCAAACTCCACACAGGCAGTGGCCCAAGGTTGGAATCAAACCTGGGTCTCTGGTGCTATGAGGCAGCAATGCTAACCATTGAGCCACCATGCCTCCCCATATTGACTATATGTCAAGGAGCTGTCCGCCTCTGCCTGGCTGTCTCCTGTCAGTGGGACAGAACCTACCACAGAGGATGGTGATGTTGCCTGGGACATAGTCCTGTTCACATAATCTTGTTTTCCAGACAATATCTGATTGTTGCTTGATTAGTCTGTGGGAAATATACAGCAGGTCACTTTTACATTCTATATAATGATGAATTAATATCACTTTATTTCTTACATATTTTAAAATAAACCAAACATCATTGTTTTTCAGTTGAAAGCAATTGAAGTGAACAATAATTGACTTACCAGAGCACACAGCTAAGTATTACAGTTCAGTGACTATAGTAAATAGGCAATTCATGTCCAGTTCAGTGAACACACCATCTTGCAGGCAGAAAACCTGTTGGAAATGACATTGAGAAACAACCTACATTCAGGCACAGTTTTCCTGGCCCTCACCACGATCTCAAAAAACACTGGCCATCTCCAAAATCTGTTCAGTGAGCTTCCTAACTTGAGCTGGACAGTTAGTCACACAATCCCTCACAATAGACTGGTTAGAGACATACCTGAACAACAGGGAGATGTGTGTGGGGCAGACTGGTCAATGGACTAGCACATGGTGCTGGTCCAGATGCAGTTCAACATTTGTAACAATGACCAGTAAACAACCATGTCTTGCAAGTATATCCCTTCTGTAATTTTATACCTTGGACCCAATCCTGAATGAATGTGTTATAAAGATGAAGGGTTCCTGCAGCAGATGGCATCTTACATTGAATCCCTCATAAACCATATCCAGTGTATGTTATTTCCACAATGTCAGTATCCAAACAGAATTGTGCAGCTCCATTGATGGCCAGTATGATCCCAGCCCAACATCCTTGGATGTTGCGCTGGAAATCTCTGTGTAAATGTTTGCACCATTGTTCTAACCATTAACAGCAAAGTCTTTTAACTGAAGGTCCGACATCCTTTCGTAATACCAACTTTTAGATTGTCCAATAAACACAAAATCCCTCCTTTATTCAGTTCATCTTTATAACAATATGGTGAAAACAGTACACAACTCACAGTATGGAGCATTGAAATGATGGGCCTCAGTTCCACACCCAAGACCAAGTTATTATTAAGTGCAAGGACTTTGAAAATAGAACATAGAACAGTACAGCACAGAACAGGCCCTTCAGCCCACGATGTTGTGCCGACCATTGATCCTCATGTATGCACCATCAAATTTCTGAGACCATATGCATGTCCAGTAGTCTCTTAATTGTCCCCAAGGACCTTGCTTCCACAACTCCTGCTGGCAACGCATTCCATGCTCTCGCAACTCTCTGTGTAAAGAACCCGCCTCTGACATCCCCTCTATACTTTCCTCCAACCAGCTTAAAACTATGACACCTCGTTTTAGACATTTCTGGCCAGGGAAATAGTCTCTGGGTTTCGACTCTATCTATGCTTGTCATTATCTTGTATACCTCAATTAGGTCCCCTCTTCTCCTCCCTTTCTCCAATGAAAAAAGTCCGTGCTCAGTCAACCTCTCTTCATAAGATAAGCTCTCCATTCCAGGCAGCATGCTGGTAAACCTCCTCTGAATCCTCTCCAAAGCATTCACATCTTTCCTATAATAGGGCGACCAGAACTGGACGCAGTATTCCAAGTGCGGTCTAACCAAAGTTTTATAGAGCTGCAAGAAGATCTCACAACTCTTAAACACAATCCCCCTGTTAATGAAAGCCAAAACACCATATGCTTTCTTAACAATCCTGTTCACTTGGCTGGCCATTTTAAGGGATCCTTGTACCTGCCGACCAAGATCTCTCCATTCCTCCACATTGCCAAGAATCCTATCCTTAATCCAGGACTCAGCTTTCAAATTTGACCTTCCAAAATGAATCACCTCGCATTTATCCAGGCTGAACTCCATCTGCCACCTCTCAGCCGATCTCTGCATCCTGTCAATGTCCCCCTGAAGCCGACATCAGCCCTCTATACTGTCAACGACACATCCAACCTTTGTGTCGTCTGCAAACTTGCTGAACCATCCTTCAATCCCCTCATCCAAGTCATTAATTAAAATGACAAACAATGGAGACCCAAGGACGGAGCCCTGTGGAACACCACTCACCACTGACGTCCAGGCAGAATATTTTCCTTCTACTACCACTCACTGTCTTCTGTAGTCCAGCCAATTCTGTATCCAGACAGCTAAGTTTCCCTGTGTCCCATTCCTCCTGACCTTCTGAATGAGCCTACCATGGGGAACCTTATCAAATGCCTTGCTGAAGTCCGTATACACCACATCCACAGCTCGACCCTCATCATGACCTGCTCCTCACGAAGCCGTGTTGACTGCATTTAATCAAGCCATGCATTTCCAGATGGTCATAAATTCTATCCCTCAGAATCCTTTCTCACACCTTGCAGACAACAGACGTGAGACTTACTGGACTGTCATTGTTCGAGAATTCCCTATTTCCTTTCCTGAAGAGAGGAATTACATTTGCCTCTCTCCAGTCCTCAGGAACGACTCCAGTGGAGACCAAGGATGAAAATATCTTCGCAATCACATTTCTCATTTTACAAAGCAGCCGAGGACAAATCTGATCCAGGCCTGGCGACTTGTCAATCTTAATGTTGCTATTCAGAGGGTCTGTGTGGACTTGTTGGTCAGAAGGCCCTGTTTACACACTGTAAGCTAAAGTGTGCTTTAAAAAGCAGTGTGTGTGTCATCATTTTGATTCAAATCTCGACCCTCAAAGCCTTATTTGAAGACCCTTCCAAGATATTGTCCATCCTTTCACCAGTAACTGACTTGTTAATTAATAAAGCAACACCACCTCATCTTTAACACCCTGCCCTGTCCTGTCTATAGTTCCAGTACAACAGAATATTGAGTTGTTCGCCCTGAACTCCCTCAAATGCGCCTCTGTGATGGTAAAAACGTCACACCTCCACATGTCAACTCATTCCCTTATCACATCTGTCAGCCTGTCTAAAAATACTCCCAGCATTAATGTAAGCTGCAATATAATACCTGGAATACCCTGTACCTCAGAGTTCTTCAGTCATTTCCTGTTTGATATCAAGCTGCTGAAACCATGAACCACATTTCTAACTCTGGCACTGAATGAGTATCTGCGGAATTGTAATTTCTTTTTTAAAAAAATGTATTCATCAAGTGCAACTTTCGAGAACTGAGCAGTCAGCTCCACATACAATGAGTTTCTGATGGTTAATTGCCTACTCAGTGTGCAGAGGGGAAAACCCTCAGTAATGGAGAAAGTGAGGACTGCAGTTGATGGAGATCAAAATCAAAAAGTGCGGTGCTAGAAAAGTACAGCAGGTCAGGCAGCATCCGAGGGGTAGGAGAGTCGATGTTTCGGTCGTAAACTCTTCATCAGGAAAGCATTGGTGCATTCCTTTATTTTTTTCATTCCATGATTCCCAGAATGTTGTGAACTGTATTTACTGGGAAGGCAGCACTGTATATTGCACTGAAATGGAAAGCAGTCAATCAGTTGGTTGGTCAGGGTGTAGAAAAGTTGAAGGGAAGTATACACTGATTGAATGAATTACAAACATAAGAATAGATAAATCCCCTAGGCCAGATGGGGTTACCTTAGGTTACTCCAGGAAGTGACGGGAGAGATTGGCGTGCCTTTGGCGATGATCTTTGCATCCTCACTGTCCACTGGAGCAGTGCCAGCCAGATGTTTGGAGGGTGACAAATGTTATTCCCTTGTTCGGGAAAGGCAATAGGGATAACTCTGGAAATGACCGAACAGTGAGTCTTAAATCAGTGGTGGGCAAAGTATTGCAGACGTTTCTGAGAGACAGTATTTACAATTACTTAGTAAACAACAGTTTGATTACAGATAGTCAGCATGGCTTTGTGACGAGGAGGTCATCCGTCAGAAACCTTATTGAATTCTTTGAAGATGTAAAAAACACATTGATGAAGGTAGACCAGTAGATGTGGTCAACAAGAATTTTAGCAAGGCATTCCCCATTGTAGGCTCATTCAGAAGGTACGGAAGCATGGGGAGCAGAGAAATTTGGCTCTGTGGATACGGGTGTGGCTGGCCCACAGAAGTCAGAAGATGGTAGCAGATGGAAAGTATTCAGCCTGGAGCTCAGTGACCAGTCGTGTTCCACAGGGATCGGCTCTGGGACTTGTGCTATTTTTGATTTTTATAAATTACTTTGATGAGGAAGTGGAAAAGTAGGTTAGTACGTTTGCCGATGACACGAAGGTTGGTCGGGTTGTGGATGGTGTAGAGGGCTATTGTAGGTTGCAACAGGATACTGACAGGATGCAGAGCTGGGCTGATAAGTGGCACCTAGAGTTCAACCTTAAAAAGCGTGAAGCAATTTATTTTGGAAGGTTGCATTTGCATAAAGAATACTGGGTTAAAGGCAGAACTCTTGGCAGTGTGGAGTGACAGAGGGAACTTGGGTTCATTGTCCATAGATCTCTCAAAGTTGCCACCCAAATTGATTTGGTTGTTCAGAAGGAATACGGTGTGTTGTCTTTCATTATGAGGGGGATTGAGTTTAAGAGCAGCGACGTTATTTCTTCGCTCTATAAATCTGTGGTTCAACTATACTTGGAATATTATGTTCAGTTCTGGTTGCCTCATTATAGGAAACACGTGGAAGCCTCAGAGAGTGCACAGAGGAGACTTAACAGGGTGCTGCCTGAACTGGAGGGCATGTCTTACAATGAAAGTTTGAGCAGCTAGGGCTTTCCTCCAGCGGTGATTGTAGAGTCAGATACAATAGAGATATTTAAGAAGATTCCTGGATAGGCACACGAAAGTTAGTGCAATGAAGGTTATGGAGGTTAGTCTGATCGTAGAGTAGGATAAAAGGCTGCCAAAACATTGAGAGCTGAAGTGCCTGCACTGTGCTGTACAGTTCTATGTTCCAAGTTTCACTCAGCTTGTGGATTCTCATCAGTTGTTGAATGTGTGAGGGTGTGAGGTGTGTGAGGTCAGGAAGGTGGGGAGGGGCATTAGGCCAAGAGGTCCAGTTTTGATGTGCATTGTTACATTCACCTGAGTGTCAGCACAATATGTGTGGTTACCACGACCAGACAAAATCCACCAAGTTGAGTTATTAAAACGATTTTTGGCTTCCCATTTGTTCCTGCTTTCTTCAGATGCATTCTGCTGGGTGACCTATAATTTAGTATCTGAGTATGCACAGGCATATATAATTTTATTTTGATACTGTTGAATGTGAAGGTACATTTATTGGATATAGTTTCAGAGGGATCACTGTGAGACACAAGATGCTGCAATAGACTGTCAATTGTGAAGGTTCTCACCCAGTGTCTGGTCCAGGGGGCAGATGTATGGAGTCTGGGGGACATACCAGATGTCATCACCATAAGTAACTTGTGCGATGTGATTCTGACACTCCATGTCCATACATCTGCTCCCTGGGCCAGGCTCTGACTGAGGTTGAATTTAAAAGGCATGGTTCCTGGTCAGTCATTGGTATCTAATTTAGACAGCATTTATACCTACACTGAGAACAGTGATAGCCTCTTGGCTAGTTTCCTCCTGCTCAAGGTGGATTCCAAATGATTCTCTGTGAGGGAATGTTTGAATGACTGCCCTGACCCAGGTTGGAAACTCTCTTCACAGATTCAGGGCCAGGCCAGTGTCTCTCTGAGTGCTACATGCAGCTGTGAGGTCCAATAACACTGTACACGAATTCACCCTTTTGGAATCCACATTTAATGTCGGTCATGATGCAAAGTGATGGGTTTACTGACCTGCACAATAATCAGGAGTTTGCCATGTTTGTGAATTGTGCAATAATAAGGTATGAAATACAATTATTCAACTGAACAATATCTGCACCATCTCTGAAAACAATAAAATTGATTCTATGTTGATGGAATTAAAATATAAACACCGAATGACCTTTTATTATGCAAAAGTAAAGAATGCACATTTTGTTTTGTATCGAAAAAGAACATGTTGTCTGACTATGCTGGTGATCACAATTACACATTGAATCTCAGTATTCAAATGCTTATATTGTCGCGCTATCATTTGCAAAATAGTTGACATCTGACAGATTGAATACTCAGAGTGAGCATTTGATTGAACAATCAAATAGAATTATAACATTTAAATATACTCAATCGGTTTAATTTCTCACCTGAAATGTGTCAGCTTCAGTTATTTGCCAACAATTCTATTAGTTTTAAAACAATGATGGAAAAGGATAGACTAGATCTAAAAGTTGAAGTTCTAAATTGGAAGAAGGTCAATTTTGACGGTATTAGGCAAAATCTTTCAAAAACTGTTGGCGGCAAATGATCGCAGGGAAGCAGACGGCTAGAAAATGGGAAGCCTTCAGAAATTAGATAGCCGGAGTCCAGAGACAGTATATTCTTGTTAGGGTAAAAGGAAAGGCTGGTAGGTATAGAGAGTGCTGAATGACTAAAGACATTGAGGGGCTGGTTAAGAATAAGAAGGATATGACAGGTACAAACAGGATAGATCGAGTGAATCCTTAGAAGAGTATAAAAGCAGGAGGAGTATTCTAAAGAGGGAAATCAGGAAGGCAAAAAAGGGACATGAGATAGATTTGGCAAATAGAGTTAAGGAGAATCCAAAGGATTTTACAAATACATTGAGAACACAAGGGTAAACAGGGAGAGAAAAGAGCCCTCAAAGATCAGCAAGGTGGCCTTTGTGTGGAGCCGCAGGAGATGGGAGAGATACTAAACGAGCATTTTGTATCAGTGTATACTCAGGAGAAGGACATGGGAGATGTAGATATACGGATAAATAGATGGTGATATCATGAAAAATGTCCATATTACAGAGGAAGAAGTGCTGGATGTCTTGAAAAACATGATGATGCAAAAATCCCCAGGACCTGATCGATCAGGTGAAACTTGAAAGGATTCAGAAAAGATTTACGTGCACGTTGCCAAGGTTGGAGGGTTTGAGCTATAGCTGGAGGTTGAACAGGCTGGGGCTGTATTCCCTGGAACGCTGGAGATTGAGGGATGACCTTATAGAGGTTTAAATAATCATGAGAGACATGGATAGGGTAAATAGACGAGGTGTTTTCCCTGGGGTGGGGGAGTCTAGAACTAGAGGGCATAGGTTTCGGTTAGGAAGGGAAAAATGTAAAAGAGATGTAAGGGGCATTTGTTTCACTCAGAGGGTGGTACGTGCGTGGAGTGAACTGCCAGAGGAAGTGGTGGTGGTTAGTCCAATTGCAACATTCAGATGGCATCTGGATGGGTATATGAATAGAAAGTGTTGAGAGGGATATGGGTTGAGTGCTAGCAGGTGCGACTAGATTGGGTTGGGATATCTGATCGGCATGGACAAGTTGGACCGAAGGGTCTGTTTCCATGCTGTACATCGCTTTGACCCTGTGAATGTAATTTAGAAATGACAATAATTTGACATGCACTATCAAATAAATAAATCGTTTACATTATTAAATTGTAGCATACAATAAGTTGAAAACTTGCTATTTTTAGAATGAATGATAAAGAACGAAGAACATTTCAACACAGGAACAGATCCTTCGGCCCTCCTAGCCTGTGCTGATCCAGATCCTCCTATTTTCTAAACCTGCCACCTATTTTCTAAGGGTCTGTATCCCTCTGCTCCCTGCCCATTCATGTTTCTGTCTAAGTACATCTTAGATAACGCTATCATTCCTGCCCCTACCACCTCCGCTGGCCACAAGTTCCAGGCTGCATCTGCCCTATGTGTAAAGAACATCCCACATATATCTGCCCTAAACCTTTTCCCTCTTACTTTGAACTCATGACCCCGAGTAATTGAGTTCCACAATCTGGGGAAAAAACTTCTTGCTATTCACCCTGTGTATATCTGTCTTGATTTTGTAGACCTCAACCTTCGACTTTGTAATGAAAATAGTCCTAATCTACTCAATCTTTCTTCATAACCAGCACCGTCCAACACAGGCAGCATCCTGGTGAACCGACTCTGTACCCTATTCAAAGCATCCATATCCTTTTGTTAATGTGTTGACCCGAACTATATGCAGTATTTCAAATGTGGCCAAACCAAAGTCCTATGCAACTGTAACATGACCTGCCAGCGCTTGTATTCAACACCTGATCCAATGAAGGAAAGCATGGCATATGCTGCTTTGACCCTTTACTGACCTGTGTTGACACCTTCAGGAAACAATGGACCCAAACACTCAGATCTCGCGGTAAGTCAATTTTCCCCAGGACTTTTCTGTTTACTATGCTGTTAACTCTTGAACTGGTTCTTTCAAAATGCATCACCTCGCATTTGCACAGATTGAACTCCATCTGCCACTTCTGTGCCCATCTCTCCAACCTATCTATGTTCTGCTGTATTAGCTGACAGTCCCCTTCACTATCTGCTACTCCAACAATCTTAGTGTCATCTGCAAACTTGCTCATCAGGAAACTGATACCTTCTTCCAAATCATTGATATATATATATCATAAACAACAGTGGTCCCAGCACAGATCGCTGTTGCTGGCATAGGTCTCCATTTTGAGAAATCCCCTTCCACTATTACTCTCTGTCTCCTGTTGCCCAGCCAGTTCTCTATCCATCTAGATAGAACACCCTGGACCCCATGTGACTTCACCTTCTCCATCAGTCGACCATGGGGAACCTAATAAAACACCTTCCTCAAGTTCCTCAGTATCTTCTCCAGCAGCTTCCCTACCACTGATGTCAGGTTCGCCGGTCTACAATTACCTGGATTATCCCCGCTATCCTTCTTAAACTAGGGGACAATATTAGCAATTCTTCAGTCCTCCGGGACCTCACCCATGTTCAATCATCTTGCAAAGATATATGTTAAAGCCCCAGTTATTTCCACACTCACAGCCCTCAGTAACCTGTGGTTGATCCCATCCGGACTTGGGGTTTGTCTACCTTAATACCTTTTAGAGTATTCAAAACTTCCTCCCTCTTTATGTCGACTTGAACCAGAGTACTCAGAGATCTATCCCTAACCTCAACATCTGTCAAGTCCCTTTCCTTGGTGAATACAGATGCAAAGTATTCGCTAAGAATCTCACCGATTTTCTCTGACTCCATGCATAACTTTCTTCCTTTGTCCTTGTGTGGGCCAAACATTTCTCTAGTTACCCTCGCTCCTTATATATGAAAATAATTCTTTGGGATTTTCCTCAACCCTGTTTGCTATCAATATCTCATGACTACTTTTAGTCCCCTTAAATCATCGATATTTACTGTGAAATGTAACTAGTGAAAAGAAAATAAACATTTGTTCGTGCGAATGGGAACTCAGACCTTTGCAAAGTGTTTTGTGCCAAAAAAATTTGAAATCCGTCTCAGTTCAAATAAAAAGCAAGAGAAGAAACCGCTTGAAAAGAGTAATTTTCAGCCACTATCCCCCCAAAGTACTTCTGAGGTAGAAAAGAGTGAGGGTTTGTAACCAGGGCACAACAGTAACTATGGGTGGTTTGAACATGCAAATTGGCTCAATTAATCAACTTGACAGTGATATCCTTGAATAAACATCCATAGAGTGTATGAGAGATTATTTCTGAGAGCAGAATGTCATGGAAACAACCAGAGAATGGGGCGGCACGGTAGTTCGGTGGTTAGCACAACACCAGGCCTCCAGGTTCGATTCCAGCCTCGGGGAACTGTCTGCGTGGGTTTCCTCCCACAGTCCAAAGATGTGCAGGTCAGGTGAATTGGCTATGCTAAATTGCTCATAGAATTAGGTACATTACTCAGAGGGAAATGGGACTCGGTGGGTTACTCTTTGGAGGGTCGGTGTGGACTTGTTGGGCCGAAGGGCCTGTTTCCATACTGTAGGGCATCTCATCAAATTTAGATTTGATATTATGTAAAAAGGAAGGACTGGTGGATGAGATTTGCCTTGGAATAACCACAACATGCTGGAGTTTCACATTCAGATTGAAAGAGTGAAGACTGAGTCATACATGAGAGTTTTAGTGTTAGGTAATGATAATTATACTGGCCTAAGGAAGCATTTGGCTGTGGTGGTCTGGGGGGAGAAAAGAACAGTCAAAGGCAGGACAGCTGAAGAAATTTGGCAAACAATTAGGGAGATACTAAATACCGAAGAGGAATTTCATTTCGGAGAAAAATCATCCATATCTTGATAAGGAAATCAAGGATAACATGAAGGCAAATCCCAGTACATATCGTACTGCACATGTTAGTCACACTGTGGAGGATTGGGCAAGTCAGTGGCCTCGTGGTGTTATCACTGAATTCTGATGCGATAAACCCAGATAATGTTCGAGTGACCTGGGTTCAAGTTCTAAAGATTTTCTCTTGACTCTCAGGCTATGTCCTTGTGTCCTTTCTCTCCTAGCCGTGGAAGCATCTTCCCAACATCTACTCTGACAAGCCAACCAGTATTCTGTATGCTTCAATCAGATCCACCTTCATCCTTATAAACCCCAGCGAGTATAGACCCAGAGATCTCATATGTTAAGCTTTTCATTCCATTCTTATGAACCCCCTCTGAACATGCTCTGGGCGGTACACCCTTACTGAGCTATGAGGCCGAAAATGGTAAACAATACACCAAATGTGTTCTGACCAGAGTCTTATAGAGCCTCAGAAATCCATCGCTGCTGTAATATTCAAGTCTTCTCAAAATAAATGCCATCACTGTATTTGCCTTTCTGACCAGATTGACCACCTGAAATAATAATCTTACAATGGACAATAATAAATTTACCATGGAGTTACAAAAACGAACAATGATTAAAGCATGCTGTGAAGTAGAACCAAGCCTTGACCAAAGGCTCTGTGCTCATCCACATTCTGCAGAATCCAGACAGCCTGCAGCTACCCACAGATGGTTGCAAAGAAACCTGAAGCAACAGACCATGTAATACAAACCTGAAGTTGAACCTGAACAGGATAATGGAATGTCGCCCTAGGGCCATCAATGTGACAACACCTGGTTGAGTCTGATTGATCAATTTAATGTACCTGATCATTTCATTGGCAGATCCTCCACACCCTCCCAAAAGGAGTGAAGACTTGGAAGGATAAGAATAATCGTAAAAACCCTCTGAGAGTGGTAACTCGAGAATAACCACTGAAAGAGAAGACACCTCCAAGACTATCAGAAGAACAAGAAGACTTCACCACGTGGAATGTGGTCGACTTCTCATGGGTGGTATGTGATCATCCAAAGTCAAGTTAAACCATAAGATAACTTGCAGTGTTTTACATTACGTTATAATACGTTTTATTGTTCTAATATTAATTGTGTTCAATAAACGAATATTATTGTTTGTAAGAGTTGACTCAGTTCTTTTGATGAATATAAGATTTCAAGCACATTGTGGGGCAGATACACCACCTTCCTAACTACTGACTCAACTTGCTCGATTACCTTGAGACAATCCTGGACTGGAACTCGCAACACTCTTTGTACTTCAGACTTCTGAATTTTCTCCCCAGGTATAAAATAGTCCATGCCTCTCTTCTTCCTATTAAAGTGCATCACCACGCACTTTCTCAGGTTGTACTCCATCTGCCACTTCTTTGCCCACTCTCCTCCCCTGCTTAAACCTTTCTGCAGCCTCCCTGCCTCCTCAATGACACCTGTTCCACTACTTACCTTTGCATCATCTAAAAGTCTCACCGGGGTGCCCTCAGTTCCGTCATCTAGATTGTTAATGTACAAAGTAAAAAGTTTTGGTTCCCTTGCTGAACACTAGTTGACATCGGCTGCTATCCAGAGAAGAATCCTTTTATTCCCACTCTCTACTTTCTGCCAGATAGTCAAGTTTCTGGACACACTAGTACCTTGTATCTGACACCATGGGCTCTTATCTTACTCAGCACCCTCCTGTGAGGTACCTTGTCAACGTCCTTCTTGAAGTGCAGATAGATAACATCCATTAGCTCTCCTTGTCTAACTTGCTTGTTACATCCTCAAACAATTCTAACAGATTCATAACCTCGATCTCTCCTTGACGAAACCATACTGACCTCGCCATACTTTACCACGCACTGGCAACTATTCAGAAATTCCATCCTTCACAATGGATTCCAGGAACTTACCCACGACCGGGGTTAGGCTGATCAGTTTGTAATTTTCTGTCTTTTGCCTTATTCCCTTTTTAAGCTGGGTGTCAGTGAGATCCAAGATGGCGGCGACCCAGTAGGTATGAGTCTGCACAGCTCTGCCCAAGACTCAGTCAAAGTGGGGTACCCACCCTCACCTCACCTGTTAAATTGTTTAAAATAGTTTTTACCCAGCAGCCTTGGCCATTCTACATCAAACTTTAGAATTTGACGCTTTTGAAAATGACCAAAGGCAAAGGCTCTCGCAGTTCCCAACAGGCAGGGACCCCTCTCCCACCCCCACCCCCACCTGGCAGCAAGGCAGAAGTCTGCGGCCGCCCTGCGGGACTCACCTGCAGGGGCGAGCCTGATCTCGGAGCTTGTAACACTCCGAGAGAAGATTGATGCTTCCATTGGAGAGACCCAGTCCAGGTGGGAGTCAATCTCGGTCATGCTGCAGAAACATGTCGGAGAGATCGAGAAACTCGGGCAGCGTGTCGGAGATGCAGAGCAATGGACCACGGCCTCCGAGACCACTGCTGAGTTATCCATGGATCAGGCCTGGGCTCTGGGATATCGAATCCCGACCTTAGAGGAACATATTGACAACCTCAAAAATCGAGGTCACCGGGAAAATATTCGGTTGCTGGGCCTTCCCTAACGGGAGGAGGAAGCCAAGCGTTTTGCTTTCCTGAAGCAATGGCTCCCACAGCTGCTGAAACTGGAGTCGGAGCTGGGCCAGGTGCGGGTTGAATGGGAACAACGGGTTGCTGTGCGCCAGCCCGGGTTGGGCCAGCGCCCCCGCCCAGTCCTAGTTCAACTTCAACATTACAGGGAAAAACATATGCTGCTCGAGACCTCCAGAGTGTTGGGAAAGGATCCCCATGTCATGATATACAAGTGCTCCAGAATAATGTGGTCCGAAAGAGGAAGGCATTTGATGAGGCGAAGATGGTGTGTGGGGGGTAGGGGTTAGCTCCCACCCTTTTCACGTCTGTCTTATAAGATATTGGAATTTATTTACTCTACTTTGTAATGCCTGAGCCGAGGGCATGGTTCTGGCTGGGAGATGTTATGGCGGGATTATTGGAAGCTGGTAGTGCCGCTTATGAACAAGGGAGAAAGTCTCCTTTTAAGTATGTTTTATGCAATTTGTTTTTCGGAGTAGTTTGATTTCGTTGTTTTAAAGAGTGTTTTATGTGTAAATCATTTTTGGTTTTTATTCAATGTCTTTTGGGTGGGGTTCTCCCTCCTGGGGGGTCTCGGTCTTGCTTGGACGATCTTGGCTAGTCATTCGTTTAGGTGGTGCACCTGGAATGTCAAGGAGAGCCACTCAGCAATCAAAAGGAAAAAGATATTATCAAGTCTTAAAAAGGAAAGGGTGGATGCAGCCTTTCTACAGGAGACACATTTACTTGATAAGGAGAATTCGAGGTTGAAATAGGGTGGATTTGGCCAGGTGTTCTTTTCATCTTTCAGCTCAAAAAGTAGAGGAGTAGCCATTCTTATCCAGACGAATCTTCCCTTCCAAATGCTAAGCCAATAAAAGATGAGTCTGTATGGTATACAATAATTAAAACCCAACATATGGAGAGGAATATGGGATTTTGAATCTCTATTGTCCCCCAGCGCACCCTTTTAAGTTTGTGTTGGAAGCGTTCTCCAAGTTGATGGCTCTCGGGGTGCACCACACAATTATAGGGAGAGATTGTAACTGTATCATCAACCCATGGCTGGGCAGAATACCTAAGATCTCTGCGGGCATATCTATGAGACCGAGGCAGTTGGCGGATCTGAGTAGGGAGTTGGGGCTGGTAGATATGTGGATGTGTTCACACTGAGGGTAAAGACTTTACTTTTTATTCTAATCCACACAAATGCCATACCTGAATCGATATGTATCTGTCCCCTCGACACTTTTGAACTCAATATTGTTTTGTAAAGTAGGTAATATAACTATTTCCGACCATGCCGCAGTATATATGGAGGTTAAGATTAGTAATGATGAGCTAGCTTCCCGGCATTGGCGAATGGACCCTTTCCTATTGAAGGGTCGTAAGTTCATAAAATATTTCTGGCAGGAATTTAAAACCTTTTGGGATATCAACTCCAACACTGCCAGTAAGCCTTCGGTGATGTGGGAAACTGGTAAGGCCTACGTATGAGGCTTGGTTATCTCATATTCTGTGACCCGGAAAAGACAAAAAGGGAGAACAAAGGGTCTGCTCGAAGCTCGCCTGAAGACGGCTGAGGCAGCGTATGTGGATAGACCCTCCATTACTAAACTACAGTGGATCACAGCCCTTAGAGCAACTTTGAATCCCACACTTACTCAAAAAGCCAAGAGGGAGCTATTACTTGTTAAACAGAGATTATTTGAATATGGCAACAAGCCTGGCAGGTAGCTAGCATACCTTGCCAGAAAGAAAAAGGCTCCCTAAGCCATTACGTCTTCAGAAAGAGTGCTGGTACCCTGACTTGTGATCGTAAAAAGATCAATGCAACCTTTAGAATGTTCTATTTCGAATTGTATAGGTCACAGGGCTGTGAGGATAGAACAAGGACGATAGAGTCTTTATTCTTTTAAAAATCTTGCCCTCCCGGGCCTAACCTGGTAGCAGGTGTTGTTCTTGAATGCCCCCCTAGCAACCTAGGAAATACAGGAGGCAGTGAGTCAGCTCCAGAGTGGCACAGCGCCTGCACCAGATGAATTCCAGGCTGATTTCTATAAAGAATTGATTGGGGAATTAGTCGGGCCACTTATATATATGTATAATTATTCACATAGTCAGGGCTGCCTCTCGCCTTCTCTGAGAGAAGCAAATATTTGTCTCATTCTTATCAAGGAAAAGGCCCCAGATGACTGCTCTTCATTTCGACCGATATCCTTGCTGAATGCGGATTTTAAATTCTCTCAAAAGTGTTGTCATTAAGACTGGAGAGGGTTTTGCCATTCATTATTAAAGAAGGCCAGATGGGGTTTATAAAGGGTCGCAGATCATCTAATAACATTCGAAGAGTCTTATATATGGTACAAGCCTGCCAGCAGGGAGCGATGCCGGGATTAGTTGTCTCCCTAGAGGCAGGGAAGGCATTCGATCGGGTAGAATGGCCATATCTCGTTTATATGCTGGACTGGTTTGGTGTTGGAGAGGTCTTTACTAAATGGGTTACAGTATTATATAATGATCCCAAAGCAGCGGTGATCACCAACAGTTTAAGTTCAGATAGCTTTCGCGTTGGCAGAGATTTTCGTCAGGAATGCCCTCTCTCACCATTATTATTTACACCAGTGATTGAGCCGTTGGCAGAATCTGTACGAGCTGACCTTAATATAATGGCTCCGGAGGTTGGCTCGGGTAAGCACAAAATTACTCTCTATGCAGTTGATGTTCTCCTCAACTTAAGTTCTCCATTGACATCTGTGCCCCGCTTAATTCAAGTGGTTAAATTATTTGGCATGTTCTCAGGTTAAAGTGAGGTCTGCAGATGCTGGAGATCAGAGCTGAAAATGTGTTTCTGGAAAGACGCAGCAGGTCAGGCAGCATCCAGGGAACAGGAGAATCGACGTTTCGGGCATAAGCCCTTCTTCAGGATTCCATTTTGTTTTCGGTGGTCACTGGGAGTTTTTCTTTACTTTTTAATACTCAGGCATTTGGTCAGCTATATAAAGTCAAATATACACATTTATCGGCGAAATCATGATAGGACCTTCAACGCTGGGAATATCTCCTGATATCCTGGCTCAGTAGAATAACTTTGTTCAACATGCATATCCTACCTCTCCTTTAATATGCTATGAGAATGCTCCCCTGGACGCTGCTGAGACAGGTGCTGCGTACGCTTTATGGTTGGCTCGGCTCCTTTATTTGGATTCATAGACGGCCCCTTATTAAATTAGAAAAGCTACAGTTTCCACAAGTAAGCGGTGGGCTGGATTTTCCAGAATTCAGGAGGTACCAATTATTATCTCTATTATCCTACGTAGCTGATTGGGTCTCTTTTGACCCACAATCAATCTGGTTAGATATTGAGGCCTCCCAAGCAAAATATCCCCTCTTCAATCTACTATTTACGGACAAGGTGAGAGATATTACGTAACATTGTAAAAATCCTATTGTATTAAATACAATCAAAGCCTGGACGATAATGCGACAAAAATCCTCCCCCTATACCCCTATAGTGTGACTATTGGGATTCCAGCCAGGACTGAATGATACTGTATTCAGAACCTGGGAGTTCAGAGGTATCTCCTGTTTGGGAGACCTGTTCGATGGGGATGTCATGATGTCCTTCAAACAGCTGCGTCAGAACTTTCAGCTGCATAACAAAGATCTTTTTCGATATGTTCAAACGGGAGACTTTATACAAAGAAAGACCATGTTGATAATTGACCCTTATAAATCGGGTAGGGGAACGAGAGTGATTCGGCCGATGGGTCCGCCCGTGGTCAGTAGTCTCTACCATATACTATTTAATAAGGTATCAAAGGACATGGAACGGTTGTATAAAACCTAGAGTCAAGAATTGGGGATGGAAATCTGCTTAGAGATGCGGGAGGACGTCCTGGAAAACGTCAGGAAGTTGTATATCTGTAACAGAACTCAGGCTATCCAATTGAAGATACTTCATTGGGCTCACATGGCACCTGAGTGACTTGCAAAGTTCAAGGCAGGAGCATCGCCAATGTATCCTACATGCAACATAGAAGTTAGTACTCTCACCCATTGTCTGAGGACATGCCGTAAGATCCGCGTGTATTGGGACAGAGTAGCGAATGCCTTGGCAAAGATTTTGTGTACTGAGATTGGGTGGGACCCAGTGCCTCTACTTTTGACCTCTCCAAATTTCCCTTCTTTGGATGTATACGGGAGGAAATTATTCATTATCCTTTTCTTTTGTCCGGGCAAAAACATTTTAGTGAATTGGATATCCGAAGGTGCCCCAGGGCTTTCAAATTGGCACAGGATAGTCATGGAATATATCCCACTTGACATCCTTACAAATATGATGAAACAAAAGACGGAATTATTTTATAGAACATGGCAGATCTTTATGAACTACATTGACACAGATATATCAGCCAAATTGTTCAGTGATTTTGCTTCGCCGTGGGGATGATTCTGGCTGGTTTGGGGGCTCCTGTGGGGAGGACTCCTGAATCAATACGGGTTCTGTTATGACTTAATATAATTTTTAAAACATATGCATCTAGTTATTTATTCACTTATTTATTTTATTTTCTCCTTTTGTTTAGTTTTAGTAATGTGGGATATCCTATTTTATGGTTTGCTAGTTTAGAGAATAGATTAGTAGTTTGTTTTTAAATTCTATATTGGGGTTGTTATTATATTGTAAAGCAGAATACACTAGTTTGTACTTTTTTTGTAATTTTGTAAAAAAAAATCAAAAATCTTCTTTTTATTAAAAACAAACAGGGTGTCACGTTCGTAATTTTTTCGTCTTCTGGGAACCTCCCTGATTCCAAAGATTTCTGGAATATCACCATTAATGTCTCCATCCAGTTTATTTATACATTTAGTTTTTCGAGCAACTTCTCCTAATCAGTTCTGCCTCCCCACTCTCTTTAATTTTTCGGATATCATTCATGTCTTCCACCGTGCAATCAGACGTGAAATAATTATTCAGTTTCTCATCTATTATTTGTTCCACACTACTATCACTCCAGTGTCATTTTCCAGTGTCCCAATATCCACTTCTTCTTCCTGTTTTTGCCCTTAATATATCTAAAGAGGCTCTTGCAATCATCCTTTCTATCACTGGATAGCTTAACTTCATATTTAATCTTCCCCCTCCTTATTTCTTATTTTGTTGCCCTCTGTTCCTCTTTGTAAGCTTCCCAATCCTCTGGTTTCCCATTGCCATTTGCCATGTTAACTGCTTTCTCTTTTGTTTTTACCCTAGCCATGCATTCCCTGTACAATACATATATTACCTCGGGATGAATCTCTGCTGTGACTCCTAAATTGCTCCGAGAGACTCCGTCCATTACTCTTCCACTGTGTTTCCTGCTCGGCTCCTCTCCCAGTCAATTCTACCCAGCTCCTCCCTCATGTCTTTGTAGGTGCCTTAATTCAGCTGTAATATTAACTCCGATTTTACTTTCTCCCTCTCAAATTGAAGTTTAGGTTCAATCATATTACGATCACTACCTCCGAAGGGTTTCTTCACCTTAAGCTTCCTTCTCACGTCTGACTCACTGCACAACACTAAATCCAGTATTGCCATTCCCTTGTTGCCTGCACCATAAACTGCTCCAAAAAGCCATCTTGTAGACATTCCACAAATCCCTTTCCTTGCAAACCACTACCAGTCTGACTTTCCCAACCCACCTGCATATTGAAATCCCCCCACTCACTGTAACTTTGCCTTTCCTACATATATTTTCTATCTCCTGGTCTATCATGCGCTCCAGCTCCTGACTATGATTCAAAGTCCTGTACATTACTCCAACTATGGTTTTACACATTTGTGGTTCCTCAATTCTACCCACACACATTCCACACCATCTGACCCTACATTGAGTAATGGGAACTGAGTGATAGGACTGCAGCACACTTTAGCTTTGTTCTAAATTTTTACTTTAGACATGGAGTAAAAATATTTCATTTCAAATTACTTTGAAATGTCGCCACAGTGTGTTTCTTTGGCCAAATATTCTGTCTGTATTAGGGAAGAATACAAATTGTTGAAACTGTTGGAGAAAAAAGATATGAAGAGGACATGAGTCCATGAAGAGATATAGGTTGGGCCAAGTGATCAAGAAAATATTGGTGTATGGAACATAGTAGGAAAAATGTGTCTGTGCTCAAAGATATTGGCGGGTTGAATGGAAACGTAATGTATTATTTCAGTGGAGAGATTGGCTTTAGGCACAGAGGAACCAGGCACCTGGGTTACAAAATAAAAACGTTACGTGCACATCAAACTTTTAGGGAGTTAAGATAAATGTTGAAACTTTCTGAAACAGAATACATTTAAAAGTAGCGGCGATTTTCTACAGATCTACAAGGTAGTGGTGTAAGCACATCAACAGAGCGATGGCCACAATGATATGAAATGCAATCCATAGAAGATTCACACAGCTGACTCCTGGGAGGAGCGCATATTTCAGGAGGAAATCTTGAATTGACTGGCCTTAGATCTGCTGAGCTTTAGGCGAATGACATGTGATCTTGTTTAATCCCAGAATATTCCAAGTAGTCTTTTAAGTTGAATACTGAAACAATGTTTCAGCTTGTGTGAGAGATTACCATGAGTGGATGGATTATAAAACTGAAAAATGTCTCTGTTACGAAGTTGGTGATTTGGAGTAATCATCTCATTGTGTTGTGTCTTTGTGGAATTCTCTTCCCAGATAGCGTAGGAGAATAAGACATTGAATATTCCTAAAGCAGAGGCAGGCAGACTGTTGACTAAGAATGACGCACTAACGTTGTGAGGGCAAAGGAGGACTGTGTGATTGAGGTCACAATCAGATCATCCACGACCTTATCGCATAACTGAGCTGTTTTGATTCCTTACTCCTGATGCTAGTTTCTACATTTCTGTTGTTTTTAGATACTGAAAAAAATGCGACACGTTTCTCATGAACATGAAGACTTTCCCTTTCAGATTATTGGGTACAGCTTTCAATATGTGTCTTTTAAACGGCACTCTAAACCACTCAGGAAAGGTTCATGATGTAGAGAGGTCAGGAGCATAGGGCAAAGGGAAAGCCTCGCTTGAAACTGCTTTAGAAATCAGATTGGGTCGAATGGATAACTTTAATACAACAGATTCCTTTCACTTGTTCTTGTGAGGTGGGTTTCATTACGAAGGCCAGCAGTCTGTTGCCTGTGTTTAATTTCTATTTAGAATATGGTGATTGACGCCAGGGGTTCTTGTGGTGCAGGAACACTAACAGGTATGTTACAAAGAGAGAAACGGGGTTCTTAACAATTTGATAGTGAAGGGAGAATGATATATCTTCAAATCCTATGTTTCCTTGGAGATTGTATTCCTCACTGTTTGATGCTCACAAGCTATGGAAATAGTGAGATTTCATTCTCTGTTTCCAACTATTACAGTGACAGTCATACAGCATACAAACCGACCCTTCAGCCCAATGCAACTACATCAGCCAGAAAACACCAAACTACATTATTTCCATTTTCCTGAAGATCTGTAGCCTACTATTCCCTGGCATCTTGTGTTTAAATGTTGCGTTACCGTGTATATGTGACCTGAGCTTTTATTCTTTCAATTTATGCACGAAATGGTTTCACGGAAATAGATCACACAACTTCAACGACAGCGACACACTCATTGGATCAATAAGATTTCCTCATTGTTTAATAAGTATTAGAAAATCGAATTGTCTTTTTAGTTCATTTGGGATTTTAATGGTGCAGTTGGTGTTGGTCCATTCAAGTGGCTGTTGAGAGGGAGTGCCAGCTGTACACCTTATGTACTGGTTTAACTGGGAGTAAATATTACTGCTGATGGATGGAGTGTTACACAAACCGCTCGCAGGAAAACGAACTCTTTGTCAATGCGAATATATGAGAAGGAATTTATTATTCTTCAGAGAAATAACAACCTTACACGAGAAGTCTGCATAATAATGAAGCAAAGTCTGTTTCTATGTTATTGGTGTCCTTAAAATAATGGTGTCAAACAGCCGAAATAATGCTGATGCTATCGTTGGACGATTCTTGTACTGAGCATGTGGATAACATGGATGTTTTCAGAGATGGCTGGGCAGTCCTAGGTTGAGTAAATACTGATACTCCATGGGATGATTCTGGTTTGTAATCTCACCATTTACTGAGCACAGTTCGATGGGACAAACCAAAAAGTCTCATTGGTTGCTGCTTCAGGATATATCAGAGCTTTCATGGCTGCCACCACATGAAATCTTGTATTAAAGAAAAGGCCCATCGAGTCTGCACCATCCAATGCCCATACAAGTGCTTTATAACGTTTGTGAGGTTTCCTTTCTTATCCGCCTTCTCAGGCAATGCATTCTAGACACAAACCATCGCCTGGGTTCAAAACAGATTCCACAAATCCTCTCTTCATGCCTTGTCTTTCATTTTAAACGTGATCCTCCTTATTTTTGACCCTTTGACTAAAGGGAACAGCTGCTGTCTGTTCACTCTGCTCATACCTCTCATGCTCCTATTCACCTCTGTTAGGTTCTGTTTCCTCCCACAGTGCACACAGGTTCAGTAGATAGACCATGCTAAATTACCCATCATGTGCAGTTAGGTGTGTTAGCTGTGCGAGACGCAGGGACAGGGTTAGAAGTCGTGTAAGCCATGGGAAATGCAAGAATGGGGTATGAGGTGGGTCTGGGTGCAATGCTCTGCAAAGGGTCATTGTGGACTTGATGGGCTAATGTCCGATATAATAAGAAAAATAAAGGTTAAATCAAACAAAGAAAGATGCTGGGGTTCTAAACCAAAAGGAAACAGAGTGCTGAGGAAATGGAATAGGTTTGACAGTCTCAGTTGAGAGAAAAACAGAGTTAGCTTTTTGAGTCCACTCACCATGCATCAGTCATGAAATCAGCTGGGAAATAGTGTAATATGTGTTGGTGGATTGAGTTGGATATATGGAGAAATAGAGACAGAAAAAAAACCCAAACGAACTGTGGATAATCAGCTAGTATGGAAATAAATTGAGAGATCGTTTTCACTTGTTTTTCACCTTTTCCCATGCCCATGTAGATATATATATCCAAGTCCCTGTTTCAAGGGAGTTCTGCCCCCTCTATCTCTCCATGCTGGGTGTGGTCATCTTCTTTTCTTTTTAATGGGGCATGGGTGTTGTTGGCTGGGCCAGCATTTATTTCTCTTTCCGAGTTGATTTCAGAAAGTGCTGGAGAACTGCATTTCTGAACCACTGCACTTCTACGTGCTGTAGACTGGCCGTGCTCAGGTCTGTCTGGTTTCACTTCTTTGAGACCTTGTAGTGTATAACTGAATATCAGACTTGGCCATTCCAAACAGCATTTGAGAGTCTACCACTGCTGACGTCTGAAATCACATGTATGCCAGACCAGTGAACATAGAAAATTCCCTTCCCTGAAGGGCACTAGTGTGCCAGATGTTCTTAGTTCTGACAACCATCAAAATTTTATTAGATAGTTAATTCTAAATACTTTATTGAATTCAAATTTCACCATCTGCTGTGGCGGGATTGAAGTCCAGGTTTGCGTCATCACCTGGGAAAGGTATACAATTGGGAAATATTTGTGGAGATATCAGAATTTATAGTCTAGAGAAAATGCTGTTAGACCATCACCTTCCCTTGCATCTCCACCATCAATAGCGGTGTTGCTGTTATCGTAACTGAGGTACTGAAAATTGCGCAGTTAATTTGTCAACTATTTCCATGGAGAGCAGAACTATTCATATTTCAGGGATTGCACTGAAATGCAACAGTTTATCAGCCAGGAATAGAAACAGAGGAGAGGTAGGCATCTTCAACACTGAGTTCGTGTGCCATATATGTACGTATTGACTTGCTCCAGGCATTGGAACGTCAGTGTAGGTTCTCTGGATGGTTTCCTTGGATTTGTGTTGTCAGCTGCTGCATTCATTCAGGGAGACTAGATGGCCTGGTGTACCTACTCTGTGCAAGGTATGGGGATATATTTTACAGTGTGTCTGGGTCTGCGGAGACTGGGTAGGGAGGAACAGGGCACTGCACTATTCTTTCTATGATTTCCACAACTATTTCCCAATGGTATACCTTTCACAGGTGCAAAGAACGAAGCCAGTTTATTTGAACAATGAGGAAGTCACAGAGCTGTGCATTCTCACACCAGGGAGAGGGCTGCACTCAAAATGCCCATCAACCATTTTGATTTTGGAACTTTACAGGCAGGAATGGGGACATATCCATTATGTCTGAGCCCCATCCTCTCACGTATTCACGAGGTGACAGAGGCCATTTCTGTTCGGTGAGGTGAATACATTTGTTCTGTCCAAACAGAAGAAGCAAGAGAAAATCTGTTTGGAAATACTAGAGAACAGGGTGACTGCGAAAGCGAGGAACTTCAGGAAGTTTAGTATTAGTAAAGCTGAAGTCCTGGAAAAACTCATTGTGTTGAAGGTTGGTAAGCTGCTGGAACAGAGGAGTGATGAATTTAGAGGGCTACAACGATAGGGTTGGAGAACTGAGCTTGCTGGATAACTCTTTTCGGAGCTGGTGCAGACAGAATGGGTCAATAGCGTCCTTCTCTCCTGACTTTTCCTTAATTATATGAGGGTGGTTAAAGCTCTTTATATTCTGTAAAGGATCCTGCAGACTGGAAAGCGGCTATTACGACCATACATATATACAACAGGACGGAGGTTGAAAACAGAAAACCAACTGGGGGATAAGCTGATGTCATGAGTGAGGAAACTATGAACAATTTTTGTAATTAATCATAAATAGATCATTGGAGAACAGTGATATGATTGAGCAGCGCCAACCTAAATTCAGGACAGGAAAACTATCTTTAAAAAACATACTGGAGTTTATGGAGGGTATTGGTTGCGACATCGACGAGTGAGAACTAGGGTGAACAGTGTATTTGAATTTTCAGAAGAAGGTTGACACGGTTGCACACAGGTGAGTGAAAAAAGTTACAGTCCTTGGGTAAGTGAGAGATATCTTACATGAATTGAGAATTGGATGATGGAGAGAACACAGAGACTAGGGGCGCTTGGAACACCGCTATTTGTAACACAAAGAAGTGATTTGAATGTGAACAACACATACAGTCCTTTACATGTTGTATTTATTAGAAGGTGAGAGGTTGGGAAGTGCTTTTTGCAATAAAGGACCTGCATGCCCTTGGTCATAAGTCATGAACAGAATTCATGCAGGGCATCCATTAACAGTACAGGAAATAAAATGCCAGCCTTCATTACAAAATGAATCATTTGTAGGAGCTGGGGAGTGTTGTTGAGGCAGCATTTGGGCTATTGTCGACAGACACTCTCTCCATTATAAATCCTTGTCATAGAGGCAGTGCAAAGCTATTTTATCACAATAATTCTGGGATTATGGTAACATGAAGAGGGTGTGAAATAATGGATGCTTAATTTGTTGCATGGTGACAGAATAAGAGTTCACTGCATTGAAACCTGAACATCATAGACGAACACACATTCTTTCCATTGAAAGACATTGGTGAGATGAGAAATTGCATTTTCCCCATGATACATGCTTCTTGGTAGTTTATGTAGCTCTGTGGAGCTCCCATGTTTGTTGAGAGAGAGCTTCAGGCTTTGACTGCACTCTCACCACCTCAATGTGCAGTTGGTGTATGACCCCTGCAATGATCGTCACATTGTTCACAAATCTGTCAGCAGCTACAAAGCCTTACTTCTGAAAGAGTTAGCCATTCGCAATAGCTTCTGCCATCCATAGAGAACACAAGTCTACTTCTCAGAGTTGGAAGATGCTTCTTTGAGACTTCACATGAAACATTTGTCTTCCCTCTTCACTGTCAGCCTCTCACGTTGATGTATCAATTGTGTACCATTAGCAATGGAGCCAGGAGGAACAAGATGGAGCAGTCTATCCGTGCAGTCTCTGCTTCATTAGTTGGCATGTTGGGGCGTTGATAACATCCTCCTGTTTCTGTACAAGGGGCTTGAGGGCCTCAATGGCCGCCTCCTGGTGTCAGGGGAGAAGCTCAAGGGCCTGATTGGGCAATACCTGGTTCCTGTTTAACAGTTCAATGTGTTTGGCTGGGCTCCTTCTTTTCCTGTGTAATAGGCAGGAGGCATTGAATGGGCTATCCCTATTCTTATCCAATAGTGTTGATGGGCTGAATGAGCTCCTCACATTCCTGTGAAGTGAGCTTGAGGTGCTGAATGAACTCTTCTCTTTACTGTGGTAATGCACAGTGCCCAGCAGGACTGTTGCATGAATGTTACCGATATTTTAATAGCACAAGCCTGAATGCTGCCCCGGTCTTGCTGCACATGGACACAGACTGCTACAGGAGCTGAGGGAGGACATGTTATACTGAACAATGTGTGATCTTCATTGACCTTCCCCACTTCTGAGCTTATGATGGGGGGAAAGACATTGAGGAGCAACTGAGGATGCTTGTTCTGTGGATCTCCCGCAGAGATGTTCCAGGACTGAGGTGGTGGATGTCCAAGAACCACAGCCATCTTCTTTGTGTTGAATCACTCCAACCATAGAATATAGAACAGCCCACAATGTTGTGCCAACCATTGATCCTCATGTAAGGTAATCCTAATGTACGAACCCTCAAATTCCTATGACCATATGCATGTCCAGCAGTTTCTTAAATATCCACAATGACCTCGCTTCCACAGCTGCTGCTGGCAACACATTCCATGCTCTCACAAGTCTCTGCGTAAACAACCCACCTATGACATCCCCTCTATACTTTCCGCCAAACAGCTTAAAACTATGACCTCGCATGTTAACAATTTCTGCCCTGGGAAAAAGTCTCTGGCTATCAACTCTATCTATGCCTCTCATTATCTTGTACACCTCAATTAGGTCGCCTCTCTTCCTTCTTTTTTCAATAAAAAAGTCCAAGCTCAGTCAACCTCACTTCGTAAGATAAGCCGTCCATTCCAGGCAGCATCCTGGTAAACCTCCTCTGAACCCTCTCCAAAGCATCCACATCTTTCCTATAATAGGGCGACCAGAGCTGGACACAGTATTCCACGTTCGGTCTAACCAAAATTTTCTAGAGCTGCAACAAGATATCACGGCTGTTAAAGTCAATCCCCCTGTTAATGAAAGCCAAAACACCATATGCTTTCTTAACAACCCTGTCCACTTGGGTGGCAATTTTAAGGGATCCATGTACCTGCACACCAAGATCCCTCTGTTCCTCCACACTGCCAAGAATCCTATCCTTAATCCTGTACTCAGCTTTCAAGGTTGACCTTCCAAAATGCATCACTTCGCATTTATCCAGGTTGAACTCCATCTGCCACCTCTCAGCCCATCTCTGCATCCTGTCAATGTCACGCTGCAGCCTACAACAGTCCTCGATACTATCAACGATACATCCAACCTTTGTGTCGTCTGCAAATTTACTAACCCATCCTTCAATCTCCTTATTAAGTCATTAATAAAAACTACAAAGAGTAGAGGCCCAAGAACAGAGCCCTGTGGAACATCACTCACCACTGACCTCCAGGCAGAATACTTTCCTTCCATTACCACTCGCTGTCTTTTGTCGACCAGCCAATTCTGTATCCAGACAGCTCAATTTCCCTGTATCCCATTCCTCCTGACGTTCTGAACGAGCTTACCATGGGGAACCTTATCAAGTGCCTTGTGAAGTCCATATACACCACATCCACCGCTCGACCCTCATTAACGTGTCTAGTAACATCTTCAAAGAACAAAATAAAATTTGTGAGGCATGACCTGCCCCTCACAAAGTCGTGCTGACTGCATTTAATGAAGCCACGCTCTTCCAGATGATCATAAATCCTATTTCTCAGAATCCTTTCTTACACCTTGCAGACGACAGACGTGAGACTGACTGGCCTGTAATTGTCGGGGATTTCCCTATTTCCTTTCTTGAAGAGAGGAATTACATTTGCCTCCCTCCAGTCCTCAGGTACAACTCCAGTGGAGAGCAAGGATGCAAAGATCTTCGCAAGCGGCAAAGCAATCACATTTCTCACTTCCCAAAGAAGCCGAGGACATATCTCGTCTGGCCCTAGCGACTTGTGACTCTTAATAATTGTCAGAATTTTCAGCACATCAGCTTACCTGCTCCTCAATGGTTTAATTCACTACAAGGTCATTTTCTTTAGTAAAGACAGAAGCAAAAAAACGCATTAAGGCCTTACCCTACCTCCTCATACTCTATACACAAGTTCCCTATCCTATCCCTGATCGGTCATACCCTTTCATTGATCATTCTCTTATTCCTCACATACGTGTAAAATGCCTTTGGATTCTCCCTAGTACTTCCTGCAAAGCCCCTCCTGGCTCTCCTCAGACCATTTGTGAGCTCCTTCCTCGCCTGCCTGTAATCCCCTAGAGCTGAGCAACACCCTTGCTTCCTCCACCTTACATAAGCTGCCTTCTTTCTTTTGATGAAAAGCTCCTCCGCTCTCGTCATCCAAGGTTCCTTTATCTTACCACTTCTTGCCTGTCTCAGAGGAACACATTTATGCATCTTTTGCAACAACTGTTCCTTAAACAATCTCCACATGTCTATAGTGCCCTTTCCATGGAACAATTGCTCTCAATCCGTGCTTCCCAACTCACGTCTGATAGCATCATAATTTCCTTTATCCCAATTAAATATCCTCCCATTGTGCCTGCTTCTCTCCTTCTCCATGGCTATGTAGAATGTGAGGCAGTTGTGGTCACTATCACCAAAATGCTCTCCCACCGCAAGATCTGACACCTGCCCCGGCTCATTGCCGAGCACCAAATCCAAAGTGGTCTCTCCCCTCGTTGGCCTGTCGACGTACTGAGTTAGGAAACCCTCCTGAACACACCTTACAAAAACAGTTCCTTCCAAACCATCTGCTCGCAGGAGGTTCCAATCAATATTGGGAAAGTTAAAGTCACCCATTACAACAACCCTATTACATTCACACTTTTCCTGAATCTGCCAATCTCTGCTTTCTTCAATCTCCCTGTTGCTATTGGGGCGGCCTGTAGTAAACCCCTGAGGTGACTGTTGCCTTACTGTCCCTAATTTCCACCCATACTGACTCAGTAGGCAGATCTTCCATGACAATGAAGACCTCGGTAGCTGTGATACCTTCTCTGATTAGCTGTGCTACAACCCCTCCTCTTTTCCCCCCCCTCCCTATATTATTTTTAATGTTCTAAATCCTGGAACATCCAGCAAAAATTCCTGCCCCTGAGAAACCCACGTCGCTGTTATGGCTACAACATCATAGCACCAGGTACTGATCTATGCTCTAAGCTAATCAATTTTATTCCTGATACTCCTTGCATTAAAGCAAACACACTTCAACCAATCCCTTGGTTCTTTCCCAGGAAATTCCTTCCCACTAGCTACCTCTTGCTATTGTCTCATCTCCATCAATTCTCACCTCCGGTATATAGCTTAGGTTCCCACACCCCTGCAATACAATTTAAACCCTCCTGAACCACTCGAGCAAACCTTCCACCCAGGACATTGGTCCCCTTCCAGTTCAAGTGCAACCTGTCCTTCATGTACAGGTCCCACCTTCCCAGAAGGCATCCCAATTATCTACATATCTGAAGTCCTCCCTCCTTCACCAGCTGCGCAGCCATGTGTTAAGCTGTGCCCGCTCCCCTGTTCCTCGCCTCGCTATCTCGTGGCACCAGTAGTAAACCTGAGAACACTACTCTGTTCTTACTGCTCTGCAGATTCCACCCTGACTCCCTGAAATCACTTTTTATATCCTCAATCCTTTTCCTGGCTGTATCATTGGTGCCAATATGCAACACGATGTCTGGTTGTTTGCCCTCCCCTTTCAGAATCTTATTCATCTGATCGGAGACGTCCCAGACCCTGGCACGAGGGAGGCAACATACCTTCTGGGAATCCTGATCCTGTCAATTTTCTTAGCAATCAAGTGTCCTATCACTAGCACTTTTCTCTTCTGCCCCCTTCCCTTCTGGGCCACAGGGCCTTGCTAATATATATGGTCACTTGCTTTCCTTCCCGGCTACCCCTCTGGTCCGCGTCACTTACGCCGCTGCTCCCGCTCCCACTGTGGAAGAAAAACACCGCTGGCCACTACCGGTAAGTAATTTTAAACATCTCCCGCTCCTTAGCTGTAGCCTTTCTGATTCGCCTTACCTTCGCTGTTGTACCACTCAAAAAAATGTGGGGAAATTCCTCATAATCTCCATTATGTTCCATTTACTTCAGGTTCCTTGATACCATCATCAGTCAAATACTGCCTTGTTATCTGGGTCAGTCAATCTTACCTAGTGTTCATATATTTTATTGATGTCAAAAGGTCACAGTGTATGTGTGCGGTGTGTCTCCTTCTCACAGAGGGGAGTGACCATCGGGACTTCTCTATCTCAGAGAGATTGCGGAGATAGGACATTGAGATGGTTGGAAGTTAGGGATGGATGGATGTTTGACACGGCAGGCCCTGCAGGAGGTGGGGCCTTAGGCAGATCAGCCATGATCGTATTGAATCGAAAGGCAGGCTGTCGGAGCTGAATAACCTCCTCCTGCTTCTTATGTTCTTGCATTCTGTTTTTGGAAGTTTAATCGTTGTTATTTTCCTGGATGTTTTGTGAAGGAATGCTGTAATCAAACAGACCAAAGGATTTTGTGAGCAATATCTGGGTACAGTGTGGGGGCTGTAATCCCTGTGAATCTGGGTCAACAACATGACTAATAAATAGAGACAGGGGAACATCTGAAAAGAGAGAGGCGGGGACTGTTTCACAGTAACACCCTCATTACCGAGGTGAGAGAGTCATTCCTGAAGAAGGGTTCATACCCGAAACGTCGATTCTCCTGCTCCTTGGATGCTGCCTGACCTGCTGAGCTTTCCCAGCAACACATTTTCAGCTCTGATCTCCAGCATTTGCAATCCTCACTTTCTCCTCGAAAATTTTAACCTACTGTGAATCCTCTTGCAAGGATGCCTTCCTTGAAGAAGCTCTCTTCCTCTCTTTACAATAATTTCAGTGAGTCCCTCTCTCACTGCACACCCCAGGTCATTCCTGAAGAAGGGCTCATGCCCGAAATGTCGATTTTCCTGCTCCTTGGATGCTGCCTGACCTGCTGCACTTTTCCAGCAACACATTTTCAACACCCACTCTTTTCCCAAGAATGTTTTCCAATCCACACCAAATCATATTTGACTGTACTCAGGAGCTGAATGGTCTCCTCTGTTTCTGTGCACCAGATAGTATGAGTAAGTGATCTCCAACTGCTCATGGGTAGCCGATTGAGGGGCTCAATGGAATGGGGCAAAGTCGGACTGAGGAACAGGAGTCGGTCCCTGCCCCACCAGGCACGAAGCTTGTGGGTGATCAGAGTGTGGTCTCAGCTGAAACTTTATTGCTGGAACAGCACAGCAGGTCAGGCAGCATCTAGGGAACAGAAGATCCGACGTTTCGGGCACATGCCCTTCTTCAGGAATGAGCAGAGAGTGTTCAGCAGGAGAAGATAAAAGGTAGGGAGGAGGGACTTGGAGGAGGGGCGTTGGAAATGTGATAGGTGGAAAGAGGTCAAGGTGAAGGCGATAGGTCGGAGTAGGGTGGAGGCGGAGAGGTCAAGAAGAAGACTGCAGGTCAGGAAGGCGGTGCCGGGCTGGAGGGATTCGGCTGAGACAAGGTGGGGGGAGGGGGGATGAAGAAAC
Organism: Chiloscyllium plagiosum; assembly: GCF_037043375.1. NCBI lineage: Eukaryota > Metazoa > Chordata > Chondrichthyes > Orectolobiformes > Hemiscylliidae > Chiloscyllium > Chiloscyllium plagiosum. Next base: position 96,777,982 of record NW_028270183.1, read on the forward strand.
TGGTGAAGTCCAAGTTCATCCCCTGTGGTTGGAGGGTTCCCAGTCGGAAGATAAGACGCTCCTCCTCCGACCGTCGCGTTGTTGTGGTTTGGCGGTGGATGAGTCCAATGACCTGCATATCCTCGGTGGAGTGGGAGGGGGAGTTGAAATGCTGTGCTACAGGGTGATTGGGTTGGTTCGACCGGGTGGCCCAGAGGTGCTCTCTGAATCGCTCCGCAAGTAGGCGGCCTGTCTCGCCAATATAGAGGAGGCCACACCGGCTGCAGCGGATGCAGTAGATAATGTGGGTGGAGGTGCAGGTGAATCTGTGGCGGATATGGAAGTTTCCTTTGGGGCCTTGGAGAGAAGTGAGGGGGGAGGTGTGGGCGCAAGTGTTGCACCTCCTGCGGTTGCAAGGGAAGGTGCCGGGAGTGGAGGTTGGGTTGGTGGGGGGTATGGATCTGACAAGGGAGTCGCGGAGGGAGTGGTCTCTACGGAAAGCTGATAGAGGAGGGGAGGGAAATATATCCTTGGTGGTGGGGTCCGTTTGGAGGTGGCGGAAGTGACGGCGGATGATGCGCTGTACATGGAGATTGGTGGGGTGGTAGGTGAGGACCAGTGGGGTTCTGTCCTGGTGGCGGTTGGAGGGGCGGGGCTCAAGGGCGGAGGAGCGGGAAGTGGAGGAGATGCGGTGGAGGGAATCTTCGATCACGTCGGGGGGGAAATTGCAGTCCTTGAAGAAGGAGGCCGTCTGTGTTGTGCGTATTTTGAACTGGTCCTCCTGGGAGCAGATGCGGCGGAGACGAAGGAATTGGGAGAATGGGATGGCGTTTTTACAGGGGGCGGGGTGGGAGGAGGTGTAGTCCAGGTAGCTGTGGGAGTCGGTCGGTTTGTAGTAGATGTCCGTGTTGATTCGGTCGTCTGAGATAGAAACAGAAAGGTCTAGGAAGGGGAGGGAGGAGTCCGAGACTGTCCAGGTGAATTTGAGGTCGGGGTGGAAGGTGTTAGTGTAGTGGATGAACTGTTCAACCTCCTCGTGGGAGCACGAGGTAGCGCCGATACAGTCATCAATGTAGCGGAGGAAAAGATGGGGGGTGGGGCCAGTGTAGTTGCGGAAGATGGATTGTTCCACATACCCTACGAAGAGGCAGGCATAGCTGGGGCCCATGCGGGTGCCCATGGCTACTCCTTTTGTTTGAAGAAAGTGGGAGGATTGGAAAGAAAAGTTGTTCAGGGTGAGGACCAGTTCAGTCAGTCGAAGGAGGGTGTCGGTGGAAGGGTACTGGGTGGTACGGCGGGAAAGGAAGAAGCGGAGTGCTTTGAGTCCTTCGTGATGGGGGATGGAGGTGTACAGGGACTGGATGTCCATGGTGAAGATGAGGCGTTGGGGACCGGGGAAGCGGAAATCCTGGAGGAGGTGGAGGGCGTGGGTGGTGTCACGGACGTAGGTGGGGAGTTCTTGGACTAATGGGGACAGGACCGTGTCGAGGTAGGACCGTGTAGAGTGTGGTCTCAGCCCCACGTTCCTATCTGCAGTTCATTATCCTTTCGTCACTTTCCCGTCAAGTATTTAACTAACACACCTTTGAATAAATGCAAACACACAGGTACCACTAACACTGGGGAGGAGTGGGGAGGAGAAATTCCCACTCAAATGGCCTTTTGAGAATTTCTCCTGATCCCTGTTCCTACCGAGGTTAGAGAGTCATTGCTTCTTTTTCTATTCCCTCTCCTCCAGACGTCACGACAAATTGTCAGTGTAACTAAGTGTGTAATTTGGTAAATGTTATCCATCTCAGGTTCAGTGTTAGGACAGTCAGGCAGGTTTCTTAAATTTGGTAAAATAACTAACCTAAAGCCAAAGCAAAGTTAGTCAAAATACGATGGATTCATAAATGACATAGAGTTTGAACATTGACAATATGTACATCAACATTTATTTTTCTATAAATTTGAGACACAGAAATATGCGCACAAAGACACACACACACACACACACACACACACACACACACACACACACACACACACACACACACACACACACACACACACACACACACACACACACACACACACACACACACACACACACACACACACACACACACACACACACACACACACACACACACCTGAAGGCAAACATTAATTCAAAAAAGCTTTGTCCAAATAACAGTTAATTTCATCACAATAGCTAAATTGAGAGAGTTTCAATTGTTATTCTTCTTCTGAAGTTATTCTACCTCACAGAAGCTGCTAGCACTGGGGTTTCTTCCTGGAACAGTTGGATTTGGCTGAATTCCCTTTGCTGCAGGCAGTGGAGAGATTCCAATGAATCCTTAGCTGAACCCTCAAAGAGTTCTAAAGTTGGCTGATTGGTTTTCAGCTTGCATATGTTGCTGTAGAGAAGTACAAGTAGAGACGGAGCAATGGCCGTTGCTTCTACGACGGGTTGCATTTGCCCCCTCTCTGATCTGAAACATGCAATATTGTGACCCAAACACCAACCTGGACTAGGTAAGGTATGGTTGAACATTCTCCTGATTGAATGACTCCATCCCTGTTACCTGCTACATTTAGGAATGATTTGTAGTTTATAATTTGGAGGTGTATTTATATATGTATACATAATTTTTGTACAATTATGTACAAAATCGTCATAGTACCTGTGTTAAAATGAGTATGTTGTTTTCTAAAATTAAATCCTTAGTTTTATTCTCTCATCCCTCAGCTCCACCCCAATACACTCTCCTTAGGGTCTTATATAGTTCGATATGATCAGCTCGCATTCTCAGGCCTGAAGTACTCTGACCTTGTAGAGGCCATGAGGGGCATGGATGTGGGATCAACCAAGGTTCTTTTCCAAGGCTGGCGGAGTCCAAACCAGGGGGAAAAGATTTAAAGTGAGAGGGGAAAATTAAAAAGATACCTGCGTGTTAACTTTTTCATACAGAGTGTAGTGTGTGTATGGAGCGAGCTGGCAGCAAAAGTGATGGCGGCTGGTACAATTACAACATTTAAGGGCAATAGATGGATATATAAACAAGAAACTTTTAGAGTGTTATGGGTTAATGTTGGCAAATAATTTTACATCAGATTAGAATATCTGGTCGGTCCAAATAAGCTGGACTGAAGGGTCTGTTTCCGTGCTGTATGACACTATGATTCTATCAGGCCTTCACTCTAGCAAAGAGTAAAGTGAAGCATCTGTGAAGATCTTCTAAAACATTTGCATATTTTTTCTTTCAATTTCAGGGTTCATTACTACATACAATACATTCGATATAGTCTCAGCATTGTCATGTACAGATGCAGTAAAATATCCCGATTATACCCGATAGCCTTTGTATGAAACAGCATCATTCGATACACTTCCCTAATCACTTGCGGAATCTGCTGACTAGGTTTATACGGCTCATGTACAGAGACACGCACATCCCTCCGTACCAATGCGTTCTGCAATGTTCTCTCCATTTGAGTAGGTTGCTGTTATTTTATCTGTTCTGAGCACTGACTTCCCTTAGCCCTTGTTATACTGTTTTCTGCAAAAGCTTTGCTCACTAATTTCCCCTGTCGGTATCCCATTGCAGAGTCTCCATATGCTGTTAAATGACTATCTTGGTAAATGAAGTAATTGAGCTCCAATCCAATTAATCACCTCATCCAAGTCATTGGTATAGATTCTAAATTGTTGATAATGTCACACTGATTCCTGAGGCATTCCACCAAGTTACAACTTTACAACCTGAATATAAATATTTATCCTGAATGTTTATTCCCTGATAGTTTACCAGGTTTCCCCTGTTGCTGGGCAACAAGCTAGAAAGGCAGGATAGCCTCATCCTAAACTGTGTAACGTACTTAGCCGGCTGAATGACTTCAATCTATTCCTGTGTAAATCCTTAGAGGGCAGAATGGTCTCCGCCTGTCTCATTATAATGATGTTGACTGGCTGAATGGGATCTTTCTTTACCTCTGTAACAGTATTGAGTGGTTGAGAGAACAACATATCGGTTAGTGGCAGCAGCTGACCATTCAGCCCCTTCAGCCTGCTGCACCATTCGGAATGTGCATTGTTGATGTGATTGTTACAAAACATCTCTTTCCTGTCTGTTCCCAATAAACCTGGATTCTCTAGTTCATCAAAGTTCCATGGAACTCAAACTTGAGTGTTTTCAGTAACCCAGTCTTCACTGCTCCCTAGGGATGAGAACATCACAGATCGTACAACCCTAAAGAGAAAGGAGCATTCGTGTCTCAGTCTGAAATGGTACTGTCCTTATTCTCAAAATGTGTTCCCCTCAAACCAATCACCACTCTTTTGATATATAAGGAGTCGACAGTTAGAAACAGATATCGACCACTCAGCACCTCAAAGCTATCCACATTCCCATTAACTCTCCTAAACTAAATACTTATCAAATTCAATCTCCACTGACCTCGCGGAAAGACAATTCCAGGAAAGATCATATGAGCAATGAACACTGGAGCAGAATGAGGTCATTCAACCCATCTTTTCTGCCATGACATTTGATCACGGCTAAAATATTTCTGAACCCCATTCTCCTGCCTTCTCTGACGAGCCAATGATAACTTATTAATTAAAAAATGTATATATCTCTGTATTCAAGATTGTGTGTGCCTGTATGTTGGGTTATGTTTGTGTGTTTGTGTGTAAATGTCCATATATATGTGCGTATCTCTGTGGGTCTGTGTTATGTGTGGTAGTATCAGTATCTCAGTTTGTGTGTACCTCTGTCTGCATCTCTGTGCAAAGTTGTTTTTGAAGTAAATAGATTGAACTTGGAATCAAAGTCTTCTTCCTTCTCTCTCTCCGTCTGTCCCTGTTGTTCAGAGAGTTCATAAAATCGCTACAGTGTGGAAACAGGCCCTTCGACCCAACAGTCCACACTGACCCTTCGAAGAGTAACCCACCCCCACACCCGTTCAAATGCTCTCCTACGCTTACCCATGACTAATGCCACTAACCTGTACATCACTCGGCACTATGGACAATTTAGCATGTCCAATTCACCTAACATCCACATTTTGGACTGTGGGTGGAAACCAGAGCATCCAGAGGGAACCCACGCAGACACGGTGAGAATGTGAAACTCTACACAGACAGTGGCCTGAGGGTGGACACGAGCCCGGGTGCCTGGTGCTGTGAGGCAGCAGTGCTCGCCTCTGAGTTTTGTGATTAGATTCTGACAATACCTCCCTCTGTTGGACTACCCAAACCACTGCATCGGTGCCACAGTTTTTAACTCTGAGAAGATAATAAATCCTTTGCTGTGAATCTGTCAAATTGCATGGCCGTTTGATTTTTCAAATAATATCTTTGGAAGCACAGAGCAGTTTTGTCTAATACTAAACAATGTTGTTCCTGTGTTATTCCCAACATTACTGGACCTTTTTTGGGACTTTTCAATACTTTATCACATAATGTTTAAGCATTGCAAGTCACAGAATGAGAAATCAATTCATCTAATCTCCTGACAAAATGGTTCACTCGGAGGCGAGCATTTCTATACTGATAGGGCTAAGTATAGTTGCAACCTTCCACCTACCAGCATTGTGTGTGAGTGTATGTGGGGGTGTGGGGGTGTGGAGGGGGTTGGGGAAAGTTGTACGTGTTGATGGTGTTGCCTGTTTGGATGGTGCTGTGAGCTGCTGCCCTCTCTCCCTCCCAGACTGAATCCTCGAAGGTTTTCATCCTCTGCCGCTGTCACTGCAGTAGGGTGAGGAGGCTAGCTGATGGAGAGATTGTCATTTTAAACACCACAGAGACTGTCAGACCTGCACCCACGTATAGACAGCCACAGAGTCAAATACAGACACACAGGTAAGTGGGTGGGGTGGGGGAAATGGATATCGGGCACTTCACCACCCAGCTTCACTCTTTGTGTCCTATTCCAAGCTGTCTGTCCTGGAATAGGAGACGGTGAAGGATGGAGTGAGAGTGGGATTGGGTGACCCTGCTGTTAGTGCTGATGTGGGTGGGGGGGGGGGGGGGTTGTGGGGAGCTGGTGGCGTGTCCAGAGGAAGTCAGTCAACAGTGTTGTATCCATCCAATGCTATTAGTGAGGGAGATATAGTAGAGAGTAAAGAAAAAGAGAGAGAGGGAGAGAGAGATGGTGTTGCATGCTGGGTGGAGAGCCCAGACCATGCTCGCTGTGTCTAGTGGTGTGGCCCCCGCTGGGAAGAGAATGGTCCCCCTCTGTACTTGCCCAGCCCATCCACCAGAACCTCCGTGTCTCTGTCGACAAACCATGGTATAATTCCCCTTTATCTGCCATGGTCAGGATAAATTCTGCAGGGCAGTGCCAACCTGAGAAAGCTCAACCATGTACCCATTGGCCTTTTAAAGATGGCACCAGTGCCAAAGATCACGGAATACCAAGGGGCATGCAGGTGATGGTGATTACCTCCAACTTTGGTGGGTGGGAGAATCGGGCTGGTATTGAATGAGAGGGACAACATGGGGTGGGGTGGGTGGTTAATGAGATGGCGCCAATAAGATAGCACCAAAAATCTAGCTCAGCCTCGTGCAGACAATCCCTCTGTCACGCTCAATGAAAATGGCATTGAGTCAAATTATTGTTCGATTCAAACCAATGAGCCGAAGACTCTGCTGACCCCAATCCCAGTTACAACGCTGCAGCTGTTTGACCAATGCTTTCCAGCACAGAGAAGGAGCTAAACGTCACCTTACCCTTGGGAAGTAAGGCAGTGGGGAGGGGATGGTTTTGGTATCAGTGTGGGAGCACTTTATGGCAAGTCATCATAATTCTATTAGTTTTAACATGGAGATGGAAAAGGATGAACCAGGTCTAAAACTTAAAGTTCTAAATTGTTGAAAACCAATTTTGATGATAATAACTGAGAATACGATTGGGACAGATATTCTCAGAAAAGGGGGTCAATTGGGAAGTGGGAAGCCTTCAAAAATGAGATGTCAGGAGTACAGAGACATTATGTCCCTGTTAGGGTGAAGGGGAAGGCTGGTACGTGCCAGGAATGCTGGAGGATTGGAGAAGTTGAGGTTCTGGTCACGGGTAAAAGGGAAGCATATGTCAGGTATAGACAGCAGGAATTGAGGGTTGTTTTCTTAATTCATTCACGGGATGAGGGCATCACTGGCTAGGCATGCATCTATTACCCATCCCTAATTGCCCAGAGGGCAGTTGGAAGTCAACCATATTGCTGTGTCTCTGAAGTCACGTGTAGGCCAGACCAGGTAAGAACGGCAGTTTGTTTCCTTAAAGCGTGTCAGTGAACTGGATCGATTTTTCCATCAATCGGAATGGTCATAATTAGCCTCTTAATTCCTGATTTAAAGTGAATCACGAAAAGAGTCGGAAGGCAACAAGAGTATACTTGCGGGCAATTTGGAGCATAAAAAGGGGACATGTGATAGCTTTGGCAAATAGAGTTAAGAAGACTCCAAAGGAATTCTACAAATACGTCAAGGACAAAAGAGTAACTGTGGAGAGAATAGGACATCCTTAAAGATCAGCAAAACTGCCCATGTGCAGAACCACAGGAAATGGAGGAGGTACTGAACAAATATTTTGAATCAGTATTCACTGTGCAGGAGAATATGGAAGCTCGAGAAATTGGGAAAAAAGTAGTGACATCTTGGAAAGTGTCTGTATTACAGAGGAGCTGCTGGAGGTCTTAAAACATGCAAAGGCAGGAAAATATCCAGGCTTTTATTAGATGTACGCTAGAACTCTGTGGGAAGGTAGAGAAGTGATTGCTGGGCACCTTGCTATCATTAATAGCAACAAGTAAAGTGTCGGAAGACTGGAGGTTGGCTACATGGTGCCATTACTTAAAGGATTGAAGAAGGGTAATAAGGAAAAGTTAGTGAGTCTGACGTCAGTAGTGGGTAAGTTGTTGGAGGGGATTATGAGTCATTGGATTTTCACGCATTTTGAAAGGTAATGAGTGATTAGGGATAGTCAACATGCCTTTGTGCAAGCAATATTGTGTCTCACTGACTTGACTGAGATTTCTTTGAAGAAGCAACTAAAAAAGACTGAGATAAAGTGGTGTACATTGTCGATATGGACTTCAATAAGGCGTTGAATAACATTGTGCATGGTCATCTGTTTATCAGGGTTGGTTCATATGAAAGCCATGTGGATACAAAACTGGCTCAAAGGTAGGAGGCAGAGGGTGAAGGTAGAGGGTTGCAATATCCTGGCAAAGGTTTGCAATGTTCCCCATGCTGTGAAGATAATCCAGTTTTTCAAGTAATCCACTAGCACGGCCGACACAGCTCTCCATATTAGCCGTTACCTTACCCAAGTTTACGGTGTCTGTGCTGGTTTTGTGAAGCAGATTCAGAATTTGAGGCAATGAGCATTCTAGCGGATATGGCAATGTCTTTATTCAATGTTTGCTTTATTGGGATTGGACCGACCATTGTGTCACTTATCCCGTTATTCTATTGCCCCCATCTCCTTATCCATATTATCAGCAAGTTATCAGTTAATAAATTATTTGGTTTTTTTCTGTATCTTTCCCTGGCCGTAGTTTTTGACTTCTTCCTGTATCGATTGCTGGCATTGTGAAGCTCAGAACCATTGAAATGTTGTGCGTCAGGCTGTTGTTCACTTCCCATTGTTTCCCATGTCGTGTTCCATGGACAGCAGTGTTCCAGTAAGCTCTGAGTCACGCGTTTGAAACTTGGTATGCGCATGCCCATGGAACGCCTCTGTTTGTCTCTCTCAGTTGATCGTGCGTCTGTAACATGAGGGAAATCCTCGAGTACAATTGTTAAGGAATAGACATCTAGCTTGTAGCTGAGGGGCTTGTGACTTACTCCTGTTATTGAAAAGTTAGTGGCGGGGCTGAGGATGGATTGCTGGAGGTTGTGCTGTGAGGTGCGTCAGACATCCAGGGAGACCTGAGGATTTGCTGACCCAACTCTGGATGGAGCATGGGGACTGTAGTTACTGCATCTGCGTCTGCAACATGAACACCAAATGGAGCAGAGACTGCATAGAGGTGACACTCTGATAACACGGAGTGAGTGTGTGTGGGTAAAGGGATTTGCTGTATCTGTATGTGTATTCATCTGGACAAGCACATACTCTCACTCTCCCCATTACATACACTGATGCACACTCTCCCTATCCGTTCCACACACACATTCTCACTCTCCGTCTCTCAAATGCACATATGCGCACTCCACTCCGTCACACGCACGCATGCACACACAGCCTCTCCCTCTAAGTCCTGTACTCACACACACATACACACCCTCTCACTCTCTCTTACATACACACAGTGTGTCTCTCCCTCTCTCTCTCCACCCCTCTCTCTCCCCTTCACACAGACACGCCCCTCTCTCCTACTTAGGCACACATATGTATGCACATATAAATCTCCGGGTTGAACTTGCATTTGACCATTTGTATTTGCAAATGCATTTTTTTTCAAATACGTTCAAGTTGTAGACAGTCAGTCAATGTGATATTTTATAAACTCCTACTTTGAAAATAAAACCAGTCTGACTCCAGGTGAAGACACAGACAGCGTCCAAACAAGGCTTCACGCTTAGAATACATTGTCTGACCGCAAGTGTTACTTCATTTACCTGAAGTTATCTCCAGGCAGTGACTTGAAATAAATTCTGCGATTTGCATTATAATCAATCAAACTTGCACCTCCATTCTAACTAATTAAGTATTTAAGAGCCATCTTAGGTATGTCCAATTCATGTGCATAAAACTTCTGTGTTTAAGGTCATCCTCTCTCTTACACCCATGAAGGAACAGCGCAATAAAACATTGTGTTTATAAATAAACCCATTGGACTCTATTCTGGTGTCGTTTGATTTTTGATCTTGTCCCACTCATTCCAAAACCAGCGGCTCCATATCATGGTTTTTACTGGTTAGCTAATCCTCTCCTCTAGCAAGTAAATTGTTCCTAACACCATGTGGTCTTGTCTTGCATATTAATCTTTTGCGACGCATGTTATGCATTGATGTCTGGAAGTCCAGATATAATACATCTATAGGATCCCCATTATCCACCTTGCTTGTTACGTTTTATTTAAAGAAAGTTAGTCAAATCATTCAAACATGATTTATCCTTCATGAAACTATGTTGACTGTGCTGGATTGTGGCTTGACTTTGGAAATCTCCTGTTATTTATACCTTCATAATGGATTCTAATAATGTGTTTTCAATCCCAAAAGTTTCCTCACTACTTTTCATTCCCCAGTGAAGCTGGTTATTCGAAGTCCTTCCCTTTCTATAACCTCTATGTTTCCTTTCACAATTCCTGTGTAACAGGCAAAAGGCTGTAAAAGATCTGCTCCAATTGCTGCGTAAGAGGCATAAGTGTCTGGGCTCATTCTGTTCCTGCTTTACACTTCCTGGTATTCTTACATTGTGTCCTGCTCCTGTTCCTGACCAAGTCGCTGAAGATCTCAATGTCCACTTCCTGTTGCTCAATGACAGGTTTGGGGACTTATGGAAACTCCCTGCTCAAATGTCACTTTTCAAGGGCTGAACTATACAGGCCAGTTGTGTTGCCCACACTGGGTAGGTCAGAGGTTAGCACTGCTGCCTCACTGCACCAGAGATCCTAGTACAATTTCAGTATTCAGTTTCCTCCCACAGTCCCAAGATATGCAGATCAGGTGGATTGGCCAAGCTAAATTACCCAAAACGTTTGGGTATGTGGAGGCCAGTTGAATCAGTCATGGAAAATGCCAGGTTACAAGATTGGGTGGGGTGGGTGGTGGGATTAGATGGGATGGTCTTCGGAGGATCAGTGTGGAGTTGATGAGCCAAATGGCCTGCTTCCACACTGCAGCGATTCTATGATTAACACCTTCGTTGCAGAAATCAGCTGAGGGAACAATCTTTGAGTTCATTCCCACTTCCTTTCCCCGGTGAGGAGATTAAATCTGTGTGCACTACTCCAGATGTGATCTCACTAAGACCCTGTACAGCAGCAGGAACACTTTACCACCCTGCTGTAAAGTTCTCACCCAGGTTAGAGCAGTCTCAGCTGTCTGGGGAATACACAGCTTTGCTAAAAGATCATTGTCCTTCTCTACTCCACCAGCATAACGGGAGATCTGGAGACAATATCAGAATGACGCTTGAGAAGAACGGGGAAGATGTGGTGAGATAATAACCATGTTGAGATATGCCTCGCCAAACATCTTGTCTGAATCTACCATTAACCTCGCCAGACCCCACGTCACTCAGGTTCCACAGAATCTGGTAAGGTGGATCTTCGAAACAGCAAGGAGAAGCAAACTTTTTTTGAGAGTTATGTATCAAAGTGAAAGCTGCAATACAAAGGCTGGGTATGCTATAAAACAGGAAAATAGACATACAGGTTTGTGAGTAATAATGGACAGCTTCAAGTTACATCTCACCAGTGTTTACCCAAGTGAATGTTAATGCTGGGAAAACGGATATCATGAGCATGTCTGAGATGGGTTGCTTTCGTAGTCAATTGAGCACCGAGCTGTTGATCAGGCAATTTTGGAGTTGGTGTGTGATCAGAAGAGCAAATCGAAGACTTTGCTGTAGAGGAGCTTTGGGGAATAGTGATCTTAATATATTGAATTTTACATGACGGCTGAATACAAGCAGTTTTTTTATATATTACGGGCACATACCTGAGTCGCGCAAGCCACTAAGAAACGAGAATAAACTTGGCTTTAGTGAATTTGAAATGTACATGAACGTGACTTAATGAAAGACAGGAAATGTCTGCTTTTTACAGAAACATTGTAAGGTCTACAATGTACATATATACCTCCAAGGCATAAATCGCAAAAGTGAAAGGTGACTCAATGATGGTGAACAAAAGAATTTCAGAATTGCATTAGATCGATGGAAGTGCGTTAGAGAAGGGTCATCTATTGTTGATTCATTGAAATTTTGGCTGCAACAAAAGGGGGCTGATAAACTGATAAGTAAATTATAAAGAGAGCAGCAATACAAACTAACCAGAAACAAAAAGACTGACGAAAAACCGCTGAATATTTGAAAGGAAAATAAAAGCAAGGTCAAATGTGGAAGAGTGAATGTGTGGACAGGATAATTTATTGTGGAGAACAGAAAAATGATCGGGAAACTAACCAGTTACTTTATATCTGTCTTCACGGAGGAAGGTCCAGAAAATCTCCTGGGAATACCAAGTGACCATGGGACTTGTGTAACTAAAGACTAACAACATTCATATCAGTGACAAGGTACAGTTTGAAAACTGGCCTTGAGTATTGATATTGATAAGTCTGGCAGACCAAATGTACTTCATACCAGAATTTCAGAGAAAGCAGAAATAGACATAATAATTGCATTGGGAATCACCGTATCGTTACATATTCAATTTGGAAGGTTATAAATGCATTCTAAGGATTTACGAAGTGAAGAAGAGGGAGACCAGTAAACGTATTGCTCACAGTGGGGAATCTGTCGGAATTTATTATAAAGAAAGTGATATTGGACACTTGGAATGTTATAGCAAACGTCGAGAGAATGATGCTAGATTTCTGAAAGGGAAGGCAACATTTACAAAACGTTTGCTTGAAATGTCCCTTGTCGATCTAAATAATGGAGAACGAGTGGATGTGGTATAGTTGGATATCAGGAGGATTTTAAAAGAATTCATACAGTAAGTTAGCCCTACAACAATAAAGTAAATTGTATTGGGAGGAACATACACAAACTGGGGAAGGTAAAACTTCAGTTTGCTTTGTTTGAAGGGAATCAGAATATAGGCGATGAAAGGCTCTGTGCTCTCTCTCCATGGATGATGTCTGAGTCACTGTGATCTCCAGCATGTGTTGGTTTCAGTACAGATCCCAGCATCTGTAACACACTCTCACCACAACCGCCCCCCTCCACATTCACATCGACATCATTTCTAAATACCACAAATAATAAGGGACACAGCACTGGTCCCTGTGATACGCAAGGGACACTGGTCACCAATCACACACACAGCTTTCTACCATTACTCTCTGTCTCCTGCCAGAGCACAGAGATTATCCAGGTGGTTGACAGTGAGGAGAAAGGTTTTATGTTACAGGAAGATACAGATGGGCGGAGCAATGGCAGATAGAATAGCTATGAGGAGATGCACTTTGGAAGAATTAACCAGACAGGGGAGGACTCAATGAATGGCAACACACTAGGAAGCTCAGAGTGTACTTCTCCACACATCCCTGAATGTCACTAGATAGAGTAATAGGTTAGTTCAGAAGTCACACGCGACTGTCGGCATAGCCTTTAATCATTCAGACATAGATTATAACAGTTACACAAAACTTTGATTCGGCCACAGATGGAATACTGTGAACCGTTCTGGGAACCTCATTACAGGAAGGATGTGATTGCACTGGAGGGGGTGCAGATGAGATTCACCAGGATGTTCCCTTTGATGGAGCATATCAGCTATGGAGAGAGGCTGGATAAGATTGGGTTGTTTACACTGGAACAGAGAAGGCTGAGGGGGACTTGATTCAGAAGGGTAAGATTACGAGGTGCATGGACAGGGTGGCTATTCAGCATCTGCTCCTTTTAGTCAAAGGGACAAGAACAAGAGAGCACACTTTTAAAGTGAAGGGGTTGAAGTTTAGACAAGATATGAGGATTTTTATCACCCAGAGGGTATTGGAGTCAGGATTAAACTTCCGGAGAAGATAGTTGTGATGGGTAATCGCACAACCATTAAACGTGCTTGAAATATCATAACATTTATGGTTACAGATCTCATGTAAGAAATTGGGACAAATGTAGATCATACTGCTTTTCTGACCGTACAGAGTATATGCTTCTGTGATTGTTTGATTATGGACGGTGAAAGCAGTTAGGAAGATAAGTGGTGCGTTGACCATCATTTCAGGGGGATTTGAGTACAGGAGTAAGGACGTCTTACTGCAGCTGTACAGGGCCTTGGTGAGACCCCATCTCAAATATTGTGCAGAATTGTGTGCAGGTTTAGTGTCGTTACCTAATAAATGACAAATCTGACATTGAGGGAGAGCAGTGAAGGATGACCAGACAGATTCCTGGGATGACAGGCTTGTTGTGGAATCAGAGTTTGGGGTGACTGGATCTGTATTCCATGAGCTGTAGAAAAATGAGTGAAATATATAAAACTCTGATGGGGGAGACAGTATGGAAGCAGGGATGATGATTCCCCAGTCTGTGGTGTCTAAAACAAGGGTCCACAGTATTAGGTACAGGCAGGCCACTCTGTCTTGAGATGAGAATAAATGTCTGCTCTCAGAGACTGGTGAATCTGGGGAATTCGCTCCCAGATCAGGCTGTGGAAGACAGGGCACTGAATATAAATAATGATTGTTAGACATGAAGGGGATGGGAAAGGAGCAGGAATATGGTGTGGAAATAGAGGATCAGCGATCATTACAGGTTGTTCTCTGATAACGTGGCAGCTGTGTTCCTCTGGAACGCTATTATAGAAAGCGGTGCAATATAAATAATAAGGGCTATGGGAAAAAGAGAGTAAGGGGCGAAGACCCAATAATGTCAGGAAAAATCAAAACATAAACATTAGTCAGCCTAACACAAACAACAGCACAGTCTATGTAAATCTTGAAACCATATATTGTAATGTAATAATGTTGTAAATGTAACACTTCCACACAACCGTTACTGACGACAGCACTCTACCTTTCACCAAGTTCTTCACCAGAAAGCACGCGAACGGACTGACCACATGACGCTACTGCGGGATTCCAGTTACAATAGATTCCCGACAGTAAGGAAAGATGCCCTTCAACAAAACAAGTCCATACCAGCCAGACCAATTCCTCAACCTGTATTTACCCCTGACTAACAAACCTAACACAATGACCAATTCACCTGACCAGCACATCTTTGGACTGTGGGAGGAAACTGGAGCATCTGGAGGAAACCCATGGAGACATAGGGAGGATGTGCAAACTCCACGCATAAATTAACTCAATGTGGAAATTGCATCCGGGTCCATGGTGCTAACCACTGAGCCACTCTCTCATCCCAAGAGTTCTCCCCAAGATTCTTTCTCTGGTTTGAAAGAAGTTCCTTCGAGATGTCGACTACAATTCCCAGTTCTGGATTTAGATTTGCTCGCTGAGCTGGAAGGTTCATACATCCATAATCTCAACCTGAACTACAAATCTTCTCAAACCTCGCTAACATTTCCCAGTCTCAGGCTCAGTTGCAAAATGTGCAGAGCGGATTATATTCCTGGTTTAGCTGAACACATTGAGGGTGCATTTTGCAGGCAGAGGACCGTGAGGTTGGGTTTTGCTGTTCAGCTGGTGCCGGGGATTGAATGATGTCACCGTGAACGGGAGCTCCCTTTTTAAAGAAGAGTGCACAATTCATGAATCGTGTTGCAGCCAAATCGTGGTTAATAAGCACACATTATTGGAGAACTGCTTGTATATTGAATGGAGGAGCAAAATTAATGGGCCGAGGGGACGACACCAGTTTTTAATTTATATGTCCCGATGTTTAAACATACTAAGGGAGATGAATCTTGTGTGGGGAAAACTGCATTGAGGAGATTTTCTCTATGAACTAAAATGGAGAAGGCTCAATCTGTTTAAAGACCTCCGCCTTTCCCGCTGTTTCTGTGCAGTCTGTGGGAAAGCTCTGTAAATGTTGTCACAAGCCCTCAGATGTTCGGAAGGAGATCTCTGCATGGTGATAGGACTGTGTTTCCAATTCCCTTTTCCAATGCCGAGACTGGTGCTGGGTGCTCTGTCCGGGTTTATCCTTAAAGACCTCGGAGCAGTTTGATACAATTGAGTGTCTTGCTTGGCTGTTTCCGAGAGCATTGAAGAGTTATCACATGGCTGTTCTGTCTGCAGTCACTTTTAGTCCAGACCATTAAAACAGGGGAGATTCACTTCTTGAAAGTACATTGAGGAAGCAAATTGGTATTTACAATCGACATTGGCTTCAACGTCACTATTACTGATGCCAGATTTTACATCTTGATATTTCATTAATTATTGTTAACTTCCACCAGCTGCCAGAGCATTAGCCTGGTCTGGATGAGTAATCCAGTGCCATTTCCACAACAGCACCATCTCCACCTATCGGAAAGCACACTGAGCAGGTTATTTCTGTGCTGCTTGCCAGCTCTATCAAAAAGAACTCCCACCAATGTGACTATCGTGATGGGGTTGAGGGCATAGCAAATGGTCAGACTGTAGTCATTCCCCTGATATGGGACTGAGTATGCGGCTGTGCAGGACATTGATTAGATTAGATTACTTACAGTGTGGAAACAGGCACTTCAGCCCAACAAGTCCACACCGACCCGCCGAAGCGCAACCCACCCATACCCCTACATTTACCCCTTTTAGCCTAACACTACGGGCAATTTAGCATGGCCAATTCACCTAACCCGCACATCTTTGTGACTGTGGGAGGAAACCGGAGCACCCAGAGGAAACCCACGCAGACACGGGGAGAACGTGCAAACTCCACACAGTCAGTCGCCTGAGTCGGGAATTGAACTCGGGTCTCTGGCGCTGTGAAGGCAGCAGTGCTAACCACTGCACCACCGTGCCGCCCACATTGGTTAGGCCACTGTTGGAATATGGTGTGCAATTTTGGTCTCCTTCCTATTGGAAAGATGTTGTGAAACTTGAAAGGGTTCAGAAAAGATTTACAAGCAGGTTGCCAGTGTTAGAGGACTTGAGCTACAGGGAGAGGCTGAATAGGCTGTGGCTGTTTTCCCTGGAGTGTCAGAAGCTGAGGGGTGTCCTTATAGAGGTTTACAAAATTATGAGGGGCATGGATAGGACAAATGGACAAAGTCCTTTCCCTGGGGTCGGGAAGTCCGGAACTAGAGGGCATAGGTTTAGGGTGAGATAGTAAAAACAAGGACGCAGATGCTGGAAACCAGAGTCTAGATTAGAGTGGTGCTTTTAAAACGCATCAGTTCAGGCAGCATTCGAGGAGCAGTAAAATCGACGTTTCGAACTCAGCACCGCCTTCCTAACCTGCAATCTTCTTCCTGACCTCTCCGCCCCCACCCCACTCCGACCTATCATCCTCACCTTAATCTCCGTCCACCTATCGCATTCCAACGCCCCTCCCCCAAGTCCCTCCTCCCTACCTTTTATCTTAGCCTGCTGGACACACTTTCCTCATTCCTGAAGAAGGGCTTTTGCCCGAAACGTCGATTCTCCTGTTCCCTGGATGCTGCCTGACCTGCTGCGCTGTTCCAGCAACACATTTTCATTTTAGTCCCTTGCACAGGTGTGGAGGGGGAGGGCGTAGGAAACAGAGAAAAGAGGGTGTAAGAACAGATGAACAGGTTTTTAGCAGTGGTGAACGAGAAGATGATGTAAAATGACTTTAAATTAAGATGCGACTGGGGAAAAGGGGTTCCCTCTATTGAGTGAAAGAGAATGAAGAAACAACCACACAAGGTCATAGGGAGGCCAGAAGGGAGAATGTTGAACATGTGGTATTATACAGATCTGGCCAGAGATATATTTTCACTGTGGAGATCATACCACCACCAGAAAAAGGAACACAGGTGCTTGACGTCTTATTGGCACTAGTAAGATTTTCATGCTGCCTTTGTATTGTAACATATAGACAAACAAATAACAGAATGACGTTTGTGCTGAGTGCTGTTTACCAGTCGCTTTTAATATTGTTTTAAATATGCAGTGCTTATTTTAAAATGCTTGTTCTAGAAGTTAGTATCAGATGGGGTTTAGGAGGTTAAGGGGTGACATTGTAGAAATTTATAAAATCATGGGAGGCATGGGTAAGATGAAAAGCCAAGAACTTTTCCAAAGGACAGGAAAATGTAATCATAGAGTGGATAGATTTAAGAGGGAAGATTTAAAAGGGAGGAAGAGCGAACTTCTTTTACACAGAGAGTGATGTTTATGAAATGAGCTGCCAGAGGAAGACTGGCAGATGCAAGTATAGCTCCAATATTTAAAAGACATTTGGACAAACATATGAATGGAAACCTTTTTGAGGCATTTGAGCCAAATGCAAGCAGATGGGACTAGCTTATATTGGAAAACCTGGACGGCATGGACAAGTTGGACCAAATATTGTGTTTGTGCACGATATAACTGTATGAATATAGAAAGCAAACAAAAGGAAAGAAAAGATGTGATGAAAACAAATTGGCAACAAATATCAAAACAAGCAGCACGAGCTTTTCCATTTATATAAGAATAGTTCAAGAGGTGTGTGTGATCTTTGGTAGTAAGAAAGTCAGGAAAGTTTATTGAGGACATTTGGAGGGTGTGACTGGGGAACTGGCTACAGGGAACAGACAGATCATTTCCACCAGTATTTTACATCGTTCCTCACAGGTGAAGGTGCTGTAAATATTTCAATGATGTAAACAACATGGTAATAGGAGGTACGTTCTTGAACTGTCTCTAACAAAAGGAGCAAGTCATTTCTCAAACAGATAAGTCCAAGGGTAAACAGATCATAAGCAATTCATAGCTGGTTTTGTAAGAAATGGTCACAGACAGGCTGGTGGCTCTGTGTGAAATATTCCATAACTCACTGGATTAAAGGAGTGTTCCAGTGAAACTGGCGACCATCCAATGTGGCGCCTGGCTGCAAGAAAGGAGCGAGACTGAAAGCAGGAACCATTAAGCCTCAACGATATTGCTGGGAATCTGTGAGAGTCTGTTATGATGGAAGGAACTTGAGGACATTTAGAAAAGCTTCACACAGAGTCAGCATGGTCTTGTTAAAGGCGAAGTATATTTTGTCTGTAAAATTATGCAAAGCTTTTCTGGAGATCCATGAGAATGCATCAAGAGGCCTTGATGAATGGTGGACTGATAGACATGAGGCTTTCCAGAGATTTTCCACAAAATAAAGGATCTTACACAAGACAGAAGCTCATACTATGACGGATAATGCATTAGCATTGGATGACAATTGGTGAACACTTAGAAATCGGAGAGTCAGGATTCATCGATCTTTATGAAAAAATGTATCGACTGGAGTACCAGAAATATCAGACTGATGGCAAGAGCTGCTTACAATCTATACTGATAGTCTGACGGCGGGAGCTGAGTGCAATATACATCCGAGTTTGTGGATGACACTGAGAACAAAAAGGCAGGCTGTCATTTAATCGAAAGGACGCCCAAAAAAGGAGCAGTACAAAGGATTGGAATGTTCATCTGTATGAAACATAACGTCAGCATGCTGATGTAGAAATGTTCGTTTATTAGACTGGTTCCTGGAATGAAAGTGTTGATTTATTGAATACATCAAAAATGCTGAGGCCATTATTCATTGTGGTTTAAATGAATGAGGGTGGCATTACTGAAATGGACAAAATACAGGGGGGGGGGGGGGGGGGGGCTTGACAAAGTAAATGTTGAGAATGTGGTTCCACACCTGGGCAGAGCGTCTCACTCCGGGTCATAGATACAGAATAAGGAATATCGATTTCAAACTGAGATGCAAAGAATTGTCTTCTTTCAGAAGGTAGTGAATGGCTGGAATTCGCTAACCCAGAGAGTTGTGGAGGCTGGGTCACTGATTGTATTTACAGACGGTGTGGATTGGTTTCTGACATATCAGCGAGTTGAGGGATACAAAGTCTTAGCAGGAAAGTGGAGTTGAGCCCTGGAGTAGATCAGCCATGCTCTTATTGAATGACAGTGCAAGTTTGAGGCGCCGAATAGCCAGTCTCAGTTACTGTTTCTTACGTTCTTATTTATGCTTTTGGTAAATAACTGGTTATTTTCCTGGAAGTCATGATGTAAAATGTTAAATCAGGGAGAGCAGAGGATTTGTCAGAGTTGACCTTATGTGGGGTATGGGGGCTGTATTCACAGCGAAGCTGGGTCTCTAAGACGACCTAAACCTGGTGCAGAAGTCACAGAGAGGGGAAGCCTGGAAAGAGGGATTTGGTGGGGGTCACTGCCTGACCCAGCCTAGATTTTCCAAGTGCATTTTAACCATGGGACTGGCCTCGATCTGCTCCTGTACTGCAGGACCAAAGGGCTGGATGGAACATCAGAACATAGCGCTGACGGACACGAGGGGGCCATTAAAACCTTTGACACTATTCCACAAGTCAATAAGGTCATGGCTCATCTCATTGTGTTCCCAGCTGCACTTTTCTCTCATTGCAACATTATCCCTGATTCACCTGATTATGAAAATACAGTCAAAGTCAGCCTCGATTTAATGTAAAGATTCAGCCATCCCAAACTTCTGCGAAAGAGAATTCCCACTTGAATGAATTCACACTTTGTGAGTTTCTCTTCACTCCGGTTCTGACTGGAGTTGGAGGGTGTCACTGTTTCCTTCTCTCGTTTCACTCCTCCACTCCTCGCAGCATATTTTAAATGAAACCAGATATGGCAGATGATAAAGATCTAAGCCTGGATCAGGATCAGTTATCAGAATAAGTCAGTTAGATTTCTTCAATCAGCTGCAAGTAATTAATAGAACCAACTGAGGAGTATGATGGATATGTGGCTAGCACTGCTGCCTCACATCACCAAGGAGCAGGGTTCAATTCCAACCTCAGGTGACCCTCTATGTGGAGTTTGAACATTCTCCATGTATCTCTGTGGGTTCCCCCTCATGCTCCAGTTTCCTCCCAGAGTATAAAGATGTGCAGCCTAGAGTGGATTGACCATGCTAGTTTGCCCATTGTTGAAAGAGCGCCCCCTTCATGGTCACCTCTGTCAGTGTGAGGAATTGAACCTGCGCTGCTGGCCTCCCTGTGCCTCACAAACCAGCCGTCAAGCCAACTGAGTAGGAGATTGTGTAACTGTTACAGACAGAAACAGTCACAGAAAAAGGGCAAAAGGAACGTTCATAACAAGGAAAGTGGTACTATTCAGATAACGGTCAAGAAAACGGCTGAGGATAAAAGGTTAACTGCTCAAATTGTATTTCATAACCGTCCTGAAGAAGGGCTTATGCCCGAAACTTGGATTCTCCTGCTCCTCGGATGCTGCCTGGCCTGCTGTGTTTTTCCAGCATCACATTTTTCAACGCTGGTCTCCAGCATCTGCAGTCCTCACTTTCTCCAAGTGTTTAGAAGCTATGTTTAGCTGAATACAATAAAGTGAGACAAAGTGAAATAGCCAGAAAACTAATTATGATTGGATATAGAATATGAGCATATGTAGAGAGAGAGAGAGAGAGAGAGATGTAGAGAGATGAAAAATCGGCGTGTTAGTTCCCCTTATCTGCCATGCGCGGGTCAACTGTGCAGTGTCGCTCCGAACTGAGAAAGTTCAACAGTGTGATCGTTGACCATTGCAAAATGGCACCAATGCCAGTGATCACGGAATATCCAGGGGCATCAGTCCGATGGTGAGTACCTCCAGCCATGATGGGTTGAAGAATCGGGCTGGCATTAAATGAGATGAACATTATGAGATTGGGTGGTTAGTTAGTGAGGTGAGCTCGATAAGATAGAACCAGGAAACTAGATCAGCCTCGTACAGACAATCCCTTTGTCACACTCAATGAAAATGGCGCTGAGATTATTTATTGTTAGATTCAGACCAATGTATTGAAGGCTTTGCTGACCACACACCCAGTTTCATGGTTGCAGAACAAATGTTCATCCAAAACACTCCATCATCTGTACTTACACCAATTTCCCCTTCACCTATCATTCCTGGGAATACTGGTTCATGCTGCAGAATGCAGTCAAACTGTCTTCATTTCAGCATTCTCAAACCTGTGACCTTACATGAAATTCTCTCTCAATCTCCCTTCCAC
This sequence comes from Chiloscyllium plagiosum, assembly GCF_037043375.1. Classification (NCBI taxonomy): domain Eukaryota; kingdom Metazoa; phylum Chordata; class Chondrichthyes; order Orectolobiformes; family Hemiscylliidae; genus Chiloscyllium; species Chiloscyllium plagiosum. Next base: position 96,799,731 of record NW_028270183.1, read on the forward strand.
TTCTTTCCCAAAATCCTTTTGATTGTTGGTAATTAAACTGACTTCCCCGCCATCTCTCTCTGGCAGGGACTGGAAAATACCGTCTAGAGAATGAGGACTCTGAATTAGAGTGATAATGCAACTAGACGGCCACTTCAGAGGCATGGGCTGTGACTCCAAGGTAGTGTTTAAAATCCTACCACAGCCGTTGTCAGAGATTAAATTCGAATGACAAAAATTGGAATGAAACCTAATTTCACTCATGGAAACCAGAAACTATCAGGATTTATTCTTATTATTTCACTGATATTCTTTGGTAAAGGAACGTAACATTATTGCCCAGTCTGTACTCAGTGTGACTTCAGACCAACAACAGAATTGTTGTCTCCATTTTTTCTTGACAAATGGCCGCGTGATCAAGGACAATTACTGATGGACAACAAATGCTGCCCTTGCCCGTGATGCTGGCATCCCGTGAAACAATAACATTCAAGTTGAAATAAACCAAGGAATGGTGGGTGCGAGAGATCGAAAATAAAATTCTCCAGCATCTGCAAGTGTTAGAGAATCTCAGCATGTATAGCAGCCTCTGTCAGGAGCAACCCAGATAACAGTTTGAGTCCAGTAACCCTGTTGCACAACTGAATGCAAACTGAGAAATAATATTATTTATCCTGGAAACAGGGATGGTTGGTTTGGAGAGTGAGGTGGGGGGCATTTTTAAATAGAATGGATGGAGAAATGGCCAAAAAGAGAGGAAAAGAAATGAAAAGTGATCAGATGGATTGCTGTTGATAAACTAAAAGGAAAACAAAATGGCAAGTTATTCTCACATTTCCCCATTTCCCATATTCTTGAATATCACGTCCGTTTAGATATGTCCCTGTTTATAGCGAGTTAGGTTCCCTCTGTCTCTCTTCTCTGAGTGTCATGATCAAATCCATTGGCAATATTGGTGCTTCCCTTATAGTTGCTGAGATACAGAGAAACGTAATGTTACATTGTCAACTACGTCTTTGAGGAGAGAAACTGTTACTGTGGGACTGTGCAGAGATGCAACAGCTTTCTCAGCCAGGTAGAGAAACTCAGAAGTGGAAATAGTTTTCAACACTGAACCCGTGCACCATGTGTGTGGGGAATTGATTTGTTCCTGTCATTGTAAAATCAGTTGAGGTTCTGTGGATACTTATCTCGGGTTTGTATTGCTAGCTGGTGGGTCTGGTGACCGACTCTATTAATTGCATTTACAGAGTGTCTGAGTCCATGGTAAACAAATGGAGATGAGACTCCACAGAAGGGAAGCTCTATAAATAGGGAGGAGTACAGTGCACTATCCTCCCTGGGATTCCCGGGGACATTTGTCTAAGCTGGACCAGGTGTCAGGTATGAAACCAGTTTATTTCAAAATTGAGGTGGTCACTGTGCAGCCTCAAATCAGTGACAGGACTGTGCTGATGCTCACCATGAATTAAACTGGATTAATTCTGGAACTTTCCAGGCAGGAGTGAGTAACATATCCATCATCACAGGAGTGCAGTCCTTCACAGTCTGACAGAACCCATCTGTCTGCTAAGAGCAATATATTGTGTCCATCTCCCTGAGGAAGGTACAGAAAAAACTTCCTGATGTACAAGGGAACAGAGTGACCGGTAAAAATGGGGAATTAATGAAAGGTACGTCTTTCAAAATCTCATTGAATTTAAGGTTGGTATATTGCTGCATCTGATGAGCTACATCCCAGAGTATTGAGGAGTGGCAGTAGAGCTAGTGAAAGAATTACTGATTATTCATCAAAGCTGGTTAGATTCTGGAAAGGATGCTCCAGACTGGAAAGCAGCGATTGCAAACCTAAATATTTAAAACAGGACGGAGAGAGCAAACACAAACTAAACAGTGGTTAGCTTGATGTAAGCTGTGAGAAAAACATTGGAAACTTTCGTGAGGAATGTGACAACTAGACACTTGGAAAATAATGACATGATTCGGTAGAGTCAATCTAGATTCAGGAAGGGGAAATGATCTAGATCTATGATAAATCTGCTGGATTTTGTGGAGGTTGCCCGTTGTAACATTGACAATTGAGAACCAGTGGGAATGAAGTATTTGAATTTTCAGCAGACGTTTAACATGGTTGAATACAGGTGAGTAGAGATTGTTAGAGTCCATGGGTAGGTAGGAGTGGAATACACCGAATGTATTAAAAGTGGGATAATCGAGAGAATAAAGAGAATAATATAATTATCTGGAGTGAAGGCTTTGGGGTATCAGAAGAATCAGTGTTTGGGCAATAGCTCTTCGCAAGATATAAAATATTTCGGATATGAATAACAAATATCATTTTTCCCGTTTATGTCCATTAAATAGTGAGAGGTTGGGAAGTGCTGTTGTTGAAACAGACCTGGAAGTGCTTGGTCATAAGTCACAAACAGAATATTTACGCAGCAGGAAGTAAATGATATGTGGCTCTTCATGCAAAATGATTAAAGTACCAGACTAAATTTATCTTTCCCAATGATAGTGTTTTGTTGAGAGACTGTTAGGTGTATTGTGTACAGGTTGAATCAACTTTATAAAGAATGAACTCGTCACCGATTCAGTCCAAACGATTCAGTCCACTCGACTAAACCCTGGCATGATGTTACCATGAGGAGAAAGTGAAGAAACTTGTGCTTTATAAAGTGTGTTAAGGTGTTTGTGAGTTTATATTAAAAAAAATGCTGTAGCACATTGAGTGTTGAAGATACAAAATTGCCTCATTAAATCAATTAAGGTATGCCCAGGCAAATTCACATTTCCTATGTATTGGTGTGCAAATATATCCAATGTATGTATATTGGCTGGTGCCTGTTCTAGTCGAGGAGAGATCTGCACGGTAACAGCATGTAGATTGTGGTTTTTGAGGGTGGTGGTGGTGGGAGGTCCAGCCAGTTATTGTATTGAAAACTGAAAACACAGCAGAATCATCTAGCCTGAGATAAGAAAACATGCATCATTCTCCCTCAGTACTAACTTCACGAGAGCAATGGGTGATGGGAGATGTGATCAATAGCCAACGGTGCCAGCATTCAATCCAGTCCAGTAGTTTTGTGAACTGAAGGAACCATACTGAAAGGGGTTAAATGGAACTGTTTGTTCAGTGACTGTAAGTGATGCCAGTCTCCATGGATCCTAGTTGTGTCACTGGATGTTTTCCGTCTCCTATTAGTAAGGGGCCTCCTGCAATGGTTTATGCCATTGTAGCAGCAGATGCATCAACTCCAACGCTCAAAGGGATCAGAAGCTGCAGAGACAGAAAAAAGGAGATTGAAACATCTGAGAATAGTCTGGAATGATCCATTAATGGATCAGAATCTGAGAACATTAGACTGGAATGCTGCAACAATGGACAGGAGTTTATCCTCGGGTCTTTTCTATTTTTCCTGGTCTTGGTCAACATTACCATCTCGGATATGGGGTGCACTGATGATTATCCAGGCGGGTTACTATCCTATCCTCGCTATTGTTGGTATTCCTGGTAAGTTTCTTCATCTCCATCCATTTATGAACCTCTTCAACCATGGCGAACTTCGTTGTTATTTCTGTTATCTATATTTGACAAAGACGGAAACTATTGTCTTCAGTTTCAAATGCAAATTCCATTGGTTCCCCACAAATTTCAGAACCGCCCACACCCCCGCCTTCACAAGCATCGGAGAACGAGACTGTTCACAATACCGAATTTAAATAAATGAAATTCATTCATGTTTCGTTATTCTATCCATCACAAAACCTATCCACTACCAGCTCGATTATATGCCCAGTCACCATCTTGGCTTCATCTGACGCTTAATAAACCATTATCTAAGCTTTGGTAAAATTCAGACGTTATGGTTCCACCTCTCCTCTAAGCACTCTTTCAGTTGCAAATATTTCGATCACAACTTTGTTCTTGTCTCTACAATAACATAATGACACGAACAGTCTCTCAGAGCAGTAATGTCGGAAGGAATGTAATTCAGATGCGCAGGTTATTACACAGAAAGACACTGTTCCACATCCTACCACAGACGATGTCAGAAAGTAAATACAAAAGACAGGAATTGGAAATAACAACCATAACATTTCCAGCATTTTGTCTATATGTTTATCTATTTCACTGATGTCCTTTGGTAAATAGATCTTGTGTTATTATCTGGTCTGGCTTAAGATTGATGTGAGACCCACAGCAATGTGCTTGGTTCTGTACTATCTGAAAGAATGACCTCGCAGAAAATGACACTTGGTTAGGTCAACAAATGCTGCCCCTGTCATGATGCAGACATTCCAAGTAATAACAAAATTGAAGGTTAAATAAAGCAAAGAATGATGCAACAGATCAGAAACAATAACGAATGAGAAAGTGCAAGACAAACTGAGCAGGTGTGGCAGCCCATCTGCCACAGCGGGTCGAGAGAAAAATAGAATTGGCAATTCGATTCTAATGACCGTACATCAGAACTGAACACAGTTGGGAAATAGCGTGATTGATGTTGGTGACACCGACATCTGTTATGAAGGGGAAAAGGACTGAGTTGAATAAATGGAGAAAGAGAGAGATAGAGAGAAAGAAGCAAACAAAGGGATTGTTGATGATCAGCTGGGATGGAAATAAAAAATGAAATTAAACCTTACTTATGTTTCTCCTGTTCCCATATTACTGATAAATATGACCATGTAAGGTATATGTCAAAGTTCCTGTTTAAAGTTATTTATGTCTGTTTTTCTCTCTTCCCTGAGTGGGATCATGTTCTTTTATTCATGAATGGGATGCTGGGCCAACATTTAATTCCCTTTCCTCATTGTCCTTGAGAAGGTTTTGGTGAGCTGCCTTCCTGACCCACTGCAGTCTGTGGGCTGTTAGTAGTCAGTGCTGAAGTCCATGCGGTTTCTTTTCTTTGAGGCTTTGAAGTGACTGGTATAACTGAGTGGATGGATTAGCTATTTCAAACTGCAACTGAGAGTTCACCACATTGCTGTGGGTCTGGAATTACATGTAAGCCCGACCAGCTGAAGATGGTAGATTTCCTTTCCTGAAGGGCATGAGGGTGCCAGGTAGGACAATCGACAATGGTTTCATTGTTTCATTTGATTCTTAATTCCTGATATTTTATTGAATTCAATTCCCAACATTTGCCTTTGTGAGATTCGGATCCGGTGTCTGGGTCATTACCTGATTCCCTGGATTAATATTCGGAGACAATACAGCTAGATCATCGCCTCCTCAGTATCTCCAATCAACTCCAATGGCAACAGTGATGTTGTTGTTGGTGTGACTTTGCTTCATAAATAAATGATTGGCAAAAAATGTCATCCTTCGCATTTTGTATTTATGAGAAGGCGAGATGATGGGAAGTCCTTTTGGTGAAAAGGAGCTGGATATCCTTGATCATGGGGCACTAACAGAATTCATACAGAGCAGTTGGGTACTGGCATGTGGGACTAGATTGGGTTGGGATATCTGGTCGGCATGGACGGGTTGGACCGAAGGATCTGTTTCCATGCTGTGCATCTCTATGACTCTATGACTCAGCAAGTAATCAGCACAATAAATGAGTAGGTGCGTTCATTACAAATGATTAAAGTATGAGTGAAGACACCGTCCTGCAGTTGTGGAGTGTACTTGAGACAGTATTTTCTTTCATTTATAATCAATGATCTCCTTGGTACAGAGAGACGGTGTGATGGAGTTTCACCAGACTAATTCCTGCGGTGATGATACCATGAGGAGAGTTTGAAAGAAATGAGTGTTTAATCTGTAACGATACAAAAAGAATGAAACGTGATTGCATTAACACTGGAGTGTTATGAATCAACACTCATTATTTCCAAAACAAAATACGGATAGCATTGGATAGAACATGTTTTCCATGATACGTGCCTTCACATTTGGACAAATGTATAGATAGGAAAGGTTTAGAAGGATATGGACCAAGCGCAGGGAAATGGGGTTTGCATGGATGGACATTTTGATCAGCATGAACCTGTTTGAGATAATGGGCCTGTCTCTGTGCTGTGGGATTCTATGACTCGATGAAAGTTTAAGAGATATATTGAGCCCCCATGTTGGTTGAGAGAGAGCTCCAGGTTCTGAATGAAGTCTCACCGTCTGGATGTACAGTTGGTATGTGACCCTGTATTGAACGTCATGTTGTTCACAAATCTGTCATCAGATAGTATGAGCCATTCCCAACAGCTCTTACCTCCACACAGAACACTAGCCTGTCTTCTCTGATTTCGTTTTTGCTAAAAGCTGTTCATTGGCTCAAGTAGACTCTGTCCTTGATGTTTTTCAGAGGGTCAATAAAACGGGGTCAGGCTGCGATCAGTCTGGTTTGGTGCAGACACGAAAGAGATTTCCAGAGGCCTTTTATTTATATATAAACAGATGAAACTACATGGCAAAGTTGCCATGCTTTCGAAGTAACCTGTATAATGAACTGGGAATGGTCAGCTCTTTTCGCTGAGCTAGCTGAGTTGAGCTGAGCTGAGCAGTTTTCAGTTAAGTCTTGAACTGGGAAGTTCAACTGGGAGCTGTGTGGAAACTCTCTCTCTTTTCTGCCCTTCAGCTTCAACCTGGAAGCATGCATTCCATTATAACGTTTTTTCAAGGAAGTTTGATTATTGGGACTATTGTGTGTATTTGGAATAGCATAATTAAGTCTAGCTGGATAGGTTGAATTCTGTAGGTGTTCTTTATTCTGTTCATTGTGTTTCATTGTGTAACTTTGTGAATAACGTTTTTGTTTGATTTAAAAACATCCTAGCTAAAGTACTCCCGGTAATTTTCATTGGATAATGAACAAAACAAACTGCAAAGTTATGCTCAGGGCTGCTTGCTTAAGAATGATTTGAGTGGTCTAGCCTCGTCCATAACAGAGTGGGGACTCATTGCTGGATTTTCAGCAGCGAGTGGGAGGTGCTAGTGTCTTTATTTCGGGTATTAGTTTGATTGGGTTGACAAAGCTTCGAATAGTGATGGCTATTTCAGTCGCCAAACGTTTCCTGGGTGGGCATGCAGTGACTTTGGAAATTTTACGAAAAGTGAATAAGACCAACTTGCAAGAATTAGCTGAGAAGCTGGAATTGGAAGTGACTGCTTCTGTGAGGAACGGAGAGATAATTACAGCAGTAGCTCGTCAATTAAACTTACTGGAGAAACCATCAGAATCTACAGAGATGGCAAGAATTCAGTTGCAAATGAAACATCTTGAGTTAACGTCGAGAGGCAAGGAAAGGGCAGCCAAAATGAAACATTTGACATTCGATAAAATGCAGAGGGTGGTGGGGGTGTGGGGGTGTGGAAGAGAGCAGGAGAACAGAGAGTAAAAAAAATGGCAAAAGGGAGAGCAACAGGGGAGAGAGAAAGAGACAGCTTTTGAATAGCAAAAACTGACACTTGAAAAGGAAAGTCAGTGTAAAAGGCTGGAGATAACGGCTGAGGGTGCGCTTAGTTAGGAAGAGAGTGAGGATGAGCAAGCCCCTGGTAGTCAGAAGACCTTTGCATCTCATTTGAAAGGTTGGCTAAACAAATGTAGTGGCCAGGGGCATTGCGGGTTTTGTTGATCCAAACCAAATGTGTAGGTCGGACTGGTGAGGTACTCACATCCCTATCAGAGGAGGTATCTGGAAAAACGAGGAGGTTAAAAAAACATTTTGTCTGCATTGGCAACCTTCCAGGAATCTAATGAGGAATCCTGGTCAAACCTACACTGAGTTTGTAAGGATCAAACAGACTAATTTCGATAGTTGGATATGAGCTTTAAAATTCGAACAAAGCTATAATGCCCTTAGAGAGGTTAGTACTTGGAGGAATTCAAAAAAATCACTGCCTGAAGTAGTGCAAACTCAGGTGGAAGAGCAGAGAGTGTAAGCAGCAAGGTTAGCTGCTGAAATGGCTGATGATTATGAACTGGTCCATAAACTTGGTTTGGCTTCCAGAACCAGTTATGGTCTCTGAGGGACAGAAATTGGAGCAAAGAGATATCCTCACGTGCAAAGGGAAAGGTAGATCACAGCGTAGATCATAAGGATAATTTACCACAGTAATAAAGAAAACCTTGAGGGGGACAAAGAAGTTAAAATACTATGGTGTTTTCATTGTAATAAAGTGGGCCACACAAAATCACAGTGTTGATGAGGTGGGAGATATAGGATAACTATGTAGGATAACTAGACAAGCCTGGAAGTTTTGTTGGACTCGTAACAAAAAGCGTAAGGGAAGTTAGGCTACTGTCTCAGAGTGTACAAGATGATCAGTGGACATGCCAATTCTGCATAATAAACTTACATGAAAGGGTAAAGTTTATTCACATAGGCCAGCAGTAATTGGTAAGGAGGTTCCAATATTAATTGACAGAGCATCTTTGCAATCTGTAATGCTGAGGGGTGAGGCTTTATGCACTATTGAGAGACTATTACCAGAAAATATGCTGGTAACAGGAATTCATAGTGAGCCAAAAAGTGCTCAGTTATGTAAAGTGAGGCTGGAGAGTCCAGAGAAGAGTGGAGAATGTGTGGTAGGAGTACTGGACCCCTAACTCTCAGCTCCCGGAATAAAATTTGTCCTTGCAAATAATATAGCTGATTCACTGGTAGGCGTGCTGCCTACTCTAGTTGAAAAGCCAGTGGAGATGCAGGCAACTGAAGACCTGGAGAATGTTTATCCAGGAACTTCCCCTGATTGCGTGATCAGAAAATCACAGATACACAGGTTTAAGCAGGCAAAAGGCACATATAAGGAAGCTGACGTAGAGTTATCTGAACGTTTCTTTTTGATCTGATAAGTGGAACAGAGAAGGAGCAAGTAGGAAAACATGAACGTATTTTTAGCTCTGCTAAGTTGATTGAATTACAGTAGAAAGATGAGGAGTTAAAAAAGTTATCTCAAAAGATATTTAACAAGAAAGAAAATGAATGCATTCCTGTGTGTTATTACTTAATAAATGATGTTTTAATGCGGATATGGAGATCAGCACACACTGAAGCAGGTCAGACGTGGACAGAAATTCATCAAATTGTTTTGTCTGTTGAGTGTAGAAAGGAGGTGCTGCGAGTGACACATGAGCGACCACTTGGAGATCATTTCGGGGTGAGGACAATACAGGCTGAAATACAAAGCTATTTTCATTGGCCTGGACTACACAACATTTGTAGTTGAATATTGCCAGACATCTCAAACATGTCACACAGGCAGTAATAAAACCTGCAACTTTAATACCGATTCCAGCATTTGAGGAACCTTTCCCAAGAGTGTTGATAGATTGTGTAGGTCCCCTATCTCAACCCAAAAGTGGGAATAAGTATTTATTAACAATAATGGATGTGTCGACTAGATTTCCAGAGGCAGACCCATTATGCAACATTACAGCTAAAAGTGTTGTAGAAAAAAAAGCTTATTTTTTAACTAGGTACGGACTACCAATACAGATTCAGACAGATCAAACCTCACATCTGAACTATTCAAGCAGGTGATGGATAACTTAGGAATAAAGCAATTCAAGTCTACCACGTAGTATTCGGAATCACAGTGAGCGTGAGCGAGATGGTATCAAACAGTAAAGAAAATGTTGAGGGTTTATGGTCAGGATTATCCAGATGAATGCGATAAGGAAATTCACAGACGCACGGAATGAATTGACCAAATGCAGACTATTTGAATTAATTTGTGGGCATGAAGTAAAAGGACCATTACTATTGGTTAACGAGAAATTAATAAATCAGAATTCAGAGACCACACATTTGAACGATGTGTCAAAATTTAGGAAACGCTTAAATAGAGCTGGAGAGTTGGCTATACAGCATTTAAAAGTATTGCAGCGTACAATGAAACAGGAAGTGGATCAGAAATCACAACTTCGCAATTTTGCAATTGGGAATAAGGTATTCGTGTTACTTCCAGTAACAGTTGAGTCTTTAGAAGCAAGTTTTAGTGTACCTTATCAAATTGGGAAGAACTTAAATGAGGTGAACGACTTGGTATGGACTCCAGACAGGATGAGATCTCACACAGTGTGTCATGTGAATATGCTCAAAAGGTATTTTGAAATGGAAGAAAAGCAAGAGGAGAAGGTATTAATGATTACATCACCGAGGGAAGAACCCAGTTCAGAGGATTCTGAATTGGACATTCCTCAAATCAAATTGAACAATGAGAAAGTTGTCAAAAATTGGGATAAACTATTGAGTTACCTTCCACAAGAAAAGCAAAGTGACCTGAAAGAGTTATTACGATATTGTGGAGAGATATGCGGCAATAAACTGGGAAGTACGAACATAATTGCGCATGATGTAGACACAGGGTATTCTGTTCTGATTAGGCAACATCCTGAGAGGCATGGCTGTCCAAAATTGGCACAGGTTCAGAAGTAGATAGAGCGCACACTCCAAAATGTCATAATCGAAGTGAGTTACAGTGATTGGAGTTCACATATAGTAATGGGACCAAAGCCAGATGGTACCCAATGGCCATGTGTGGACTATCACAAAGTCAATGCCGTTACAAAGACTGATGAATATCCAATTCCATATTTGGAGAATTGTGTCGAAAAAATGGGAGAAGTTATTTACATTTCTAAGTTGGATTTGCTGAGACGCTACTGGCAAGAACCTCTGCCAGAGACAGCGAAGGCAATTTCGGCTTGCATAACGCCAAATGGACTATATCAGTTCAAAGTTGTGGCATTTGTTATGAAAAACGATCCAGCCACGTTTTAGGGACTGATAATAAGGTCATTTCCGGATTACCCAACTATGTGGTGTACATTGATGACCTGGTGGTTTTTAGTCACTCATGAACTGAACATTTACAGCATTTATCGGACTTGTTCAATTGACTTCAGAAGGTAGGCTTGGTGGTAAACCTAGCTAAAAGTGAATTTGAGAAAGCCCAAGTCACGTTCCTGTGTCACGTTATTGGACATGAACAAATGGCCCCATGAGATATGAAAATGAAAGTAGTTGGGGAATGTTTCACACCGTCGACAAAAAGAAATATGCAGTGCTACGGTTCCTGGGATTGACTGGATTTTACTGAAAGTTTCTGCCAAACTTTAAGCAGTGTGGCTGCTCCGCTCACCGAATTGACAAGGGCAAGAACTCTCAGTGCACAGAGGACTGTCAAAAGGCATTTTACAGCCTAAAGACTGTGTTAACCACTGCCCCCAGTATTAGCTACACTAGATTACATGAAACCTTTCAAGGTGGGTAACGTTGCCAGTGATGGGGGTGTCGGTCCGGGTTTGCTGCAGGAGGGTGATGAGGGAATAGAAAGACCCATCGGGTATTTTTCTGGGAAGTCGAACGTTCATCCACAGAAATGTTCAACGGTGGAGAAAGAGACTTTAAACTTGTTGTTGGCATTACACCAGAACAGTTGTTTATATCACCAGCAATGCAACTGAGACAATCGTATACACTGATCATGACACATTGACATTTGTCGAAAATATTAAGGACAAAAATATCAGATTGCTAAGATGGAGCTTGTTGTTGCAGCCATTCAATCTGACCATTGTGCATGTGGCAGGTCGTGAAAGCGTGAAAGCTGATGAGTTATTGAGACTCGAATTAGATATTGAGGTGTTCGATGGTGGGTGTACCACGGCCTGAATTTGCATAGGTTTGTGTTTGAATGTTTACAGTTAGTATAGTGTATCTGTCTGTATTGACACTACTAACTGGGTTTGAAGGGTTAAAAATGCAGCTATCTTTTAGCATCGATGGTTCTTTGTTAGGGAGAGGTGACATATCACAAAGCAAGTCCATTTTTTGTCTAAAAGCTGTTCCTTGGCTCAAGGAGACTCTGTCCTTGATTTTTTTTCAGAGGCATAATAAAACGGGGCCAAGCTCCGATCAGTCTGGTTTGGTACAGAGATGAAAAGGATTTTCAGAGGCCTTTGGTTTACATGGAAACAGATGAGACTTCAGGCCAAAGTGGTCATGCTTTATAAGTGTCCAGTATAATTAACAGACAGTGGTGAGCTATTTTTGCTGAACTAACTGAGCTTAGCAGTTTTCAGTTTAGTTTTGAACTGGGAAGTTCAACTGGGAGCTGTGTGGAAACTCTCTCTCTTTTCTGACCTTCAACTTCTACCTGGAAGTTTGTGTTCCATTTATACTGGTTTTTATTGGGAGTTTGCGCATTGTGACTATTGTATATATTCAGAATAGAATAATTAAGTCTAGCTGAATAGGTTGAATTCTGTCGTGATTCTTTATTCTGTTCTTTGAGTTTTCTTGTTTAATTTTATGAATAAAGTTTTTGTCTGTTTTAAAATCTAGTAGTCAACCTAGCTAAATTTCTCCGGGTAATTTTCATTGTGCACTTACCGAAACAAATTGCAAAGGTATGCTCTGTGCTGCCTGCTTAAAAATGTTTTGAGTGGTCTAGCCTAGTCCGTAATATCTCGGACATGGAAGGTGCTTCCTTGGGACTTGATACAAACCAATCACTTTCCCTCCTCATGGTCAGCAAACCACCTTAACATAGCATGTGTGTACCATTAGCAATGGGGCCAGGAGGAACAACGTGGAGCAGTCTGTCTATGCCGTCTATGCCTCATTTGTCGTGTTGCAGCAACAATGGCATATTTCAGTGTAACAGTTTGGAGGGGCTGTATGGCCTCTTCTGTTCATGTGTCGAGGAACTGAATGTCTTCCTCCTGGCCAGAGGGAAGGCACTCAAAGACTTCAGTGGGAAGCCCGTGGTCCCTGCCTACCAAGACGTTGTGCTGACGAGACTCGATCTTCCTGAGTTATAGGAGACAAACGGAAAGCTGAAAAAACACTGCAAGCCAAGCAGCATCATGAGCTGGGAAAGTCAACATTTCAGGTATAAATGTCCTTTAGAACTGGGCTGGTGGATAGGGGGAGCTGCAGATAAAGAGGGAAGGGGTAGTTGGGGTGGTGAGATCAGGGGGATGGTGAGTTATGGATATGTGGACACAAGTGGTGGGTGCAACCTGGTTGTGCGATGGGAGTGATGAATCCGGTTGCGAGCTGAAAGGTAGGATCGTTACGTGGAATGGAAGACCTCCCAGTCACTTACTATTTCAATTCTCTTTCCCAATTCCTTTCCGTCATAGGCATTCTTGGCCTCCTCCATTGCCACAATGAACCAAACCATAATTTGGAGGAACAAGATCTCATCTGTCACCTCTGCAGCCTACACCCCGGGGACTGAACAATGAATTCTCCAATTTCAAATAACCTCCCTTCAAATCCCCCGACTCTCTTCCCAGGCTCTCTCCTCCCTTCCATTCCTCTGAGCAAGCTTTTGTCCAGCTACCAATTGGATTCAGCCCTCCCATCAACAACTCGCTGATACCCTTCATCTGTGATCACTTATCCCCCACCTCGCCAACGCAGCCTCCTCCTCCCTCACCCGCCACTTAATCTATAAAACCCCTTACTCCCACCACAGTCCTGACGAAGGGTTATATCCAAGGCGTTCACTTCTCAACGTCTTGATGCTGCCTTGCTTAATCTGCTCTTCCAGCTTTCTGCGTGTGTACTTTGGATTCCAACACATATTATTTTTAAAAAATTGTCTCCTTGTGTAATAGGCAGGAGTGAGAGAACGCATTGCGCCTCTTGTTATCCAACCGATCAGATGGGCGGAATGGCTTTCTTATATTACTGTGAAACCAGCTAGAGTTACTGAAGGAGTTCCTATTTCTTTTAACCGTGGAAATATTTAGTGTCCAGCAGTGCTTTTGATTCATGTTACCTTTACATTAACAGCACAAGCTTGAATGTTGTCCACATTTGATACCTGAGTACCTTAGGAGGATACTCATTGTTCTGAACATTGTATAATCTTCAAAGAACATCCCCACCTCTGATCGTATGACGTGAGGGAAAAACATTGATGAAGCAGCTGAAGACGTTTGTGCCGAAGAAGCTACCCTGAGGATTGCCCACAGGGATATCCAGCGACTGGAAGGATTGATGTCCACCAGCCCCATTGTGTTCTGAATGATTCAACCAGTGGGGAGTTTACAACTGATTCCCATCAAGTTCAATTTTGTTCAGTCTCCTTGACATCTCGCTCAAACAAATACGGCCATGATATCAGGGCCAGTCACTTTACGCTGTGTTCATAAATTCTATCCATGTCAATAGGCCAAGGTATATGTGTGGGGAGTGTTTCCTTCTCTCAGGCGGTAGAGACGGTTACAACCAGACTGTTGGGGAGGCTAAATCACTGAAATGTTTGGGGGGTGCGAGTGGTGTCAGTGGATTTTGACCCATCAGAGATTCGAGGGCTACAAAGAATTGGGCATGAAAGAGAAATTGCGGCCGAGTGCAGATCAGCCCTGACTTAGTGAATGGAAGGGCAGGTCTGAGGGGCGATGTCGCCTGATTTATTCCAGTATGCCCCATAGTCCAGTCACTTCGTGGCCTCTTCCATTTCCTGTGTTACTGAATTCAAATTACTGAATAGACTGATCCTGCTGCTGTCTAACTGGATACTCGTGCTGCATGATCTAGTTACAGTTTTATAGGCGCGAGGGCTGATTGGCCTCCTCCTGTAATTGTATATCAGGTTCCAGGGGCTGAAAAGCCTCATTCTGTTCTGGTGTAATTGTAATCCATATTTACTAAATCTACTGCCATTTGAGAAAGTGAGCTCTGCAGATGCTGGAGATCAGTGTCGAAAAGTGTGGCACTGGAAAAACACGGCAAGTCAGGCAGCATCAGAGGAACAGGAGAATCGATGTATTGGACGTTCCTGATAAAGGGCTTATGTCTGAAACATAGGTTCTCTTGCCTCTCGAATGCTGCCTGACCTGCTGTGTTTTTCCAACACCACATGTTTCGAGATCTCCTGCCCTACCCAAGTCAATCTTCCTGGTCACTTCATCCAATTACATTAAGAAAATTATCAAGCACAAACTTCCTCACACAAAGCCACACTTACTATTCCTAAGCAAAGCCTGTCTTTCTAAATGCATGTAAATCTTATCCCTCAGAACCTTCTCAAGTAACTTACCTACCACGGATGTTCAACCTCGGGTCTATAGTTCCAAGACTTTTCTGTTCAGTTCTTCTTGAATAAGGGCACATTCCCTATCCTCCAGTCTTCCGGGACATTACCTGTAGTTAATGATGATCAATATTATAGGTCAGAGTCCCCGAAAATTCTTCTGGAGCCCCTTGAGGTGTTCTTGGATATATCGGGTAAGGACCATGAGATTTATCCACTTTCAAACATTCTAGTACGTCCAAAATCTCGTCTACTGTGGCATGGATTGTCCCTAAGATATCACGACTAACTTTCTCAAGTTCTCAAGTCATCATGTCTTTCTCCACGGTAAACATAGAGAAGACGTTCCACACATACTTGTCTACATTGGTCTTCCAGGGGACCTATTTTCTCTCCAGTTATTGCTTTTTCTTTTAATATGTTTAAAGTACCTTTTTGGATTCATCTTAATCTTCTCAGCCAAGGCTCTTTCTTGCCCCCTTTTCACCCGACTGATTTCTTTCTTCAGTAAACTCCGTTATCTCTTATATACCTCCAGGGATTCCGTTGATCCCAGCTGCCTGTACCTGAGCCACGTGCCGAGTTCGAACCTGTGGACCAGTTTTGTCCCTCTCCATAACTACTTGAAAACTAGTAGAAATAGGTTACTGGTTCCAAAGTGCTCCCCCCACTATTAACTCATTTACCTGTCCTGTCCCATTTCCGAAGAAAATTTCGGGTTTGGCCCTTTCCCGAGTAGGACACTCTGTATACTGCTTGAGGAAACTTTCCTGACGCATTTAACATATTCTATCTCATCAAATTCCTTAATGCTCTGGCCGTTCCAGTCTGTATTAGAAAAATGAAAATCCCGTATTATGATAACCCTACTGCTCATGCAGGTCTCCCCTCTGTCCCTGCATATTTGTTACTCTCATTCCTGTTGACTCTTTGGGATCTATATTACAACCCCAATCACCTCACCATTCCATTCCTATTTCTTAACTCCACCTACAAAGCCTCACTGGGTGATGCATCAGTTATTTTATCTCTGATTGCTGCTGTGGTACTCCCCTTAATCAGAAATGCAACTCCACCTCCCCTCCTTCCACTATCTCTGTTTCACCTAACGCACCTATTCCCTCGCACATTAAGCTGTCAGTCCTATCCATCACTTAGCCATATTTCTGTAATGGCTATAATATCCCAGTCCCACTTACGTATCCATGCCCTGAGTTCATTTGACTTACCTGTCAGCCTTCTTGCATTGAAACAGATGCAACTTAATCCAAAATGCATTACTATCTCTCTGTCGTTTTCCAGCCTAACCTTACTATTTCTATTTACTCTGTCTCCTTCCACTTGCCTCCCTACTCTTGAGGATACGACCACCTGCCAATCTAGTTTAAACCCTCCCTTGTAACCCTAGCAAAACTGGCCAATATATTGGTATCCCCTCCAGTGCATGTCTCGGACGTTAATCCCCCTCTCAGGAGATTACCACTGTCAAGTTTTTTTTTAAAATGTTTCTCCTAGCTCTCTGTAATCACGCTGCAGGACCTCGTCCCTATTTCTACGGGTAACATTTGTGCCAACGTGCATAATGATTTCTGGCTGCTCGCCGTCCCCCTTGAGAATGTTCTGCAGCCACTTGGAGACATCCTGGTCCCTAGCACTTGGGAGGTAGCCCACCATCCTGGATTCCCGTTTACGACCACAGAATCTCTGATCTGTCCCACTAGCAATCGACCCTCCATTCTTTAACGTCCTGTTTACCTTTACCCTTTCCCGTTGTGTCCCAGAGCCAGTGGTAGTACCACCAACCTGGCTACTGCTTCTTTCCCCTGAACGGTCATCTCCCCAACAATCCAAACTGGTCTACTTGTTTTCGAGGGGAATGGCCACAGGAGATTCCTGCACTCCCTGCCTACTCCCTTTTCCATTGCTGGTGGTTGCCCATCGACTCTCAGCCTGGAACATGACAGGAAGCAAGGAACGACTGTTGGATTAAATTATGTTTATTTAAATACAACAGGACTGACAGGTAAGGCTAATGAACCTAGGACGATGAACGTTGGACTGGAATATTACAGTCATTAAAGAAGTGTAACTAGGGGCGTGTCTATGAATTTGTCAGTATCTCGGATGACTCTGAGTGTATCCTAGATTAAATTACCTACAGTGTGTAAACAGGACCTTCAGTCCAACAAATCCACACCGACCCACCGAAGAACAGCCCATCCAGACCCACTCCCCAACACGCAACACCTCGGGACATTTCACATAACCTGCACATCTTTGAACTGTGTGAGGAAACCGCAGCACCTGGAGGGGACACATGCAGACACGGGGAGAATGTGCAAACTCCACACAGACAGTTGCCCGAGGTAGAATTTGAACCCTGGTCGTTGGTGCTCTGAGGCAGCAGTGCTAACCCATGAGCCACTCTGTCGCCGAGCGTTGCTCCCTATCATGGTCCATCAGGAGCTGAAGCTGGATGCAGTTTCCACATGTGTAGCCATCAGCTCCCTGAGCTCACACATCCCACAAGAGGAACATGCGACTGTGTTAACTGGCATTTGGACGGCTGTAACAATAAAGTTAAAATGAGTTTATTTGAGTTTAACTGTACATTTTGCTGAGCTGGAGCTGTCCAAATCCTCTCGTGCCAAAGACTTACTGCTTCTTCTGCTACCAACGGCATGTCTCTCTACTCCTCCACATTTAATTTTCGTCAGGGAAGGAAGGAGACACGACATTGATGTAGCGTTCAGGCCTTCAGCACCCCTTGACACCTGGCCCCTGACTAGCTGCTTGGCCTTGGAGGGTGTCTTGCTGAGGTCTTCCTTCTGGTAGTGGAGACTATGTCGATGCAGATCCTCACCCTGACAGGCAATCCGTGTTATCGCAGTCCTCTCGTACTATCTGTCTATTAGTATCGCGTTTATGAATACCTTGAATCCCTCGATTGCATTCCAAACTGTGACTCACTCCACAGTGAGAGAGATGATGTTCTTGTGAATACAGGGCTATTAGAAAAGAACACCATTAGACATAGGGGCAACAATATGTCTATCCTCTCATTGAATCTGTTTTTCCTTCGATTAGGTTATATTTATTTTGTTAATCCCCCATTTCAATTTCCTGTGATTTCCCCTTAACACTTGTATAAATACCTGTCTGCCTCAGCCTTGAAGATATTTAATGATCCAGCCTCAACAGCCCTCCGAATTTTCTTCAATTCTTTCCCTCTCACTGACGTGAGACTTGATCTTTAATCTGGTGATTTGCCCACTCTATCTTGCATAAAATTTCAATTCATCCTCAGCTCCTGTATTAATTTGCTCAAGCGTCAAATGGTCACTCTCCCTGAATCCAGGAACTGCTTCTCCAAACTGAAGACCGATTCGCAGGATGTGTTTAGCATATTCTCTGGCTCTGTGAACAGGCTGTCCACTTAGTCCCTAAAACTCCCATTCTTTCCCGCGTTACTCTCTTCCCCATAATAAGCCAAAAAAATGACTTTGGATTCTTGCTAATCTTACCCGCTAATGTTTTATCACCCCTCCTTCTGCTCTTCCACTGACTTTTTTAAGTTTATCCCGACGCTTTCTATATTCTTTTAGGACCTTCATTGACCTGCTCACTCGATACCTGCTTGAAGCTTCTCTTTCTTTTACATCCTGTTCGGAATTTGTGTCGACATCTGAGGTTCTCTGGGGTTTTCTTTTTTAATAAATTTTATCTTCGGTGTAACATGCTGGGCCGACATTGTCATCAATTCACTTTTAATCAAATGATCCCCCAACCCCAGCCCCACCTTGTTCTGCGACAGTTTCACCCAGAAGCAACTGTACTTTAGCCAGATCCTGTCATTTTTTCCATAAAATCTGTCTCCCCAATGCAAAAAACCTTTATTTTTCTAACATTTTTGGGGTCTTTTCCTCAGCAAAGTCAAAATGTGTGATGTCACGGTCACTGGTCCTGTAATGCTCTCCCACTTCTGCCTGGAACAGCTGACTGGCTTCGTCCCCACAGTGAGGCCCATCACTGCACTGCCCATTGTTGTATCTGCTCTATGTTGATATAAGAAGCTCTGTGGAATAAATTTCAAGATACGTGCCCCTCTTAAAAAGTTATCACTGACCGAATTAATGTTTGGAATTGAAATGCCTGAATATAATGATCCTATTATTGTTTTTACACAACGCAATAACTTGATTATATACCCACTCCCTTTTTTTCCTTTATCTGGGGGTCTACATTATATCCCTAGCAGTGTTTCTATCATGGTTTTGATCCTGAGCTGTAACCACCAAGCCTCATTAGAAGATCCTTTCAAGATATCGACCCTTCTAACGCCAGTAACTAACTCCATCATTAATAAGGCAACATCACCTCCTCTTTTACCCTTTCTCCTGTCCTGAGTATAGTTCTGGTACCACAGAATATTGAGTTGTCAGCCCTGACCTACCTCAAACACATCTCAGAAGTGGCAAAAATGTTACAATTCCACATGTCACCTCATTTCCTTTTCATATCTGTCTGCCTGATAATATTACCACCCTTAAGGTAAAGCACATCCAACATGGAATATATTACCTGGAATACTCTGTACCTCGGAGTTCTTCAGTCATTCCTTGTTCGTTATCAACCTGTCCAATTCATGAACCAAAACTGTAACTCTGGGACTGAATTAATATTTGTTGAACTTTAATTTCGTTTTTAGTAAATGTGTTCATCAAATGCAACTTTCCAGAACTGAATAGTCAGCTCCAGATACAACGAGTTTCTGCTGATTAGTTCCCTGCTCAGTGTGCAGAGGGGACAGCCCTCAGTAATGGAGAAAGTGAGGACTGCAGATCCTGGTGATCAGAGTCGAAAATTGTGCCGCTCCAAAAGCAGTCAGGCAGCATCTGCGGAGCAGCAGAGTCAAAGATTTGGGCATCTGCCCTTCCCATGTTTTCCATTCATAATACACAGGATATTGGGAACCATACTTGCTCCGGAAGGCAGCACTGTATAGAGCCCTGAAATGGAAAGCAGTCAATCAGTTGGTTGGGCAGGGGGTAAACAAGTTGAGGTGAAATACAGACTGATTGAAGTACAAACATAAGGATAGATAAATCCCTTGGCTAGACAGGAAACACCCTGGGTTACTATAGGAAGAGAGGGAAGACATTTCTGTGCCTTTGGCGGTGGTCTTTGCATCTTCACTCTCCTTTGGAGTAGCGTCGGTTGATTGGAGGGTGGCAAATGTTAGTCCCTTGTTCAGGCAAGTAAACAGGGATTGTCCTGAGAATAGCAGACCAGTCAGTCTTACAACAGTAATGGCCAAAAGTATTGGAGAGGATTCTGAAAAATCATAGTTTGATTAGAAATAGTCAGCACTGCTTTGTGAGGGGCAGGTCATACTTCACAACTCTTATTGGATTCTTTGAGGATGGGATTAAGCACACTGAAGAAGGTAGAGCAGTGAATGTGGAGTGCATGGATTTTAACAAGGTGTTTGATAAGCTTCCCCGTGGTAGTTTCATTTAGAAAGTAAGGAGACATGGCATACAGGGAGATCTATCTGTCTGGATACAGAATTGGCTAGCCCATAGAATACAGAGGGTGGTGGTAAGTGGGAAGTATTCAGTGTGGAACTAGGTGAGCAGTGGTGTTCCGTAGGGATCGGTTCTGGGACCTCTGCTGTTTGTGATTTTGATAAATGACTTGGATGACGAACTGGAAGAGTAGGTTCATAAGTTTGATTATGTAATTCAGGTTGGTGGAATTGTGGATAGTGTGGAGAACTGTTGTAGTTTGCAACAGGTCATTCACAGGAGCAGGACTCAGCTGCTAAGTGGCAGATGGTGCTCAATATGGAAAAGTGGGATATGATTCATTTTGGAAGGTCGACGTTGAATGCAGAATACAGGGTTAGAAGCAGGATTCTTACATGGTGGAGGAACGGGGATCATATGGGCCATGGCATAGCTCCCATAATGTTTCTACCCAGGTTTATAAGATTGTTAAGAAGTCGTTTGATGTGTTCATTAGCCGATGGATTGAGATTAAAAACTGCGAGGTTATGCTGCTACTCTATCGAGCCCTGGTGAGACCACATTTAGAATATTGTGATTAGTTCTGGTTGCCTCGTTATAGGAAAGATGTGGAAGAGAGTGAGGTTGCTGAGGAAATTTTTCAAGATGTTGTCTGGACTGGAGGGCATGTCCTGCAAAGAAAATTTGAGGGAGCTCGGGTGTTTTCCTCATTGTAACGAAGAGGAATGGAACGTGACTTGACAGCGGTATACAAGATGATGAGAGGCAAAGATAGAGTAGATAGCCAGAGACATTCTCCCAAGGTGGAAACGGCTATCTCGAGGGGGTATGATTTTAAAGTAATTCGTGGAAGATTTAGGGGAGATGTCAGAGGTAAGTTCTTTACACAGAGAGTGATGGGTGTGTGCAATGAACAGCCAACAGTTGTAGTACAATTAGCTCTATTAGGTATATTTAATTGGATAGGTACATGAATGATAGTATAATGAAAGATATGGAGGTGAGTCTGATCTTAGAGTCGGATAAAAAGTCAACAGAACGTCAACGGCCAAAGGGCCTGTACAGTATGTTTCCAGTTTCACCCAGCTTATGGATTCCCCTGAAATTGTTGAATGTGTGCGGGAGTGATGTGTGTAAGATCAGGAAGCTTTGGAGGGGAGTAAGGCCAAAACCTCCAGTTATGGTGTGCATTGTTACAGTCACCTGAAAGCCAGTACAATATGTGTGGTTACTTAGACTAGAGAGATTCCACCAAGTTCAGTTATTAATGTGATTTGTGGATTGCTGTTTGCTGCTGGTTACTTCTCATACATTCTACTGTGTGACCCATGTAGTCATCTCTGAACATTCACAGATATGTACAATTCCATTTTGATACTGGAGAATGTGAAGGTGACAGTTATTGGATACGGATTTAGAGGTTTCTTTGTAAGACACAAGGCACTGCAATAGATTGTCAACTTGTTAACGTCTTCACCCATGTCTGGTCCAGGATGCAGAAGTATGGAGTCCAGGAGACACGTCAGGTTTCATCACCATTGGTAACTTGTATGGTGAGATTCTGGCTCTCCATGTCAACATGTCTGCTCTCTGGGCCAGGCTCTGACTGAAGATGAATTTCAAAACCTGGTTGCTGGTCAGCCATTAGCATTTAACCTGGACAATATTTACACCTGCACTGAGACCAGTGATATTCTTTTGGCGGGTTATCCCCCTGCCCAAGGAGGATTCCAACTTATTTGTTTTGAAGTAATGTTTGACTGACTGGCCTGAACCATGTTAGAAGCTCCATGTACAGATTTTGGAAAAGGCCACTGAGTCTCTCTGTATCACAGGCAGCTGTAAGGTCCAATATCACTGTAAATGATTTCAGATAAATTGGAAGCAATTTTCAGCGTAGCTTATTGCAAGGTGTTGAGTTTACTGACACGAACAATATTCGGATGTTTGCTATATTTCATGAATTGGGCAACAATAAGATGAGAACGATAACCATTCAACTGAACTATAATATCTTAAATCAATTCTGTTAATTCTATATCTATGGAACTAAAATATAAACTCCTGTCAAAATTTCCTAGCTCAGAAATAAAGCATGTACATTTTATTTTATCAATAAAGAACACAACACTTGTGGTGATTAGAATTAGATATTCAATGTCAAGATTCAAAGCAATATTTTGCCACTCCAATATTTTTAAAGTGGTTGGCTTCTGAGTGATTACATGTTCAGAGTGAGCAGAAGATTGAACATAGAAATAGAATGAGCGTTCTTATACATTTATATATCAATCAGTTTAATTTCTCACTGAAATGTGCGATCTTCTGCTATTTGCCAGCAATTTTAAAATGGCAATAATTCAACATGAACTGTAAATATTAAACTAAATAAATTATTTGTGTTATCAAATTTCAGTGAACAATAGCCTCAGGTGACTGACTGTGTGGAGTTTGCACGTTCTCCCCGTGTCTGCGTGGGTTTCCTCCGGGTGCTCTGGTTTCCTCCCACAGTCCAAAGATGTGCAGGGTCAGGTGAATTGGCAATGCTGAATTGCCCGTAGTGTTAGGTAAGGGCCGAAGGGCCTGTTTCCACACTGTAATGCAATCTAACCTAATCTAATAATTTGAGAAGTTCCAATTTTTAGAATGAATGATATTTAATATGAAATGTGGAGAGTGAAAAAGACAACGAACATAATATTGTCTCAGAGAAACGTCAAAGCTTTCCAAAGGGTTTTGTGCCAAAGCAATGATATATTTATTTTAGCAATTAGAACAACACATGTAAATTATTCATGTTCTGAGTAATAATTAGACTTCATAATGAAGCTGACCTTGCATTACTTGCATTTTAAATGCTTATGCTGCACCAAATAATCAGATATTTGCGAGCATTTACAAGGTGAAATAATTGGATACTGACTTTTATTCACAACTGATACATAATAGAGTACAAAACTCTATTAGCCACAAAATACATGACCCCAACACTAATTTCTTGTGTATTGATAAGTACGCCATTCTGATTAATCTGCATATCCATCCTAGGACAGGCCAAATAGAGACAAGCCCAAGAATTCCTAGAAACATGGCATTCCAACCGGAACTCCATAAACAAACACATCAATTTCGATGCCATCTCCCACCCTCTGACGAAAAGGTCCGGAAATGACACCATCGACAGAGGAATTTACATGACCAACTCAAGGAAACCGAAACACTTAAATAGAAAGTGAGAGATAACGCCAGCACTTCACTGGAGGCTCACTTACTGAGACAGTCAATGGAACAAACCAGGAACTGCCATTAGCTCTTGCTTCAGAATATA
Source organism: Chiloscyllium plagiosum (assembly GCF_037043375.1). Classification (NCBI taxonomy): domain Eukaryota; kingdom Metazoa; phylum Chordata; class Chondrichthyes; order Orectolobiformes; family Hemiscylliidae; genus Chiloscyllium; species Chiloscyllium plagiosum. The sequence continues at coordinate 96,823,570 of NW_028270183.1, forward strand.
TCAGTGTTCATGGCTGCCACCACATAGAATCTTTGAATGAAAATGCAAGCCTGCACCACCAAGTGCATATCCAAAGGCTTTTTTTGAAAGTTTGTGAGATTATCTGCTCAATCACCCGCCGAGGGAATGCACTCCAGCCACATGTCACCAGGGGCAGAACGGTGGCTCAGTGGTTAGAACTCCGGCCCTCGAGCGGGGGGAACCAGGAATGATTCCAGCCTCGGGTGACAGCCTGTATGGATTTTGCACATTCTACCCGTGTCTGCATGGTTTCCTCTAGGTACTTCGGTTTCCTCCCACAATCCAAAGATGTGCAGTTTAGGTGAATTGGCCATTCTAAATTGCCCATTGTGTTCAGGGATGTCTAGGTCAGGGGTAAATAAAAGAGGAACCTGCTTGTGTGGGTTATTCTTTGGAGGGTCAGTGTGGATTTGTTGGGCCAAACAGCCTAGTTCCACACGGTCGGAATTTTATATTCTATGTCTGTGCCACCCTCTCAGTTCAAAACAGAGTCACAAATTCTCTCTCAATCCCCTGCCTTTCACTTTAAGCATGTATCCCTTTGTTTTTGACCCTTCGAGTAAGGTAAACAGCTGCCGTCTGTTCATCTTCTCCATTCCCCTTCTGCTTTTGCACACCTGTACCAGGTTTCCTCCTCAACCTTCCCTGCTGCAATGAAAAAAGGAGTAAATTTAGCCCTCGCACTTCACAGTTTGAGTACACACTTGTCTTGTTAATTCAATAGTAGGAGCTGAAGTTTTTCACCTGCAGGATGGGCACTGACTCATTGCTTGAATCAGTGAATGTGATGAGGATAAATATTCAATTAAATTCTTCGTTATGAACAAACTGCAGGAGATCAAATCATATGCTCATGTCTACCTTGAATTGGAAGCAAATACATACTGTTTAAAAAAATCAAAAATGTTGAGATACCACACCAGGGAAAAAAAATGTCATCTGCATTTGATGGAGATGCAGAAATACAGAGTGAATGTGCAATCTGAACAAGAATCAAGTGATAGAAAATGAAGTACATCAAATTTTAATTTTCAATGGAACCAGATCCCAATTTGCCTGAACAGTAATATATTTCACCCAACCTCACATTTGCTAAAGCAAATTTTTCCCAATCACTAATACTTCATTAGCCATTCTACCTCCGCCTTCTTACTCTTTTTTTGCACTTCTACTTCTCTTGCAATACCCCTTCTGCTTCTACATACTCTTCCATTGATGATATCTCTTCACATCTTTCTTCTCCCACTCCCACTGTAAGTTACATCAGTTCCCTAGTTACTCCCATTTCCACTGGCCATTACTTTCCGTTTTTGCTTTCCAACTGGGGTGATGGGAACTGCTGGCTTCTATGCTGCTATTGGTCTTTAGTGGATGATGAGATTGAGGTGATCAATGTCCAATTGAAACAGATAATAGTGCGTGTCTGTCACTGTCCAATGCACCGTGAACATGGTGGTTCTGTTCCCCATAGAGAGTGAAACTTTATTTCTGTCTCTGTGTCAGAACGCTTAACCAAACAGCCTCATCGCAAATAGGACAAACCTCTCCTCAGAATCAGACGTCCAATCATCAGTTTTTCCTTAGACGTTGTGAGGATAGTGACCATATTGTTCAAATAAGCCGTGTTCGATCATTTGCTCTGTACCATTTTAACTGATTTTCCAATGTCATTAGAGGTGAGATCAGAGTAACTTCCCTCGCATCAAAGTAATATTTGACTCATGTAGCATCATTAACCCTCAGAAAACTGTGGTTAACGGGAATCAGAGGAAATTCTGTGCTGGTAATTTCCTCAATGAACAATGACGCCTTCCCTAGAGCTATTGGGAATGACAAATAAACTCTGCCTTTGTTACTGCGTTCCAAAACCATGGATGGATTTGTCTTACTAAGAACATCATTTGTTTTCACGGTTTGGTCGAAAGTCTCAGAAAACTAACACCTTGCTGGTTGAGTGTCACCCCAATGAAATCAGAGCATTACAATAAAATAACGATTACGATTATTTTCAATCAGTTACTTTCTGAGGACTGATTGTGCGATGTCACTGCCACTGAGATCAACGTTTTCTCTGTCCACTAGCATCTCATCACATTGGCTCAAGGCTGCACCATTACCCAATTCTACTTCATTCTCCAGCTCATTCGCTGTGCTCGCCAGCTATATGAGGACTACAATAACTTAGAGAGGCCTACGAGGCTCTAGAACCGGCCATCCCACCCATGCCCTGCCCTCTGTGTCCATCCCCTCCCCCTCAGCCACCTCATGTCGTGTATTCACCATCCCGCCTAAACTTCCACGCTCTAATGCTGAATGCTCTGTATTCAGCAAAGGTCTCAGCTTTATCCCTCTGTACCCCCACTTTCATGAATTTCAGGAACGACATAATATTGAACTTCTCTTCCACCGTCTTCTCCTTGGTGTCCATTTCTTTGGACAAGAGTGCACTCACCACTCCACAGACCCTTCGCCCAGCTCCAACACTCTCCCTCAACCTGGACACATTCCTCTGGCGTTTACTTTGATTCAATCTGTACTTTGAGAACTTTCGATGTGACACTGGTTGTTTTAATTTCACTGCATCCCCTCACCCTATCCCACCTATCACTCGCTTACCAGACTGTACGCTGTATGCTTCGATCCAACCCTGACTGTGTTATTCAGCCTGTGCCGATAAGGGTGGTGCTGCTGTACTGTTGGACTCACTTCTCCATTTCAGAGGCTGAGTGCCAGCTCTCAGATACCTCCACATATAACCTGCTGTCCCATAACCCTGCCATGGCATATCAGGCCATTTTATTAACTAAATCTGACAACATTTCACATGGAGATTCCCACCCACTCGCCCCCACCTAAATTCCCGAAGCTGATAGTCCTCTGATAGCAGAGCTTGCTTTTATGTCTTCCTGAAAATCCACAAACAGAACTGCCTGGGCAGACCCATTGCTTCAGCCTGCTCATGCCATGCAGCGGGGGTGCATGGATACGCACGTGGGCCCAAGTTATACCTGTTCCTTCATGGGTACGCAGACCATTCCTTGTTCTAGTTCTTTCCACTCCCCACCCACAACTGTTTCTCCGATACGTAGATGATATCTTAGCTGTTGCGCCTCTCTCTTGGCCAGAATTGGAAAAGTTCATCGTTTCCAATTTGTACTCCTCCCTCATTTTCACCTGGTCTATCTCTGACTGCTCCCTTTCTTTCCTCGACATCACTGCTTCTATTTCTGGGGATAAGCAGGTCACTGATATCCAGTATTAACCCAGCGACTCCCACAGCTACCTGGAGTACACACCCTCACACCCTGTTTCCTGCAAAGACTCCATTACATTCCCGTCAGTTCCTCCCTTTCAACCGCATTGCTTCTGATGATGTCAACTTCAAAAATGTGGCCTCTGAAATATCCACCTTCGTCATCAACCGAGAATTCCCCAGCACTGTTGTCGACAGGGCCCTCAACCAGTTCTGACCCACCTCCTGCACTTCTACCCTCACCCTCTCTCCTCCCTCATGCAACAGCGTTAATAGTTCCCCTTGTCCTTACCTACTATCCCACCAGCATTCACATGCAGAAAATCATCAGTCTGCATTTCCCCACCTCCAGCGAGATGCCACCACCAGACACATGTTTGCCTCCTCTCCCTTTTCCACCTTCTGAAGTGACCATTTCCTCCAGGACACCCTGGTCCGCTCGTTATTCACTGCCAACTCCTCCCCCCACCTCCCCATCCCCCACCACAGGTCAACCTCATTTTCCCCTGCAGGAGGTGTTACACTTTCCCATTTACCTCCTCTCTCCTCACTAACCAAGGGCCCAAACATACCTCCCAGGTGAAGCAGCATCCTATCAACATTTCTCACGATCCAGTATACTACATTCGCTGCTCACATTCTGATCTGCTCTACATTGGGGAAACTAATGGTAGACTGAATGAACAGTTCACAGAATAACCAAGCTGTACCTATGCAAAAGACCCTGAGTTTCCAGTTGCCTGCCAGTTTAATACCCCATCCTGTTCCCTTGCCAATATCCCTGTGGCAGTCTTGCTGCAGTGTTCCAGGACGTTTCAATGCAAGCTGGAAGAACAACACCTCATTTTCCGCGGGCAGACCCTGCAGCCCTTCAGACTCAAAATAGTATTCAATAATTTTAGGGTCTGAACTCCTCAATGCCCCCTACCCATACCACCAGGCCTAGTAGTCACTTAGCCTTCCATTACTCACCGGTTATTTTAAGCTACTAATAGGCTCCACTAACAGCTATTCAGTCTCTTCTGTATATAAATCAACACTTTCAGGGCTACCATCCAATCTGAGGAAGGGCCACTGAACTAGAAACTTTAATTCTGATTTCTCTGCACAGAGGCAGCTCGACTCGAAACGTCAGCTCTTTTCTCTCCTTACAGATGCTGCCAGACCAGCTGAGATTTTCCAGCATTTTCTCTTTTGATTACAAATTACTCGAGATTCAACTCTGATAGCAGCTTTGTTTGTATCGTTCACATCAATCAATTTGTCACAGTTCAGAAAGAAAAAAATCGATAGAGGGAAACTCAGCCGGTCTGGCACTCTCTGAGCAGAGATACACAGAATTAACCTTTGATTCCAATGTGACTTTTTCAGAACAGTGTCACATCATATTTGATGTGTTAGCTTTGTTTCTCTCTGCAGATGCTTCCTCATCTGTTGCGCTTTTCCGTCATTTTTTATTTGTATTTCATGTTTCCATATCACTATATTTCATTTTCTTGACAGAGTTACGTGCTGAATTTAGTTATATATGGACAATGTAGTCCTTTCCTTTTCCTATTATCGTTGGTGTGTCTGTGACACCCGTGTTACGGCCGAAATCTGTTTCTTCTTTAAGATTCAAAGGAAAAATAATATTTTTCTGAATATCCTGTAAATCTCAGGAACGCCACTTTGTTTGAAAAGACGTTTCAGAGGCAGCTGAAATTTCATGAGATAACAGGAATAAATTATTGATGGTGGAACACTCTGTGTCCTTCGTTGAACCGGCTTGTCTACCCCCTCTCCAAAGGCTTTGATTACATAACACAGAATTATTTACAGCAAAAGTGGGGGAAATTCTGCCCATTGTCTCTTCCAGCTTGTAACGACTATATCTCTCCTTTTTGTCTCCTGTACTGTCCCCATTGCCCTCCACATTTTGTTATTAGTGTCTGCTTTTAATTTTAAGTATCCTGCCAGATATGGACAATACGATCAAACTCAAACAAAAAAAAAACAGTACTTAGAGGGCAAGCTCAGCAGGTCTGGCAGTATCTGTGAAGAGAAATCAAAGTTAATGTTCTGGTCCAGTGATCCTAATCAATCTGTATTCCCAATGATTAAATGGTGTGTATATAGAATATAGATCTGGAAATGTATTGCTGGAAAAGCGCAGCAGGTCAGGCAGCATCCATGGAACGTGGATTCTCCTGTTCCCTGGATGCTGCCTGACCTACTGCGCTTTTCCAGCAACACATTTCCAGCTCTGATCTCCAGCATCTGCAGACCTCACTTTCTCCTGTATATAAAATATAGTTCACTTTATCACATTTAACATGATCCTGTTCAGTTCACTTTGTCATTCAGCGTTGCATCTCCCACATGTTGGAGGATTCCTTGTTGTGCATTAGATTTAATTCTGTCTGGCAGAAAGAGTGATGATGTCTGGGGCATATCATTGTACTCCCCATGCAGTCTCCAAAGCCACTATCCCCATTCTGACCTATCTCCCGGCCAATGTCATGTTCATTCGAAGCTGACTCATTAATTCATAAGTCTTAATGAGTAAGTTCATTGTAATTATCACTTTTGGTTTTGGACTGAGGCCAAACTGCATAAACAAATACGGTTTTACAGCAAATAAAACTGCATTTAGAAGTTTGTCAATTTGTCTAAATAAATTATTGAAGCATATTCCCTAAAGAAGTTCCAAAGTTGCCTTTATTAGAGCAATGAGAGGAACATTCAGAGAAGTCCACACTTCCTGTCAATATTCAGGACAAATGTGCCCAGTGACAGTGTGTTTCTTTTGGGGGGTGGAGGGATTTGGGGAGACATGGTTACAACATAGTAAACGGACAACAAGGCAGAATCATCAAGCCTACGAAAAGATAACATCCATCATTCTCCCTCACAACTGACTTCACTAGAGCAATTGGTGATGGGAGATTTGACCAATAGCCAGCAATGTCAACATGTAGTTCATTCCAGTCATATTGTGAACGGAATGTGCTGGATTGAAAGCTGGGACTGGTTGCTCAGTGACTATGATTAATGTCAGTCTCCATGCAATGTAACTGTGTCACTGGAGGGTTTCCCTGTCATATTGGTGAAGGGCTTCATTCAGTGCGCTATCCTCTGTAGTAGCAAATGCATCAATTCCAACAGCTGCGTAGACAGAGAGAGGACAGATCTGAATCTGAGAATAGCGGACTGGAACATTGCAACAATGGAGAGGAGGTTTTTCTTGAGTCTTTTCAAGATTTCTCCCTGTTGGAAATTTATACCATATCGGATATCAGCAGTGCTGATGATTATTCTGGGCGGGGTGGAGGGTGTGCTACTAACCTATTATCGCTACTGTTGGTGTTCTTAACCTCTCTCCATTCATTAATCCCGCAAACAAGTTTGAACTTCGTTGCAATTTCTGTTATCTATATTGTCAGACAAAGAAACTATTGTCTACAGTTTCAATTGCAGTCTCCATTCATTATCAATGAATTGCAGACCACTCCCTCAAAACATCTGAGAACAAAACTGTGCCAAACCTCGAGATCCCTTTTTGCCCTGAACTGATTTATGTCTTCTGTTCTCTCTGTCACCAAACCTGTCCACTCCCAGCTCCTAATGTCCATCTCTGCGTCAGTGCTGTTGCTGAACAATCCATTACCTACACGTTGGTCAAATTCAGACTTAATGTTTCAAACTCTCTTCTGACCACTTTTCCGATTACAAATATTTCAAACATAAAATTGTTCTTATCTCGGAAGTTACTTCATGATTAGAACAATATATGAATGTAGGAATGTCGCTGGAAGTAATTCAGAAGCAAAGCTTATTAAACGAAAGATATTGTTTCAAGTAATTTGTTTCAATTCCACCACAGCTGATGACAGAATTTCAATAAAACTGATAAGAATTGGAATAAAAGTGAATTTCACAAAGACAACCATAAAAGCAACATTTTGTCTGAAAGCCGTCCTGTTTCACTGATCACCTTCGGTAAAGAAAACTAATGTTATTACCCGGTCTGGGTTAAGTGAGACTTCAGCCCCATGACAATGTGTTTTACTTTATATTGGCTTGTGGAATGGCCTCAGAGTCAGGGCAATTAGTGATGGTCACCAAATGCTGCCCTTGGCAGAGATGCCAACATCCCACGAAATAACAAAATTGAAGGTGAAATCAAATGAAGGAAGTAGCTGAAAATCTGAAACTATAGAAAGAAATGCAAAGAAACGAACAGAAAGTGCTGGGGAACTTTCCTGAACTGAAAGCAGCTGGAAAAGAGTGTGATTAATACCATTGACAGGGAAGTCTGCTTTGAAGGGAAGGAGGAATCAATAGAGAAAAAGGGATATAGAAGAAAAAGAGGAAACAAAGGGAATGATGATCAGCTGGGCTGGAAATAAAATGTGAGATTAACCTCATTTACTTTTCGCCATTCCCATCTTCCTGAATATCATGCCCATGTACATACAGGTATTCCACGCTTTTCAAAAGTTCGCTTTTCGCCACTTCCCTTCCCGAATGACCTACATTAGGGCCTTGTTACGCTAACCAAAAGAAATTCGAAGAGAATTTTCACTTTTACGAAGAAAGGCGAAGCTTTTCCCATATAAATTAGTGCTACTGCACTTTACACCATACCAGCTAGTGAACGGTTTCTTTCAGATAGCGAGGGAAACCTGTATTTGTCTAAGATCATGTTTTAAGCGATTTGATTTCCCCTGTCAGTATTCCCTGCGTGTGGTCATCTTCTTACATTTGTTAACGGGATATGGGTATCTCTGACTTGGCCAGCATTAGTTCACTTTCACAGTTGCTCTTGAGAAGATCTTGAGCCACTGCCGTCCACGTGATTGATCTGATTTGATTTGATTTATTTCAGCCAAATGTACAATGGAAAGGTTTGTTTTGCGAGTAGTGCAGACACATGACAGTAAACAAGAAAACAGAGATCGTGGGGTACTTACACACTGTGAGGCATACATGGTTACAGCTTCACAAGAGGTGAGCAAAGCAAAATCGACATTAGCAAGATTAATATTATTTGAAAAGTTAGAGATGCCAATTCTTCAGTCTAATTATAGTAGGGAAGGAAGTGTTTTTGAGCATGGTGGTCCAGGTTTTCAAGCCTCTGTGCCTCATCCCTGTTGGAAGAGGTTGTAGGAGATCATCATCGGTTTGGGAGAGATCTTTGATGTTGCCAGCCTTTCTGCGACAATGACAAGTATAAATGGATGGAAGGTGGTCTTCCGTGATGGGCTGGGCTGTGCACACAATCGTCTGTAGTTTCTTATGGTCCTGGGCAGAGCAGTTACCATGTCAGACCATTATGCACGTGACTAGAATGCTTTCAGTTGCCAGTGTACGGAAAATTGCGAGACGGGGTGTTCCATAGAATATAGAACATAGAACATAGAAGAATACAGCGCAGTACAGGCTCTTCGGCCCTCGATGTTGCGCCGATCCAAGCCCACCGAACCTACACTAGCCCACTATCCTCCATATGCCTATCCAATGCCCGCTTAAATGCCCATAATGAGGGAGAGTCCACCACTGCTACTGGCAGGGCATTCCATGAACTCACAACTCGCTGAGTAAAGAACCTACCGCTAACATCTGTCCTATACCTTCCAAAATAGTTAGACGTAACAACTGGCTGTTAAATGGATACCCATGTTTTGGGTGCTGTTTTGACAACAATCGAAATTTAACCGATAATTTTAAATTATGTCTTCGATATCAAAAACCAGTTGAGTTAATTGCATTGCCAGCATCAAACCAATGAGCCATCACCGGCTTCAAATGAATAGAGAAACCATCACCATCACAACGAGGGAGAAAGAGATAGATACGAAGGAAAGGAGAGAGAGAACACAGCGAGGGAAACAAATGGACAGTCAGTCAAAGAGAGAACGGAAACAAAACAAGGAAACAAACCGTCACATGGAGAGGGAGCAGAAAGAAACAGAAGGCAGGGAAACGGAAAACAGAGGGAAACAGACAGGGAGAGAGACACAGGAAGAGACAAAGGACACCAAGGTTGCTGGGCATGGGGTCACAGGGAGCTGGGGGGTATGGGAGAAGCTGGGGGTGAGGACCGGAGAGAGCTGGAAGTGAGCACTGGAGGGAGCTGGGGGGGATGGAGGTGAGGATTTATTTTGAACTGTACCAAGATGTCTAGGCAGATCATAGTAAGCAAGGATGTACAGAACGATGGCTGTAAAACATGTTTGAGAGGCGTATTGGTTACGCTGCACAGAGCATGCGCTAGGTGAGATCAACATGAACAAGATCAGCATTATCTGAGATTAGAGAGTCCATTCATCCGTCTAATAACAGCCAGGAAAAAGCCGTTACTGAACCAGTTGATCTGTGTTTTCAAGCTTCTGTATCTTTTAGCCTGATGGAAGAGGTCGTGGGAGATCTTAACAGGCATGTGATGGGTCTTTGGTAATGTTAGAACTAAGAACATTCCAGTACAACAGGCCATTCGTCGGTCAAACCCTGCGCTGATCCAGATCCTCTATCTAAACCAGTCGCCTATTTTCTAAGGGTCTGTATCTTTTTGCTCCCTGCCCATTCATGTATCTTTCTGGAAACATCTTAAATGGAGCACCATTGGTCACAGTTCTCCATTTTGCGAATCTGCCTTCCCCTACTACGCTCTGTATCCTGTTGCCCAGCCAGTTATTTATCCATGCAGCTAGTACACCATGGACCCCATGTGAGTTCACTTTCTCCATAATCCGACCATGGGAAAACTTATCAAACGCCTTCCTGAAGTCCATGTACATGACATCTACAGTTTCTCCCTCATCAATCAACTTTGTCACTTGCTCAAAGAATTCGATTAAGTCGGGAAGACATGACCTTCCCTGCACATAACCATCTTGCCTTTCACTGATAAGACCATTTTCATCCAAATGAGAAAAGACCCTATCCCTCAGTATCTTCTCTGTCAGCTCCACTACTCCTGATGACAGGCTCACTGGTCTAGAATTAACTGGATTTTTCATGCTACCCTTCTTAAACAACAACTTCCCAGTCCTCCGGGACCTCGGTTGTGTTAAAGGATGCGAGAAAAATATCTATTAATGCTCCAGCTATTTCCTGTCTCCCTTCCCTCAGTAATCTGCCATAGTGGTGGAGCTTCTCGTCAAAATGAAGAAGGTATCTTACATAACGTGGAGGAAGCTAGGGTCAAGCTCAGCTCTACAGGATTACAGGCAGGGGAGGAAGGAGCTCAAAAATGGTCTCAGGAGAGCCAAGAGGGGGCACGAGAAAGGCTTGGCAGAACGGATTAGGGAGAACACAAAGGCATTTCACACTTGTGTGAGGAATAAGAGAATGGTCAAAGAAAGAGGGGCGTCGATCAGGGATAGCATAGGGAACTTCTGTGTGGAGTCTGAGGAGGTAGGGGTAGCCCTAAATGTGTTTTTTGCGTCTGTCTTTACGAAACAAAAGAGCTTTGTCGTGAATGAAACCTTTGAAGAGCAGGTGTGCATGCTGGAATGGATTTCGATAGAGGAAGCTGATGTGCTGAAAATTTTCTCAAACATTAAGATTGAAAAGTCGCCAGGCCCGGACCGGATTTGTCCTCGGCTGCTTTGGGAAACGAGAAATGCAATTGCTTCGCCACTTGCGAAGATCTTTGCATCCTCACTCTCCACCGGAGTCGTACCTGAGGACTGGAGAGAGGCAAATGTAATTCCTCTCTTCAAGAAAGGAAATAGGGAAATCCCGGCAATTACAGACCAGTAAGTCTCACGCCTGTCGTCTGCAAGGTGTTAGAAACGATTCTGAGGGATAGGATTTATGACCATCTGGAAGAGCATGGCTTGATTAAATGCAGTCAACACGGCTTTGTGAGGGGCAGGTCATGCCTCACAAACCTTATCGAGTTCTGTGAGGATGTGACTGGAAACGTTGATGAGAGTCGAGCAGTGGATGTGGTGTATATGGACTTCAGCAAGGCATTTGATAAGGTTCCCCATGGTAGGCTCATACAGAAGGTCCGGAGGAAAGGGATACAGGGGAACTTAGCTGTTTGGATACAGAATTAGCTAGCCAACAGAAGACAGCGAGTGGTAGTAGAGGAAAATATTCTGCCTGGAAGTCAGTGGTGATTGGTGTTCCACAGGGCTCTGTCCTTGGGCCTCTACTGTTTGTAATTTTTATTAATGACTTGGATGAGGGGATTAAGGATGCGTCAGCAAGTTTGCAGATGACACAAAGGTTGGAGGTGTCGTTGACAGTACAGAGGGCTGTTCTAGGCTGCAGCGGGACATTGACAGGATGCAGAGATGGGCTGAGAGGTGACAGATGGAGTTTAACTTGGATAAATGCGAGTTGATGCATTTTGGAAGGTCGAATTTGAAAACTGAGTACAGGATTAAGGATAGAATTCTTGGCAGTGTGGAGGAGCAGATGGATTTGGTGTGCAGGTACATAGATCCCTTAAAATGGCCACCCAAGTGAACAGCGTTGTTAAGAAAGCATATGGTGTTTTGGCTTTCATTAACAGGGGGATTGAGTTTAAGAGTCCTGAGATCTTGTTGCAGCTCTATAAAACTTTGGTTAGACCGCACTTGGAATACTGAGTCCAGTTCTGATTATACAAGATAATGAGAGGCATAGATAGAGTCGATAGACAGAGACTATTTCCCAGGCAGAGATGGCTAACACGAGGGGTCATAGTTTTAAGCTGGTAGGAGGAAACTATAGAAGGGATGTCAGAGGCGGGTTCTTTACACAGAGAGTTGTGAGAGCATGGAATTCGTTGTCAGCAGCAGTTGTGGAAGCAAGGTCATTGGGGACATTTAATAGACTGCTGGACATGCATATGGTCACAGAAATTTGAGGGTCCATACATGAGGATCAATGGTCGGCACAACATCGTGGGCTGAAGGGCCTGTTCTGTGCTGTACTGTTCTATGTTCTGTGTTCTAGATGTTGGCAGCCTTTCTGCGGCAACGAACCATGTAAATAGAGTTAATGGTTGGGAGATTGGCTGTGCACCCAACCTTCTGTAGTTTCTTGCTGTCCTGGGCAGAGCGTTGCTGTATGAAGCCGTGACGCACCCGGACAGGATGCTTTCAATGGTGTATCTGTCGAAGCAGTCCATGCTGAATTTACTGAGCCTCCTGGGGAAGAAGAGGCGTTGTTGAACCTTCTTGACTGTCACACCTATGCAAGAAGACCAGGGAAGGCTGTCAGTTATCGTCAATCCGAGGGAGTTGATGCTCTGCACTTCCTCAGCCATTGATGTCGATGACGGTGTGTTCCTCTCCTTTCTTTCTGAACTCAATGATCAGTTCCTCACTATTGCCGAATTTGAGCGAGTGGTTATTATCATAACACCATGCCACTAAGCCCTCAACCTCCTTTCTGTATTCGGACTCATCATTGTTTGATATCTCTCCTGATTTGGTGATGTCATCAGCGAACTTGTAGCTGGCGTTGTTTAGAATTTGACAACACAGCTGCGTGTGTACAGGGCGTAAGTAGGGGGTGAAGACAGAGATATGGGAATAGAGGGAGTAGGGTCGGGGGATGAGGACACAGCCATGGGAGTGCAGGGATTACAGTCAGGGGCTGAAGACACAACCATGAGAGTACAGGGAGTACAGTAGGAGGCTGAGGGCACAGCCGTGGGTGTACAGGGAGTACAGTAGGGGGCTGAGGGCACAGCCATGTGTGTACAAGGAGTACAGTAGGGGACTGAGGGCACAGCTGTGGATATACAGGGAGTAGCACAGCCATGTGTGTACAAGGAGTACAGTAGGGGGCTGAGGGCACAGCTGTGGATATACAGGGAGTACTGCAGGGGGCTGAGGACACTGCTGTGGGTGCACGGAGAGTACAATAGGTGGAAGAGAACACATCCTCCAGGAGTTCCAGTGTTGAGTTTTATTGTGGAGAATGTGCAGATACGTATCTTCACAGATTGTCGCCTGTGTGTCAGAAACCAGGGTATCCAGTTGCAGAGGGTGGAGCCGTGATCAAGGTCACAGAAAATTGAGATAAGTCTGGAGGGGATAATGATGTTGAAGATGGAGCTGTAGTCAATGACCAGGAGTCTGGTGTAGGCATCCCTGTTGTCCAGATCTTCCATGGATTAGGGCAGGGCAGGTTTCCGGCATATATATATACAGCAGCAAATACACTGTGTATCATATATATATAGCAGCAAACATTGATGGGAGCCGTTACATCAGTCAGCACATTATAGGACAGCAGGTCAGGCTAGGAGACTGAAGGTGGTGTGGGCCATAACCAGCGTCTCAAAGCACTTCATGTTGATTGAAGTCAGAGCCACTGGGCGGTAGTCATTAAGGAACGTTGAATGTGATTTCTCACTTACAATGATGAAGTGGGTTGGGATTTCGGCTTCAGGAGGGAGAAGGCGAAGTTGTTTTTTAAATACCTCTGCGAGTTGGTCCTCACAACATCTGAGTGCTCAGCCAGGAACACTCTGCAGGTCTGTCACTTTTCTTGATTTGACCTGCAGCAAGACTGATCATGTCTGCCGTGGTGATAGCAGGCACAGGTACATCCGAGGCTGTCAGAGGCTCCCATGGCTGTGTCCTCATCCCCCGACCCTACTCCCTCTACTCCCAAGGTTGTGTCCTCATCCCCATACCCTACACCCATATCTCTGTCTTCACCCCCTACTGTACGCCCTGTACACACGCAGCTGTGTTGTCAAATTCCAAACAACGTGGCAGTCACACAGTCATTCATCATAGACATTCCCTCCCCCAGCTCTCTCCATCATCATCAACACACAGTGATTTTGGTTGTTATGAGCAACACACAGTTAGTGTTGAGACAGAGTGACATCATTAGATTGGGATTGTGCGCCGTCAAGTCCTTTGTCACCATAACGCGGTTAATTCACAACAAAACGGGGGCAGGGTGTGCTCCTACTGGGTGTCAGTGGTGCAGTAAGTGAAGATTTTAAAGGTAAAATTCCAGTCAAGCCACTGCTTTAACCTGAATGGTGTAAAACATCTTGAATGCTGCGTCTTTTCAATGGTGGACAGTCCTGAGGGAGTCAGGAAATGCCATCTACATGAACCACCTGAACAAACGACCTGAGGGCAGTTTTGTTAAGTTTGGAGATGATACTGTGATGTTTGGATGAGCAGGCGATATTCATGAAGTGGGGAGGCTGCATTGAAGCTTGGACAGTTTCGGGCTGTGGGCAAACACGTGGCTGATTGAACACATTATGGGATCGTGTGAGATTATGCACTTTGATTTGCGAAATAGAGCCAGACACGATGTTCTAATAGGATCCTTTGAATCTGAAGCACAAAAGGATTTTGAAGCACTCATCCTCTCTTATGGTTAATGTGCAGTTTCAGTTGACATTTAGGAAAGCAAATGCAATGTTAGCATTCATTTCAAGGGATCTAGAATACAAGAGAGGAGACATACTGCTGAGAATGTAATGGGTTATCTTCAGATGGCATTTGGAATTTGTTTTGGGCACTATCTCTGGGGAAGGATCTGCTGGTGTTGGAGGTGATCCATCCTGGGGATGATGATTTGTCATATGCACGGCAGTGTGTGTACTCGATGCAATTTAGAAGAATGGGAGGTGAGGTGTCCGATAGAAACTGATTGATCACTGCAAAGATTGATACAGTCAGTGTATAGAAGATAGTTCCACTAGTCATATGGACAATGACAAAACGGCAGTTTCAGTAAGATGGAATGGGCTGAATGGCCTAAGCCTATTACTATATCTCATGCTCTTTAGGTAGTAGGGTCTTTTATTCAGTGCAGAATTGTACGTCTCTGACCTGCTTTTGGAACCCTTGTATTTTTATGTTGATTTTACTTCACGTTCTGGTCAATGCTAACCCCTGTGATATGGATGGAGGGAGGATTCAGTGTCGGCCAGTAGTCCATTAAACGTGGAATATAAACAGCGATCTGTGAGTCTCATCTGGCGGGAGTACATTGTCTCTGCGATGATTGTCATTTTCAGTCTGGTATTTTCGAAGGATCGATTCTGTTACGCCAGTGTTGTTGAATTTAACAAAACAGATGCAATTTATCACAGCACACAGCAACAATAAGTCATCGAACACTGAACACCCTTCTAATAACAAAAAGTCTACAATGTTATGTATAAGAAACATTGCTTTCCTGTTCATGTTAAAATCAGATAACCTGTCCCATTGAGAAGCTCAACTTGGAACTATTTTTTAAAAATCGTTTTTTGGATGCGGGCATTGCTGGATGGGCCCACCATTTCTTGCCCGTCCCTCGTTGGCCCTTTGAGAAAGTGGTACTGAGCTGCCTGCTTGAACAGCTGCAGTCCACCTGCTGTGTGCTGAAACGCAATGCTATTGAGGAGGAAATTCCAGGGTTTTTTTTCCCAGCAACAGTGAAGGGACGGCGATATATTTCCACATCAGGATGTTGACTGGTTGGAAGGGAATTTGTAGGTGGTGGTATTCCCATAAGTCTGCAGCACTTGCCATTCTCGACGTAAGTGTTCGTGGGATTGGAAGATGCTGTCTGAGGATCTTTGGGGAATTTCTGCAGTGTGTCCAGTAGATAGTACATACTTCCACTATTGAGAGACGGTGGTGGAGGGAGTGTATACTTGTGGATGTGATGCCAATCTAATGGACTGTTTTGTCCAGGATGGTGTCAATCTTCTTGGTGTTTTGGGGGCGGCACTCATTCAGGCAATTGGGAGAATTCCATCTCATTCCTGACGTGTGCCTTGTAGATGATCGACAGGCTTTGGGAAGTCAGGAGGTGAGTTACTCACACAGTATTCCTAGACTCTGATCTGCTCTTGTATTTATGTAGCGAGCCCAGTTGAGTGTCTGGTCAATGATAACCCCCAGGATATTGATAATGGGGAATTTAGTGATGATAATGCTGCTGAATACCAAGTTGTTATATTGTTTCTTATTGGTGATGGTCATTGTCTAGCATCTGTGTGGTGTGAATGTTACTTGCCACTTATCAGCCCAAGCCTGGTGAGGGTCCAGATCCTGTTGCATTTGGGCATGGACTACTTCCATATCTGAGCATTTGCGAATGGTGCTGAACCTTATGCAGTTATTGTTAAATATCCCCACGTCTGACTTATGATGGAGGGAAGGTCATTGATGAAGCATTTGAAGGTGCTTGGATTTAGGCTTTATCTGAAGAGTCACTGAAGATGTTACCTAGTATGGTGATGAACCGTCTGCTAATGAAACTTCCAGCTCAGCGATCAAAACTACATACGCATTAACCTGAGGGACTGCTGCAGAAATGTTCTGGAGCAGAGATGACTGACCTCCAACAACAATGACCATCTTCCTATCAGTCAGGTATGACACCAATAATGGAGTATTTGCCCGCAATGCCCTTTTTGCTCGGGTTCCATGATGCCACATTTGCAAGAATGTAGCATGATATCAAGGGCTGGAATTCAGCTCCTTTTTCTATGTTTAAACCAAGGCTGTAATGAGATGGATAGATATGGACAGATAGAAGTAAGAAGTTTTATTTAGAAATTCCTCTGGACGGCAAACCCTTTGTCTGGGTGGCATACACTGTGAGCAGTGTGCTGACACTGGCTGTCATCTCAGATCACTTATTCCCAATAATGTCACAGAGCTAGATTACTGACAGCTAACAAAATCCATTCGGCCAATAGATTAGTACCATGGAGAAGGTGGATTTTTAAGAAAATAGACTATGCCAAGAACAGAAGGGAATGATAATAACCCCCACTGTGTGAGACTGGTCCAGAGCATCTCAGTCAGATGGATCGCTGACTGACGTGGAAATTAATCTGACTGGACTCAGATGTGAGCAAGAGCAAAGGAAAAGCTTTATTTATAACCACTGCAGGGAGCCAATACACTTGGCAAACACACCTTGTGTAAGGGCCCTGAACATAATTAACGTATTCCTTTTATGCTCTTCTTATCACACGCTCAAGGACATGGGCTGCGAAACATTCAAGTTCTTCTTTTTTCACTCCCTTGCCATGGACATAACTGTCTTTATGTTTTCCTTTGCTTTTCTGCTGAATTCGCCTGCTCGCCAGGCCAGGTTGAATGTATACAAAGTTCAGCAAAGACAGGCTATCTCTTCGACTGCAGAATTCAGCAAAGTGTTTGCAACGTTCAGAAAAGTTTCAGAATTATCATAGCATTCTCTTTCAGGTTTCACAGAAAATGTTAAGTTTGTTTCTTTTCTATTACACTGACGGAAGGGAAATCAGGATCTCAGCTGTGGATCAAATTATGATTGATAAATATCACACACCACTTCCATAGTTTTGCAATCCACATTTCAATTTATATAGCTCCATATCAGGAGTGTATTTTAACAACCGTATCTCTTTGTAGTTTGCATATTTCCGTCTGTACAGAAAATCACATTTCCCTGTAGTTTGTATTGCATAAATGCATTTCATTAATATTGTTTCTGCTAATTCCTCATTGTAGATGTACCCTTGAATCTGTTCTTCATATGAGTTATAAAGAGTAACATTCCAATGCTAGTGTGTCGGGAACATCACTGTCCCTCCGAACATCATCAGATCATGGATGAAAGATGTTCTCTCAATGTTTTACTGATATTGCAATGACTGATCTGTAGTTACAGGATATGTTTCTCCACGTATGAGCAGAGAAGCATGTTTATGGTCTGTTAAACCTCTGGCATTATTTAAATATCCAAGGCTGAATGATTACACACAATCAATCTTCAATCTTCAACATTCCTTCCTTCAGTCACACTCACATATCACACCCAGAATGCATGAATGTTCAAAGTTATTTTTAATTTTAATGAAATAGGATTGAATTGAAAGGGCTTAACTGAGCTGTTGATTCAGCGATTGTGATTATGTCAGTCTCCATTCGTCCCTAGAGAAGTTATCTCTTCTATGTGTAAGGCAATGCTTTCAGTGTTTTATCCCATCGTATGAGCAGGAGCATCACCCACTCCAGTAACAGGGATCCGCAGCTTCAGAGAGAGAGTGAGGAGAGATCAGAAACGGATAGCAGTAGACTGAAATATTCCAACAATGGAAAGGAGTTTATCCTATGGTCTTTACTGGCTTTCTCAGCCTTGGATATGATTAGTATCGCGGATTGAAGATGTACTGATGGTTATTCAAGCTGGTTACTATCCTATCCTTGCTATAGTTGGTGCTCCTGGTAAGTCACTCTAAGCTGTCTAGTGAAACGGTCTGAACTGAATTGATGCTCATTATATGTAAAATTTGGACAGGTGCAAGTCAACGTTTTCATTTTCAATCAAAGTTTCCATTCCTTAGAAATTGTAACGAGCAAATTACTCAATACAAATTGATCACCAATATGCGAGGATGAAACAGACTGTTCTCAACCTCCTTGATCCATTTTCTCCTGCCCAATTTACATCTCCATACCTTCCCCTCTCACAAATCCTTTCCAGTACCACCTTGTGACATCCAGTGTCCTCCTCAGCCTCATGCAATTCCTGAATAAACCTTCGTTTGTTAATTCCGGACACAGCTGTTTCACGTCCCTTCTACCACGTGTCCATTGCAAAACAATTGCACTTGAGATGTTTAACTTGTTCTCTGCACAGAATCTGAAAGATGGGATGACAGTGTATGGTGGTCGCGTCATTGGTTCATAATCTAGAGCCACAGAATTATAATCTGTTGATATCGGCTTGCCTCATGCCCATTAGAGAAAGCAGTTGGTCATCCTTCCCTGGTCAGCTTTCTGTGTGACTGCAAACCCACAGCACTGTGTTTTACTCTTTTCTGTCCTGTGGAACAGCTGAACTAGCCACTCAGTTCAAGGTCGGCATAAGATGCTGGCCTGACCAGGTCTGCACAGATCCCGCAAGGGTAGATCAAAAGGAAAGATAGCTCCCTTCCTCTGCCTGTATCCAATATTCCAGCAGTTCATTTCCATTCAGGTACGTGGCTATTCACTGTTTTAGATGTATTCTTTGTGACAAATTCTCTCCCCGAGACTGATGTCCATCTGAATAGGCACCTTCGGTGCTGGCTTTATTGATGCTGACCTACAGATGTAAGGATGTTTTAAATTATAAATCAGTGACAGTGCATCGTAAATGAATGATTTCCTATTTCACACAAAAGGAATGGAGCCAACTAAGTGCGGGAAAGGAATTATTCGATCAAACCTGAGATTGTAGTTGAGGCAGTATTTGGGGCATTGTGGGCAGATTTTCTCGCCTTTATAAGAAGTGATCTTACCACAGAGAGTGTGGAAAGGAGTTCCACCAGATTAATCTCTGGGATGATGGCACCATGATGAGTGAGTGAAGGTTGATCTGTAGCGCTGTGAGAGAATTCGAGGTGATTGCATTGAACACTGGGGGGGAATGGGCAATAACTCATTATATTCTAAACAGACAATGAGAAGGTGATAGATTCCATGACTGTTGTTTCACTCAGGATGCATAATTCTGGATAGTTTAAGTGCCTCTGAGGACGTTACGCCCTCCCACCCCAACTCCCACTCCCCACGGTAATTGACAGGGAAGCAGAGGTCCAGATTTTGAATAAACTCTCCCCACATTAAATCAGTGCAATTGGTGTGTGATCCTGCACTGAATGTCATATTATCCACCACCCTGACAGCAGCCACAATACCTTCATTCTAAAACAGTTAACTATTCCCTCCAGCGTCTGACCTTCATGAAGAACATGAATCCATCTTCTCGGAGATGCAAGCTGCCTCCTTGAGGTTTAAACCATAAGACGATAAAACATAGGAGCAGAAAGTAGGCCATTTAGCCCATTGAGTCTGCACCACCATTCAATCATCGCTGATAGGTTTCTCAATCCCATTCTCCGACCTTATTCTTGTAACCCTTGATCCCCTGGATAATCAAAATCTTATCTATCTCTGTCCCAAAAGTACTCAATGACCTGGCCCCCACAGCCTTCTGTGGCAACAAATTTCAAAGATTCGCCATTCTCTGGTTAAAGACATTTCTCCTTATCACTGTTCTAAAGGGTATTCCCTTTCATCTAAGGCTGTGCCCTCGGCTTCTAGTCCAATGGAAACATCTTACCAACATCCACTCTGTCCAGGTCATTCAGTATTATGCATGCTTCCGTTACAATCCCTCTCATCCTTCTACACTTTATCGTAAATAGACCCAGAGTCTCAAACAAGCCTCATACGATAAGCTTTTCATTCCTAAAACCATTCTCGTGTAGATCTTGTGAACATACCCCTGAGCCAGTACTTCCTTCCTGAAATATGGGGCTCAAAATTACGCACAATACTCCAAATGTGGTCTATTTAGAGCCGTATACAACCTGTTTTATATTCAATCCTCTCGTAATAAATGCCATCAATAATAAATGCAGTTGTCCTCCTAACTACTGCCTCAACCTGCAAGCTTACCTTAAGAGAACCCTGCACTAGAACTCCCAAGTCCCTTTGCACTTCATATTTCTGAATTTTCTCCCCATTTAAAAAAATAGAACATGCCTCTATTCTTCGTGCCAAAGTGCATGACCTCACACTTTGCGACGTTGGAATGCATCTGCCGATCTCTTTACCTGTCTAACTCCTTCTTCAGCCTCTCCGCCTCCTCAATATGACCTGTCCATTTGCCTATCTTTGTATCATCTGCAAACTTAGCCAGAGTGCCCTTAATTCCCAAATCTAGATTGTTAATGTTACGATTAAAAATTATGATTCCAAAACTGAGCCTGATGGAACACCACTTGTCACTGGCTGCCTTCCGGATAAGGACCATTTCATCCCCACTCTCTGCTTTCTGCCAGACAGCCAAGCTTCTACCAATGCCACTACTTTGCCTCTAACACCATGGACCCTTATCGTACTCAGTCATCTCTTGTGTGAAACCTTGTCCAAGACCTTCTTGAAGACAAGGTGGATAACTGTGCTTGGTCGTGCCTGCTCATTTCGTCTTCAAAGGATTCCAACAGATTTATCAAGCATGACCTTCCCTTGATGAAACCGTAGTGACTTTGCCCTATTTTACCAAACACTTCCAAGTATTCAGAAATCTCATCCTTCACAATGGATTCCAGGATCTTACCCACAACCGAGGTTAAGCTATTCATTGTGGATTTTTGTCTTCTTCCTTACTCCCTTGTTAAAGAGGGATGTCACGTTAGGAGGTTTCCAGTGCTCTGAGATTGTTCCTTACTGTAGTGATTCCTGAAAGATCACCACGATCGCCTCTCTTCTCTCTTCAGCTATCTCCCATATAACACTGGGATGTAGTCCATCTGGTCAAGATTATTTAACCACCTTCAATTCTTTTCTAGCATGTTCTCCATTGTGGTGGCCAACATACTCAGCTCCGGCCTCTCAATAGCTTGAATGTTTAATGTATTTCTCGTGTCTTCCATCGTTAAGGCTGATGCGAAGTAATTCTTCAGTTCCTTGGCCATTTTCTCGTTCCCCACTACTATCTCTCCAGTATCATTTTCCAGGAGTCCAATGTTCACTTTTGCCGCTCATTTGTACTTTATATATCGACAGAAACTGTTACAGACTTCCTTTATATTACCCCAGACTTAATAATCTCCCTCCTTATTTTATTTTGTTTGCCCGCTGTTTTATCTTGGTAAACTTCCCAATCCTCAGGTTTCCCCCTGCACTTTGCCACATTATATCCTTTCTCTTTTGCTTTTATGCTATACCTGACTTTCCTAGTCAGCTATGGTTACCTCATCCTCCCTGTACCATGGCACCTTTTCCTCAGGATAAATCTCTCCTGTATCCTGAATTACTCCAAAAATCTCCTGCCATTGCTATTGCACTGTCTTTCCTGCTGGGCCCGTCTCCCTGTCAGTTCTACCCAGCTCCTCCCTCATGTCTCTGTAATTGCCTTTATTCAGCGGTAATACCGTTAGTACTGATTCTACCTTCTCCACCTGAAATTGCAGAGTAAGTTCAATTATATTATGATCACTGCCTGCTAAGAATTCCTTCACCTTAAGCTCCTTCATTTAGTTCGCCTGTACAAGCTGCTCCAAAAAGCCATCTCATAGACATTCCACAAATTCCTTTTCTTGCGAACCACTACCAACCTGAATCCCCAGTCCACCTGCATAATGAAATCCCACATGATCATTGTAACTTTGACTTTCCTACAGAACTTTCTAGATCTTGGTGTATCTTGCACCACAGCTCCCTATACATAACTCCAAATGCATTCTTTCACATTTTTGATTCCTCAATTCTACCGACACAGATTCTACACGATCTGACCTTTCTTCATTTCTTATTATTGCTTATTGATTCAATTCCATTCTTAATAATGAAACAACTCTATCTCTCTGCTCACCTGCCTATATTTTCGACAGGATGAATATCCTTGAATATTCAGCTCCTAATCCTGATCCTCTTGCAGTGATATCACTGTAATGCCCATGTCGTACCTGCCAATTTGTGAATGAGTCACAAGCGTATTTACCTTATTCCTTATGCTGCATGCATTTCGATATGATAGTTTAGTCCTGTATTACCCGTCGCTGTTTTCACTGTCATTTGTTTGTCCTACCGTTGGTACTTAGACGGACCCTGACCACTGGATCATTCCCCGCCCAATCCAAGTTCTTCTGTAGCCCAGATGACATATCCCAAACCCAAGCACCAAGAAGGCAACACATCATTCAGGACTCTCAATCCCAATCACAGAGAACAGTAGCTATGTCTCTAACTCCAATTATCCATCATTGGGCGGCACGGTGACACAACACTGCTGCTTCAAAGTGCTGGGGACTCGGCTTCAATTCCAATCTCTGTACCCTGTGTATGTGGACTTTGTAAATTCTTCCCGTGTCTGCATTGGGAACATTAACTCTTTCGTCTCTCCACAGTATGTCTCTGTGTTTGCTTCGGATCTCAACCATTTACAGTATTTTTGCTTTGATTCGACAGAGAAATCTACCAAACGTGACAGGTTTTTGTAAAAGCAGCCGTGCATCACGGCCTCCCTGGTTGTTTAGGAATCTTGCCCGACCCCTTCCGTGTGTGCAGTGTCCCTGGAGACCCATTCCATCCCTTTCAGTCCCTCAATCCTTCGTCACTACAAGCAGCCTTTTCTTGTGCCACCCCTGGGACTCCCCACACCCCATTGCCTGGCACTGGGCATTCCCTTCACAGGACTGTGCACACAACGACACTGGGCACTTTCTGGCCCAGTGGGGATGCAGGGTAAAGATCCTGCCATTGAAAGGAACAGAATAACTAAAGTCTAATTGAATAGCAAAGCAGAGTAAACAAGCTGCATGACATCCATCTGCTCTGACATTTTCTAGTTTTCTATTTATCTTCGTCCATCTGCAAATATATGGTTCATATGTATGCCTTGGTAAAAACAATGACTGCAGATGCTGGAAAGCAGATTCTGGATTAGTGGTGCTGGAAGAGTACAGCAGTTCAGTGGTGCTCTTCCAGCACCACTAATCCATATGTATACCTTGTCAAACAGGTGGGGATAGATATCAGATCCTCTTCAGTGGACTCCACTTTCCTGAGGTCACAATTACGTTTTTATTATCAAGTCTATCCACTTTAAAGAAAAGGCCTTGCTGGGGCTGTGTTGAAAGGATACTTGAACTTTGGAGGCACTAGAATATGTCACGTGCGAGTGAGGTTAGGAATAGGAAGGTAGCACAGTTACATATATATGGCCAAATAGCTGGCAGGAGAGGCAGCACTTCTGATATGTGGATCATTGGGATTCCCATGTAGGTTGGACCAAAACATGAAGGACAGGATGGACCTGAACTGGCAGCAATCTCCGATATGTGGAGAGGGGTATAGCAGGAAAGACAGTGGAACAGCAATGGCAGGTGATTCCAAGATTAATTCAGCAGACACTGCAGAGATTCATGCTGAAGAATAGAGGCAAGATACAGGGAGGATAAGGCAACCAGGGCTGACGAGGGAAGTCAGGGATTGCATGCAAGCAAAAGAGCAAGCATATAATGTGGTGAAGGGCAATGGGAAACTAGAGAATTGGAAAACTTATAAAGACCAACAGAGGGCAAAAAAAAAATAAGGAGGGAGAAGATTAAATATAAGGGTAAGCAAACCAGCAATATAAAGGAGACTGTCAGAGGTTCTTTAGACATATAAAGTGCAAAAGAGAGGGAAAAGTAATATTGGACCCTGGAAAATGATGCTGGAGAGACAGTAATGGGAAACAAAAAAATGAATGAGGAACTTTGCATTAGTCTTCATGGTGGAAGACATGAATAATTTCACAAAAGTTGAACAGAGTGAGAGGGCAGAGCTGAGTATGGTGGCCATCATCAAGAAGAACATGCTAGAAAACTGAATGGCCTGAATGTGGATAAATCACCTGGACCAAATGGACTACACCCCAGCCTTGTAATGGAGATAGCTGAACAGGTAATGCAAGTATAAGGAGTAATCTTTCAGGAATGACTAAAATCAGGAAAGGGCCAAGAGGCTGTAAATTGCTAATGTCACACCCCGTTGAATAAGGGAGTTAAACAGAAAACGGAAAATTACAGACTGATTAGCCTTACCTTAGTTGTGGGTAACAACCTAGAATCCATCGTGAAGGATGGGATTTCTGAATACTTGGAGGTCTTTGGTAAAATAGAATAGAGTCAGCATGGTTTCCTCAAGAGGCGGTCAGGTCTGACTAACTTGTTAGAATTCATTGAGGGAGTAACGAAGCAGATTAGACCAAGAAAAACAACAGATGTTATCCGCTTGCTTCTCAAGAGTCTTTTGA
Source organism: Chiloscyllium plagiosum (assembly GCF_037043375.1). Taxonomy (NCBI): domain Eukaryota; kingdom Metazoa; phylum Chordata; class Chondrichthyes; order Orectolobiformes; family Hemiscylliidae; genus Chiloscyllium; species Chiloscyllium plagiosum. The sequence goes on from NW_028270183.1 coordinate 96,848,591, forward strand.
CAGGAGACTATTGAGAAAGATAAGGGCCCATGGTGTTAGAGGCAAGGTGCGTACATGGATAGTAGCATGGCTGTCTGACAGAAACCAGAGAGTTGGGATAAAAGAGTCCTTCTCAGGATGGCAGACAGGGACAAGTGGTCTTCCACGAGACTCCAAATTGGGACCACAACTTTTCCATTTATGCATTAATGATTTACGTGAAGGAACTGAGGGGATTCTGGCTAAGTTTTCAAGCAGTGCAAAGATAGATAGAGGGACAGGTAGCATTGAAGAGGTGGTTCGGCTGCAGGAGGGTGCTCTAGTCCCCAACTTCCCGCACCTCCGCCATTGATCTCCACCTTTCCAACTAAAACAAGGATAGAACCCCTCTGGTGCTCGCCTTCCATCCCACCACCCACAGGATACAACGCATCATCCTCCGACCTTTCCGCCACCAACAGTCAGACCCCACCACCCTCCCCAACCATATCAGCAGAGAGCATTCCTTTCACAACTCCCTCGTGAGATTCACGCCCTTCCAACCCCATCCAGCCACCTTCCACTCCTGACACGTTCTTTGCCACTACAAGAGGTATGAAACCTGTGTCAACACTCCCGCCTCACCTCCATCCAAGGCACCAAAGGATCCTTCCACATCAGGCAAAGAACATCCTGTGCATCCAAACACAACATCTACTCTGTCCATTGCACCGGATCTCCTCTCCATTGGGGAGACAGGACATCAACTTGCAGAACGGTTCAGGTAACACACTCGGACACACACACCCAACAACCCCATTTCCCTATTCTTGATTACTTCAACTCTCCCTCCCACTACAACAAGGACATGCAAGTTTTTGGCCTCCTCCATGGCCAATTTCTAGCCAGCAGTCGTCTGGAGAAAGAACTCATCATCTTCCACCAAGGGACACTCCACCACACCGTATCAAAAGCAATTTCGCCAATTTCCTCATCTCCCCTCCCACCACCTTATCCCAGATCTAACCCTCTAGTTCAGTACCGCCCTCTTGAACTGTCCAACCTGTCCATTTTCCTTCCCATGTATCTACTCCATCTTCCACTCTGACCTTTCGCTATAACCACTCACCTTCGTCTAGCTATCGCTGTCCGAGCTACGTTCCTCCCAGTCCCAGCCCCTCCCATTTATCTCTCAGCCCACTTCCACCCAACCCCGTCGTTCTTGACGAAGAGTTTATGCCTGAAACATCGAATCTCCGGCTCCTGGATGGCGCCTGACTTGCTGTGCTTTTCTAGCATCACACTTTTTGACTCTGATCTCCAGCATCTGCTGTCTTCACTGAAAGATTTGTACAGGTTAGGGGAGCGAGCAAAGATGTGGCAGATGGAGTATAACGTGGGCAAGTGTGACATCATGCACTTTGCCAGGAAGAATACAGGCATGGACTATTTTCTAAATAGCGAGCAGGTTCAGAAGTCAAAAGTGCAAAAAGCCGAGGAAGTTCCAATCCAGGATTCTCGAAAGGTAATCTTACAGGTTGTCAATAGTTAGGAAGGCAAATACAATGATGGCATTTATTTCAAGAGGGCTTGAGTATAAAAGCAGGGATGTACTTCTGAGGCTGTATAAGGCTTTGGTCAGGCCACATTTGGATTATTGTGCACAGTTTTGGGTCCCATATCTCAGGAAGGATGTACTGGCCCTGGAGCGTTTTCCAAGGAGATTCACGAGAATGGTCCCAGGAATGAAAAGCTTAACATATGAAGATCATCTGAGGGCTCTGGGTCTATATATGGCAGAGTTCAGAAGATGTTAGGAAGTCTACTCGAAACTTACAGGATACTGAATGGTCTGGACAGAGTGGATTTTGGGAAGGTATTACCAATGGTAGGTGAGACTAGGCACCGAGCGGACAGAGTAAAGAGAAGACCTTTCAGAACAAAGATACGGACGAACCTCCTCAGCCATAAAGTGGTTAATCTTTGGAATTCACCGCCACAGAAGGCTGTCGAAGCCAGGTCATTGAGTATATTTAAGAGTGAGACAGATAGGTTCTTGATTGTAAAGGGGATCAAGGGTTACAGGTACAAAGCGGGAGAATGCGGTTGAGAAGCTTAACAGCCATCATTGAATGGCGGAGCAGGCTCAATGGGCCTAATGGCCAAATTTCTGCTCCAATGTCTTCTGGTTGTATAGTTAATATTGGCTCTCCTCATTCCTTATTGGAGTTGTATCCCGAAATTTGATCTTCATATGATGTATGAAGAATAAAATTCCAATAATGATGGCTGGGAAATATCATCTTCCCTCCCTGCAGTTTCAGCAGCCATATCACCAATATCATAATTACACTGCAATAGAAATCCAGTGAAATTTACTTCATCATAGTTCATTGACATCGACAACATGAACAGCATGACCCTCAACTGCCCTCTCTGATCCTCGAAAAACCATTTGAATTGTGTGTCACATCTGTTAACATATCCATGCCATTGGTCTGTTACCACTGTATGCACATTGTCCTGTCAGATTATGGACTAGAAAAGTTCTCTCCATATTTTACTGACATTATAATCACTGATCAGTAGTTACAGACTATATGTTTCGATTTATAAACGGAGAAACTTTTTAAAGTTCTGACAATCCTTTGACGTTACTCGCATATCTAAGGCAGATTAAATGATGACGAACAATCAATCTAATATCTCAAATATTTCTTCCCTCTGTTCATCCCCCCACACATATCCCATGCCAAATGTGTAACTTTAAACGGTTTTTTTTTTGAATTTTAATAATATCAATATTGAATTCAAAGGGGTTAACTGAAGCTATTTGTTCAGTGACTGTGATTAATGTCAATCTCTGTGGATCCTAATTATCACAATGGAGAGTCTTCATTGTTGAAAGATAAACGAACTCTGTTCAATGTTCAATCCCATAGTATGAGTAGGAGCATCGCTGACAGCACTAACAGGGATCAGCAGCTCGAAAGAGAGAGAGATGCGGAGGAGAGATCAGAATCTGAGAATATTAGACTGGAATGTTCCAACAATGGACAGGAGTTTATCCTGGGGTCTTTACTGGCTTTCCCTTCCTTGGATATCATTAGCATGGCGGATCCAGGATATCCTTTGGATTATTCAAGGTGGTTACTATGCCATCCTCGCTATAGTTGGTATCCCTGGTAAGTCATTATATTTAATAGGAGAAAGTGAGGACTGCAGATGCTGGAGATCAGAGCTAAAAAATGTGTTGCTGGAAAAGCGCAGCAGGTCCGGCAGCATCCAAGGACCAGGAGAAACGACGTTTTGAGCATAAGTTCCTGAAGAAGGGCCTATGCCGGAAAAGTCGATTCTCCTTCTCCTTGGATGCTGCCTGACCTGCTGCGCTTTTCCAGCAACACATTTTTCAGATTTCAAGTCATTATATTTGTCTACTATACCAGGTTGACCTGAATTTCTGCTCATTATATATAAATTTTGTAAAGTGCAAGTCAATGCCTTCAGTTTCAAACAAAAACACCTTTCCTTATATATTATAATTATCAAACTACTATTTATAAATTACTCACTGATATGCGAGAAGGTGCCAGACTGTTCTCAAACTCCATAATCCATTTTGTCCTTCACAGATTTACATCTCAATGTCCTCCCAACTCACCAATTCTGTCCAATGCCACCATCATGATATCCCAGTCTCGCCTTCAGTCTCAGTGCCACCTATGAATAAACCATTTGTGCCTTTGTTCAATCCGATTGCAATAGTTTCACGTTCCTTCTAACCACATGTCCGTCACTAAATAATTGCTCTTGAGAATGTTTAACTTGTTATCTGCACGCACGGGAAGACAGTTTATGGTGGTCAAGCCATTGACTGATAATCAAGAGCCACAGAATAATGGTCTGTTAATATCGCATGAAGGACATTAGGGTGTTTAAAAGCAACCATTATCATTTGTTTTAAAAACCAATCTGCTTGCCTCAAGACCTTGAGGGAAGTCAATGTATCATGCTTCCTTTGTCAGGTTTCGGTGTGACTTATGTGATGAACACATGGGTATACTGTACCATTGAGAGAATTAAAAGCCAGCAATAACTATCTGACAGCACCAAGTGTTCTGAAAAATAGATATAATGTAACATTTGGTCGAACAACCTGATTAGCTCATTGTCTCGAAACAAAAACAAATTCAGCAAAACATTTTAAATTATACCCCAAAATAACCACGTCCAACCAAGTATGAATTTATGATATTGACAATCTTAAAAGCCAATGATACAATCCCCAATAGTTTGGCGGTACAAGACCATGGAAAATTGAACAGTTGAGAGGAGAACTGCCAAGCTACCAGCATGCAAAGACTGCCTGAAAAATATCTCTCCTATTGGTACCTTTATAGATTAGTAACTGGTGAAACAGAGTCCCCAAGAAGAAAAGAAGACAGGAATATGAAGAAGAACTGAAAGCTTCCTGATTTTGAGGTGAGAAGTTTTGTTTTGTAAATCTTAATGAGGAGTCTTATCGGACTAGTATTGTGGAGGGGGAAGGTAAAAGACAGGTTAGAGGAAGAAGTTGTAAATAGTCATTCGTTTATTATTCTCTGTTATACTTTAAGAAATAAAGTTGTTAATTTTTACTTTAAATAGATTTGTACTCGAGAATTATGACAGATTACTGCGTGGGATAAATCTTTTTCTCTATTGCTGGTTTTAATTAAGCAGGAAGATGTATCCTGTCTTGTAACACTACAAACCCACAGCTATGCTTTTTATTGCTTACGGTACTGTGGAACAGCTGAATCAGCCACTCAGTTCAAGATCTGCATACATGCTGTGAGAGAAGAACAGAAGTAAAGATCGCTCCCTTTCTCTGCCTGTTTTCTGTATTGCTACATCTCATTTCCATTCAGGTTGGTGATCATCTCCTATTTGAAGTGCATTCAATCTCATTGAAATTCTCCCTGAGAGTGATGCACAGCTCCATAGGCACCTCTGGTGCTCGCTTTATTGATGCCAACGTACAGTTATAAGGGACTTATAAATTCCATGTCAGTTGTAGTTCATAGAGAAGGAATGGCTTTTTGTGGCACAGGAAAGAAATGGCAATGTCTAAGTGAGAGAAAAGGTGCTTTGTGATCATCCAGGAGAGTGCTGTTGAGGCAGTATTTGGGGTACTGTGGATAGACTTTCTCCCAAGTTTCACCAGACTAATCCCTGGGATGATGGCACCATGAGCAGTAAGTGAAGCTTAGTGAGAGAATAAGAGGTGATTGCATTGAACCTTTAGGGGGATGGACAATCACTCATGATGTTTTAAACAGACACTGATGCGGTGATAAGTTCCATGGTTTTTTTTTCACTCAGATTACATGATTCTCGATAGTTTAAGAGACTCTGAGAACTTTTCACCTAACCACCCCGACTCCCTATTTCGACTGAGAAAGAGAGGAGAAAGAGAGGTGAGAGAGAGAGGGGGGACAGAGAGAGGTTCAGGCTTTTGAATAAACTCTCCCAACATTAATACAGTTCAATTGGTGCGTGATCCTGCAATGAACGTCATGTTATCCATAATCCCGACAGCAACAACAATACCTTCATTATAAAAGTGTTAACTCTTTCCAGCAGTGTAGAGAGAAAGAAAGTCTTTTTACGCTACAGGAAAGAAACGGAGAAGTCTAAGAGGAGAAAGAGTTATTTTGATCATTGCTGAGAGTGTTGTTGAGGCAGCATTTGGGATATTGTGGACAGATTTTCTCTCCTTTTTCAGGAATGATCACCTTGCCACGGAGAGAGTGCAATGGGATTTCACCAGACGAATCCCTGGGATTGTGGTGCCATGAGGAGAGAATGATGATTAATGATTAAAATGAGAGGCGATTGCATTGAACCTTGGGGGGAGGGACAGTCACTCACGATGTTCTAAATAGACACTGATACGGTGAAAAATTCCATGGCTTCTTTTTTCTCGGGTTACATGACTGTCAATAGTTTAAGTGCATCTAAGAATATTCCCCTCACTCCACACCCAATCCCCATTTCGCATGAGAGAGACAGCGGACCAGACTTTGAATAAACTCTCCTCGCAATAGTACAGTGCATTCGGTGTGTGGTCCTACACTGAAAATCTCGTTATCCGCAATCCCTACAGCAGCCACAACACGTTCATGCTAAAACAGTTACCTTTTCCCACCAGATTCTGACCCCATGGAAAACATGGATGTGTCTTCTCAGAGATGGAAATTGCCTCCTTGAGACTTGGCGCAAATAATTTGGCTTCCCTCCTCACTGCCAGCAAACCTTGTTAAAGTAGCTCACGATCTACAAACAATGGAACCATGATTAGCATCATGGAACCCTCTATCATTTTTAATCTCTGCTCTGGCAGTGTTATTCACGGGTCTCTATCTTGACCTACTCAGTTTCAGCGGAGAATCACAATGCATTGCATCTTTGCCTTTGTTATTTAAATATAAAGAGCATGGATGTCACTGTCCACTGTTCTGGTTACAAATTCCACTTCCTTCCACTGTTTCCATCCCATTCCCTGGCCAATATCTGCGGCTGAAGATCACAAGTCACAACTGTGGGACATCCCTTTGACCATGAGCTGTATCTTGACACCATTCCCTGACCATTTCTAACTTGAAATACTCACTACTCCAGAATATATCTCACTGGTTTATTGCATCTGCTGTTTGACCCTTGAGCTGTGAAGTACAGTCTTAATGAAGCCAATAATCTGCTGCTGATGCTCCTGGCTTCAAACCTGCCGAAGCAAATCTGATTCGAACTCACACCAAACCCCCATCCATCTGTCATTCATGTGTATACCGATGTATATTGCTGTTGTGTCTGGCAATGACTTTAGTTAAACATTCTCAAACACTTTACCGTATCTATCCATGAAACTTCTCTCGTTCTCTCTGTTGATTAACAAAAAGCCTGCCAGATGTTCGTATTTAAAATTGTTTCCTCCATGTGCGTTCCTTCTCAAACAATGAGTTTCAAGTTCAACCACACACACACACACATACACACACACGCAGAGAGAGCAAACCTTCCCGTTGAAGGCAGTAATCTGATGCGAGTATAGTTAGCATATGATAGTAAAGTTTGCAATACTCTCCATGCTGAGCAGATGCTGCAGTTTACTGATCAACACACTAACATGGTCTGCACACCTCTCCATGCTGGGCAGATAGTGCAGTTTATTGAACAACACACTAACATGGTCTGCACAGCTCTCCATGCTGGGCAGATAGTGCAGTTTACTGAACAACACACCAGCATGGTCTGCACAGCTCTCCATGCTGGGCAGATAGTGCAGTTTACTGAGTAACACACAAGCATGGTGTGCACAGCTCTCCATGCTGGGCAGATAGTGCAGTTTACTGAGTAACACACTAGCATGGTCTGCACAGCTCTCCATGCTGGGCAGATAATGCAGTTTACTGAACAACACACTAACATGGTCTGCACACCTCTCCATGCTGGGCAGATAGTGCAGTTTAGTGAACAACACACTAACATGGTCTGCACACCTCTCCATGCTGGGCAGATACTGCAGTTTACTGAGTAACACACAAGCATGGTGTGCATAGCTCTCCATACTATGCAGATAGTACAGTTTACTGAACAACACACAAGCATGGTGTGCACAGCTCTCCATGCTGGGCAGATACTGCAGTTTACTGAGTAACACACAAGCATGGTGTGCATAGCTCTCCATACTATGCAGATAGTACAGTTTACTGAACAACACACAAGCATGGTGTGCACACCTCTCCATGCTGGGCAGATACTGCAGTTTACTGAGTAACACACAAGCATGGTGTGCATAGCTCTCCATACTGTGCAGATAGTACAGTTTACTGAACAACACACTAACATGGTGTGCACAGCTCTCCATGCTGGGCAGATAGTGCAGTTTACTGAACAACACACAAGCATGGTGTGCACAGCTCTCCATGCTGGGCAGATAGTGCAGTTTACTGAACAACACACAAGCATGGTGTGCACAGCTCTCCATGCTGGGCAGATAGTACAATTTACTGAAAAACACACGAACATGGTCTGCACAGCTCTCCATGTGGGCTGTCATCTTGTCCCAGTTTATGTTGTTTGTGGTGTTCTGTGAAGCAGATTCAGAATTTGATGTAACAAACCATCCCAGCTGATCTGACAATGTCTTTATTCAACGTTCTCATTCTTGTCATTTTACTCACGAAGATCTCACTTCTCCAGTTAGTCCCACTGCCCTGTCTTTTTCCCCATATTTCCACATCTTTTCAGTTAATTAACTGTCTGTTTCTGTCTTTACTGTGAATCTCTCTGCCCCTCTGTATCTTTCCCTGGCCTTAGGTTTTGGCTCCCTAGTGTATCGAGTGCTGGAATTGTGTAGCTCAGAAATAATGAGATGGGATGTGTCAAGCTGTTGTTCCCTTCCCGGTATGTCCCATGTGATAATCTATGAACAGGCTTGTTTCAGAAGTCATGAGACGCATCCTTGTAACTTGGTCTGTACCTGTGTTTTCCCCTCTCAGGTCATCTTGCTATCAGTAACACGAGGACGCCCCTTGAGTAAACGACCAGGCATCTAAATTGTATGACAATGCTGTCACTTCTTTTTTAAAAAAAAGGTTAGTTTCTCCTTTTTTTACAAAGCGATCTTAAAGGCCAAACTGCCTACTGATAACGGCTCAAGTAAACAACTTATGAGGCTTTTAGGGTTTTTTAATAAATAGTAGTAACAATGGCCAGCTCACACAGACAGGCTTTCCAGCTTTTTTCTTGTAGATGCAACAGTTACCAGGTGCTTGGGGTCCCAGAAGGGCTTGAAGTTTTAGCAAATTATCCCTCGATGCTATTCTCTCTGAAACCTCACTTGGTGCTGTTTCCTCCTGGATTGGAGGACTGTATGCTAGAATGTATGTCTGAATTATCCTTTTTGCCAAGGTGGGGTTCAGATTAGATTGGATTACTTACAGTGTGGCCCGACAAGTCCACACCAACCCACTGAATAGCAACCCACCCAGACCCATTCCCCTATATTTACCCCTTCATCAAACACTACGGGCTATTTAGCATGGCCAATTCACCTAACCTGCACAATTTTGGACTGCGGGAGGACCCAAAGGAAACCCATGCAGACACGCGGGCATGTGCAAACTCCACACAGTCAGTCGCCTGAGGTGGGAATTGAACCCGGGTCTCTGGAATGTGAGGCAGCAGTGCTAACCACTGTGCCACCGTGCCACCCCACGGTGCCGCCCTGTGTTTAGGTGATGTTAATAAATTGGAACAGTTCATTTGTAGAAGGTACTGTATCCATCATTCAGTTAAGGTTTCCAATAGTTAAGATATTCTAAATTCCTCTTCATTTCCTATGGATTTTTCATTCGAGTGTTTAAATATATTGTGTTTTGCATAATGGTGAGTGGTTTGACTAGTAGAATCACATCTGTAACACCCACTTCCCATTTACCTTTAAAATAAGAAAGGTTTGGCATCAAAGCTACCTTTTTAAAATAGTTTGAGGCAGTCTGGTTGGTCTATATTAAACTGGAGGCCCTTGTCTGGTTCTAAATCGATAACACCAAATTGGGTTTAGAATTACAATCCCTACAGTGCGCAAAGAGGCCATTCGACCCAACAAGGCCACACCGACCCTCCGAGGAGTAACCTACCCAGACCCATTCCTCTACCCTATTATTACACATTTACCCCAAGGCACCTAACCCACACATCCCTGAAAACTACGAACAATTTAGATTGGCCAATACACCTGACATGCACATCTTTGGGTTATAGGAGGAAACCAGAGAATCTAGAATACGCTCCTGCAGACACTGGAGAGTATGCACCAGGAGGCTATTGGGTTCAAAGGTCTGGTATGTTTAGTGTCTTTGGTTCCAGATGTTGAATTCGGTTGGTTTAAGCAGTGTTTTGTGTATAAAAAATCTTTCAGTCACTAAGAGTTCTCTGGGTGTGGAAAAAGTGAAGTTGGGGTTTTACAGAAGGTAATGAAGGCAAAGCTGTAGCAATTGACAGACAAGCTGGAGTTAGGGTTGTGTTTGTGAGAAAACGAGAGTTAATTATAGCTATAGCTCGGCAATTACATTTGGTGGAACCGCCATTAGACTCTTTGGAAATGCCTAGAACTCAATTTCAAATAAGGTACTTTGAACATGAGGAATAATTGAAACAGTTTGAATTATGATGAAAAATACAAATAAAAGAAAAGGAAATGAAGAAGAAAGAGGGAAAAGGAGAGAAGAAAAGCAGAGAGTTCCAACTTCAAAAGTTAGCAATTAGAGAGGAAAGTTGACATAGAAGGCGGAGATGAAGGTTGACGGTCGGCGGGATGAGGAGGTTAGTGAGGTTGAGTCACCCTATAGTCGCCAATGGCCTGCTGTGTTTCTGTTTAAATACACCCAGCCATTATCTAAATTTGATGAGAAGGATGGGAAAGCCTTTTGAATTTCATTTGAGAAAGTGGCTAAACCAATGCAGTGGCCAGTAACCATGTGGATTTCGTTGATCCAAACAAAGCTGAAAGGTAGTTGCATCCCGGTCGGAGACGGTATCTGGCCAGTATGGGGTGGTGAAGAAAGCCATCTGAAGTGCATATGAGCTTGAGCCAGATGCCGACAGACAGCATTTCAGAAATCTAAAAAAAGGGTCCCTGGTTAAATGCACGTTGAGTTTGAAAGGATAAAACAAAGTAATTTTGAAAGGTGGGTAAGAGTATTAAAACAGAGCAAACCTATGACACTCTTAGAGAGTTTCTTATTTTGGAGAAGTTCAACAATTCACTTCCTGCAGTCGTGAGAACTCGTGTGGAAGAGCAGAGAGAAACAATGGCAAGATTAGAAACTGTAATGCCTGATGATGGTGATTGAGTTCAGAAATCAAAGTTTGGTTTCTGTGAGGGATTGAGAAGAATGTGCGAGATCTTCTTAAAATCTGTGAGAGTAAGGTTTACTGGCATAGGCCAGGAGTAGCAGGTAAAGAGGTTACAGCATTAAGAGGTACAGAAGTAGGTAACTCTTTTATGCTGAGACCTGAGGAGATATTTCATTCAGAGGGAGTGTTGGAGAGATGAGAAGTGCTCCATTATGTAACGTGTGGTTGGAGTGTCCAGTGGAAACATCAACAGATTTATTCCACAATGGGGAAGGAGGTCTTGAGCTTGGTGTTGGCGTTGCAACATTTCAGCATTTAAATTGAGAATAACATACATGCGAAAAATCTTTATCACTGATCGTGACCCGGTAAAGTTTTTTTGGAGAAGTTTAGGGAGAAGAATACCAGCCTGATTCAACTGAGCTTATTATTGCTGCCATTCATTTTGAAATTATATAGGTGACAGGGCGATGAAACCGAAATTTTGACACGTTGTGGAGACTTGGATGAAGAAAGACAAAGGCATTCTGTGGCAGGAGTAAGATGACTGAAACTAGTTGTGAACGTTTGTACGCTCAGAGTCAATGTAAAGTATATGCATTTCAGTGTAATAATAGAAGAAGATTAGGAGGTCAAAAATGAATCCACGTTGTATATTGATGGATTATTTTCTTAAAAATTGAGTTGGAAGAATGCTATCACTGTAAAAAGGTTATTTTCTCTTGGGTTTATTTTTGAGTAGAAGTTTTAAAGGCAGAGGTGCAGAACTGCTGTCTGAAAACAGTTTAAGTAAATAACTGAGAAAGCCTTTAGGTTTCATTAAAATGGTTGTAACAATGGATGGGCAGTGGCCAGCTCTCCCAGACCAGGGCTTCTCATTTTGTTTTTAGCTGAAGCATTCAGAAGTTTCTGTGGATCACAAAACGGTTGGAAGTTTCAATATGTGATCCCCAGCTGCTTAAACTATTCTGGGGGGATCTGGTCTGGTCTACAGCACTTGTACCAAGGGGTTTCTGACTGATACCTGTAATTGAAAATTTAGTGGAGGTGCTGGGGATGGGTTGCTGGAGATTATGCTGTGAGCTGCCTCAAACATTCAGGGAGACTTGAGGATTTGGTGACCCAACTCTGGATGGAGCATGGAGACTGTAGTTACAGTATCTGGGTGTGTGAACACCAAATGGAGCAGAGGCTGCAGAGAGGGAAAGCTCTGAAACCAGGCAGTGAGTGTATATGGTGAAACGGATCTGCTGTATCCACATCGGGTTTTCCAGGAACAGCTTCCCAAGCTTCACTTAACCAGAGGCAGAGTGTGAGGGGACCCTGACTGAACAAGGGGCTGATCACAGAGCGGTGTCACCTCCTTCAACACGATCCGCAGCTTCACACCCGTGGGAGGATGGCGCTGCCAGTGGCTGTTAGGGTCACTGGTTCATTCAACTTCTATGAACCAGACCTTTCCAGGCAGGACTAGGAGACATATCCATCATTTCCCAGTATCTCAACATCAATGTCACCATTCGGTGATGGAGGGTATATATGTTGGATGAGGTAAATAGATTGTTTCTGCCACAGCAGGGAGCTGCCGGGTGTATCCAGTGTAGTGGGATTCCCGATGGTGTACATGGCATCTGCAGAGTACCCATGTCAATGGGGAGAGGTAGAGGAACTGAAGGAGCTCTCTCTCTATTAATGTTACACTATACCCATGCACAGTACATCATGTTGGTGAATACCCACTGACCTGGCAGCAGTCCCGGCCTCTTCATTCAGAAGCAGTCAGCCATTCCCATCGTCATCGGGTCTCCACGTAGAAAGAAATGAATATAACTTGGATAAAGGCCGTCCCCTTGATGCACGTTTCAAAACACCCCACCACCAATCAACCACATCAAAGTATTCCATGTGTATGGAGAGCTATTGGGTCACTTGGAGTGTCTGGGAGCTGATGATCAGGGATGGAGCAAAACCTCCCATGTCTGAACGGATTTGAGTGAACCCCCAATACACAGTATCATTAAGTCCTGTAATCCCTCTCCATTTCAGTAACATATTGCCTTCCATTATTCCTGTAAATTGAATGACAGGCTAAATCATGTGAAAGTCCAACTGCCAAACTATTAGCTATTGTCTTTACCTCTCTGAATCTATTTGCAGACTCTCCACCCTCTATTGATAATTTAATCTCTTGCTTATCACAGCGACATATCAATTATTTGAAGAGGTGACAAGTAGGTTAGACCAGGGAAACCCAGTGGAAGTGGTCTATTTGGACTTCCAAAAGGCCTTTGATAAGGTGCCACACGGGAGGCTGCTGAGTAAGGTGAGGGCCCATGGTGTTCGAGGTGAGCTACTGGCATGGATTGAGGATTGGCTGTCTGACAGAAGGCAGAGAGTTGGGATAAAAGGTTCTTTTCCTGAATGGCACCAAGTGACAAGCGATGTCTTGCAGGGTTCAGTGTTGGGGCCGCAGCTGTTCACGTTATATATTAATGATCTGGATGAAGGGACTGGGGCATTCTAGCGAAGTTTGCCAATGGTACGAAGTTAGGTGGACAGGCAGGTAGTACTGAGGAAGTGGGGAGGCTGCAGAAGGATCTAAGAAGGGCTTATGCCCGAAACGTCGATTCTCCTGTTCCCTGGATGCTGCCTGACTTGCTGCGCTGTTCCAGCAACACATTTTCAGCTCTGATCTCCAGCATCTGCAGACCTCACTTTCTCCCTGCAGAAGGATCTACACAGTTTGGGAGAATGGTCCAGGAAATGACTGATGAAATTCAACGTGAGCAAATGCGAAGTCTTGCACATTGGAAAAAAGAATACAAGCATGGACTACTTTCTAATGGTGGGAAAATTAATAAAGCCATAGTACAAAGGGATTTGGGAGTGCTAATCGAGGATTCTCTCAAGGTAACCATGCAGGTTAAGTCCGTGATTAAGAAAGCGAACACAATGTTGTCAATTATCTCAAAAATGTTGCAATATAAAAGCAGCGATGTGCTGCTGAGACTTTATAAAGCTCTGGTTTGGCCCCATTTGGAGTTCTGTGTCCAGTTTTCGGACCCACACCTCAGGAAGGACATACTGGCACTGGAGCGTGTCCAGCGGAGATTCACACGGATGATCCCTGGAATGGTAGGTCGAACATACGAGGAACGGTTGAGGATCCTGGGATTGTATTCATTAGAGTTTAGAATGTTAAGGGGAGATCTAATAGAAACTTACAAGATAATACATGGCTTGGAAAGGGTGGACGCTATGACTTTGGTTCCATTAGGCGAGGAGACTACGGCCCGTGGGCATAGCCTTAGAAATAGAGGCGGTCAATTCAGAACAGAAATGCGGAGACATTTCTTCAGCCAGACAGTGGTGGGACTGTGGAATTCATTACCGCAGAGTGCAGTGGAGGCTGGGATGCTAAATGTCTTCAAGGCAGAGATTGACAAATTCTTGATGTCACAAGGAATTAAGGGCTACGGGGAGAATGCGGGTACGTGGAGTTGAAATGTCCATCAGCCATGATTAAATGGCGGAGTGGACTCGATGGGCAGAATGGCCTTACTTCCACTCCTATGTCTTATGGTCTTATGCTCTTATGGACATCACCAAACTCGGCATCTGTATACCTGTTCCATCCTCCTGACAATTAATATAGACTGGAAATAATTGAGACCCAGCGCCGGTCACTGTGTGACCCTACTGGTAACGTTCTCGCTAACTGATTTATCCTTAGTGCCTGCTTCCTGTATGATACCCAGTCCTCCCCCATTCCTGTCCAACACAGTCGAAGAGTTGGATAAGAACAAGGAGCATCTGTGAGGTATCCAACCCCTCGATGAGGCTGATGTCAACGCGGCCTCTGTTCCACTTTCCTGCCATCTCTCCATCCTAAAACTCTAGTCTCTTGTTGTAGATTGCGCGACATGAAAGAAAATCCACTCCACATCTATACTTTCAATTACTTTTAGCATTTTACAGACCTCAATGAGATCTCCTTTCATTCTTGTAAACTCGAAAGTATAGGCCTAAACTGCTCAATTACTCTTCATAAGACAAACACTTCAAATATGGAATCAATCTAATGAAGCTCTTCTGAATTGCCTCCAATGGAAATACCTCATTCCGCAGGACACCCAAACTATCCTCCAGTTGCATCCTCACAAATGCCTTGCATAGCTACACCAACACTCCCTCCCTTTCTACTCTATCCTTTTATAAATAAACACTGAAATTATGCTTGCATTTCTCATTACTAGCAGTACCCGCAGGCAGGTTTTCTGTGATATGCAAGCAGACACCCAGATCCCTCTGCACCTAAGCACTTTGAACTTTCTCTCCATTTAGATAATAATTTGTCTTTCTATTCTACTGGCTAACTTGAATAGCTCCATATTTATTCACTTGAATTTTCCTTGCTAAATGTTGGCCCATTCACCAAACCTATCCATATGTTTTAAAATCTCTTGCATCATCATTCCGAAGTAATTTCCCATCGATGTTAGTGACATCTGAAAATGTGGCATTGTATTTTCTCTCCAGTCAACCAAGTACAGTAATACCATCGATTGCAAATGGTTGAGGCATGAGAACTGAAATCAATGGCACAAACTGCATTTGTCAAAAAGAAAATGACACATTTATTCCATCTGACTACATTTTGTTGGTTAACCAATCCTCCATCCAAGCTAATTATTTACTCGTAAACCCATGTTGTCTGATCTTACCATTTACTCTTTGGAGAAGCGAAACATCCGATGCCTTCAGGAAGACCAGATATGTTCCATCTCCAGGATTCCCACTAACCACCTTGTTTGTGACAACTTCAAATAACTCAAGCAAACAACTCAAACATGGTTTAGCCTTCGTAAAACCATGTTGACCCTGACGAATTATGGTTTGAGTTTGCGAATATCCTGAACAATGGATTCTAAACATTTGCCTTAAATTACAATAGTTTATTGTTACACTTTACTCCCTAATGCACACCATTATTATAAGCTCTTCCCTTTTGAAAACCTTTACATTTTCTTTGAATTCCTGTTTAATGGGCACAAGGCTCCAATTGCTGAATAAGAACCACGTGTGGCTGAATGGATGCATCATCCTGCTGGTGTACAATATCAATGGGCTGACGTCTTTCTGGTGTCCCCATGTTGCCATCTCCAAGGCCAGAATACCTCCTCCTGTTGATACTTTAGAGGATTGGGAGATTATGGATTCTTCCTGTTGCTGTGTAACATTTTGAGGGGCAGATGGGTCTTCTCATACTTCTCCATAACAGGTGGATATACTGAACGGTCTCCTCATGTATCCCGGAGTTGGGACCGACGGATTGATTGGTCTTCTCTTATTCCCATACAACAGACACGTGTCTAAATTACCTCTTCCTTTCTCATGAAAGAAGTCTCAGATAGTTTTTATCCTATCCAAATCCCTTGCAATAGCCTCGGTGGGTCTGAATGGCCTCCTGTCATCCCAGTGTAACAATCTCCAGTCACTGTGTGAACTTTTCCAGTTCCTATGTTACAGATTTGAGGAGGCTGAATGGACTGATCCTGTTGCTGTTTAACAGGATACTGGTGCAGCATGGCCTAATGTTATTGGCTCGATTAGGCTGACTGGCCTCCTTCAGCAAATGTAGAGGGGTTGAATTGCCTCTTTCTGTTTTGGTGTAACAGGTTCGAAGGCCTGAATATCCTCCTGTTGTTCCTGGATAACAGGCTGGAGAACGGAATGGATTCCTCCACTGTCTGTGTAATTCACTTCACTTGTTAACCCCTTCTGTCAGCTATGTTCAAATAAGATCATCTTTAATTTTTGTAAACTCCAATGGCTACTGTGTCAACCTGATCATCCTTTCGTTATAAGCTAGCACCCTCATTGCAGGAATCAGTTGAGGGAACCATCTCTGAGCTGCTTCCAATATAACAACATCCTTTCTTCATTGAAGACATTAAATCTGTACACACTACTCCAGATGTGATCTCACTAAGTCCCTGTATAGCAGCAGTAACACTTTACCTGCCTGCTGTAAAGTTCCCACCCAGGTTAGAGCTGTCTCAGCTGTCTGAGCGAATACAGAGCATTGTTGGAAGATCATTGTCCTTCTCTACTCCATCAGCATGACGGGAGATCTGGAGAAGTTAAAGTTGGAGAAGGTCATATATGATGTGAGAGATGTCTACCATTAATCTCCCCAGAGCCCACGTCACTCAGATTCCACAGACTCTAGTAAGGTGGAGCGCAAAAACAGCAAGGAGGAGCAAACATTAATGGGAGTTATATATCAAAGTGAAAGCTGCAATAGAAATGCTGGGCATTTTATAAAACAGGAAATTAGATGTGCACATTTGTGGGTACTTCAGTAATAATGTGCTGTTTACATTATATCTAAACTATGTTAACCCAATTGAATGCTAATGCTGGGAAAAATGGATTTCGTGACCACGTGTGAGATTTTTTACATTAACATTATGTCGAGCACTGAGCTCGAGATCTGGTTATTTAGGAATTGGTGTTGAGTGATCAGAGGAGCTAATTGAAAATTTTGCTGTAAAGGACCTTTTGGGAACAGTGACCACAATGTATTGGTTTTCTTTTGTGCTGTTTGAGTACAAGACAATTTTTGTTTTATTTGCAGTAACCGTTATAAAGCTGAGTCATGCAGGCCCTGAAGGTGTGAGGAGAAAATGGGGATTACAGATGCTGGAGTTCAGAGTCGAAGAGTGTGGTGCTGGAAAAGCACAGTCAGGCAGCATACTAAGAGTGGATAAATCGATGTTTTGGGCATAAGTCCTTCATCAGGAATGAATCTTCTGGGCCAAGGGCGCTGAGAGATAAATGGGAAGGGGGTGCGGCAGGAGGGAGGTAGCTTGGATTGCGATAGGTAGATGAAGGTGGGGTTGAAAGTGATAGGCGACGAATGGAGACAGAACGCCCTATCTACTGCATCCATTAAACCCAATGTGGTTTTCTCTACATTGCCGAAGCAGTAGGTCAACTTGTGGATCATTTCAGAGAACACCTCTGGGACAACCACATTGAACAAATCCATCACTTTTTGGCTGAGCACTTCAATTCCCCTTCCCACTCTGCCAAGGACATGAGGGTCCTGGGCCTGCTCCATCGCCAAACCCAAGCCAGCAGAAGCCTGGAGGAAGAAAGCCTCCTCTTCTGCTTTGGGACGCTCCAACCATAGTGTATTTCCCCATTTCCCCATTTCCCCTAATCCCACCTTATCCTACTCCAACCTTCCAAGTCAGCACCGCTCTTTTGAACGTTCCTATGTGTCTATCTTCCTCCTTATCAATCTGGTCCACCTTCCTTCCTCTCCGACTATTACTTTCAACCCCACCTTCATCTTCCTATTAGATGAAAGGATGCAGCTTAGAAAAATGCCAAGTGTTGCAATAAGCTAGTAGATTCAGAGAAATGTAGGACCCAGCAAATGATGATCAAGAAACTGAGAAGAAAATCAATAAGGGAAAAAGGGTGCAAAGGAAAGAAAAACATGAAGACTGCTAAAAAGCGTCTATCAATGTATGAAAAAAGAACTAAAAACCAGGTCAAATGTGGAGCAGTTGGTGTGCGTTCAGGATAATTTATTACAGAGAACAGAGAAATCGCAGGGAAAAGAAACAGTTTCTTTGTGTCTATCTTCATGGAGGAATGTCCAGGAATTCTTCCAGAAATACCAAGTGACCATGGGACTTGTGTAAGTAAAGTCTAAGATCATTCTTATCCATGTTGAGGTCATCTTTGAAAAGAAAGCTTGATCGAGTATTTACAAATCTGACAGACTAGATGCACATCATACAAGAATTTCAGAGGAAGCAGCAATAGACATGTTGATTGCATCGCGGATTTTCACTTTATTTTCCGACACAATCCCGAAAGCCATTTAGCCAATCTGGATAAGACAAAGGTTATAAATATTATCCAACAGTTCAAGAAAGGATGAATTTGGAGAATGGTGAACTACAGACCAGTTATCTTGTCATCTGCAGTCAGGTATCTGTTGGACTCGATTACAAATAACATGCTACTAGATATTTAAAAGGTAAGAACATAACTGGGGAGTGTGAGGATGTACCGACGAAAGGAAAACCAGAAGTGACAAACATAGTTTTGGAATGGTTTGAAGATGATTCTTGAGGACATAGGCAATGATGAACCATTGGATAACGTATAGTTGGATATTTATGAGCTATTTTTTAAAGAACTCACACAGCAAGTTCATAAGAAAAATTAAAGCGAGAGGTATTGGGAAGAACATATGCAAATGGATAAGTAAAAATTAGGTTTACATTCATGTGAATGTAATTGGAAGATAGAGGATGTCGTACACCAGTTGCATCGAGCGTTGGTGAGACTAAACATAGAATATTGTGTACCGTTCGGAGTCCCAATCTAAGAAAGAATGTATTGACTACAGAGGAACTGCAAAAGGTATTATCAGATTAATCCGTAAAATGGCAAGATTG
Organism: Chiloscyllium plagiosum; assembly: GCF_037043375.1. Lineage (NCBI taxonomy): Eukaryota > Metazoa > Chordata > Chondrichthyes > Orectolobiformes > Hemiscylliidae > Chiloscyllium > Chiloscyllium plagiosum. The sequence continues at coordinate 96,867,937 of NW_028270183.1, forward strand.
ACTGATGGGGAACCTCAGCCTGTAATCTCGAGTTTCAAAACATGAGAGTTGATTGTTGTGACTCTTAGAAACATCGAAAGGACTGAATAACAGAGGGACATGAAGAAGTACAAGTAGGCGAGATAAGGGAGAATCCCACGATATTCTACACGGACAAATAGAACACAATAATCAGCAAACAGTTAGTGTCCATTAGAAACCAAAGGGGCAATCTGTGTGTCAAGCTGGAGAACATTGATGGATTGTTACATGAGACCTTCACATCTATTTTACTTGGGAGAAGGAGGAGGCAGGTATAGAATTCAAGAAGATGGACTAGGAAGCTCTTGAACAGATTTATGTAAAATGCAAGCAGGTATTTGAGGTTTTGTTCTGTACAGATTTGGACCAATCTCCATGTCTGAGTGAGTTGTATCACAGGAGGCTGATGGGGTCAAAGGAGGAAAGACCCCGACTCTATATTTTCATTAGAATCTGGCCATAGTGGAAGTGCCAGAGAACTGGAGAACTGCTAATACAATTCCACTTCGCAGTAAGGGTGGGAGAGATAGACCAGGTAACTATCGATGAGCGAGTATTAGATCACTGTTAAGGAAACTACTGGATAAAATAGGGAAGAAGAAAATCGAACTCCAATCAGAGTCACAAGGTTTGATCAGGGATAATCATCATGACTTTATCAGAAGGAAGTCACATCCAATGGATCTGATTGAATTAGTTTGAGGAGGTCGATTATTTAGTTTTGTAGGAAGGCCTTTGACAAATTTCGACCTGGGAAACTGAAAATAAAGTAAAATCTCATAATATGATGGATAACTTGACAAGTTACAACTAAAATTGTCTTAGTAGCAGAAGACAGAGGGTGGTGGGAGAAAGCTGTTTGTGTGACTGGAGACCAGTGTCCCCTGGTGTTCCACCGGGATCAGTGCTGTGTCCCTTATTGTTTGTGTTATTCATAACAAAATATAGATTTGAATGTGGAGGGGGCTAGGTGGAGAGTGGGGGAGGTGTGATAAGTAAGTGTATGTTTGACATAAAGATTGGCTGGGTGGTTAGCAGTGAGGGGAAGGCCTTAAGTTACACGAAGATCCAGATGGAATGATCAGATGGGCACATCAATGGTAGATGGAATGTAACCCTGATAAATATGAGGTGATGCACTTTGGGAAATGAAACCTGGCAGGGGAGGACTCAATGAATGGCAGCACACTGGGAAGCTCAGATTGTGCTTCTCCACACATCCCTGAATGTGACTGGACAGGTTATGCATAAAAATGTGTTGCTGGAAAAGCGCAGCAGGTCAGGCAGCATCAAAGGAGCAGAGAATCGATGTTTCGGGCAGATTCCTGAAGAAGGCTTATGCCCGAAACGTTGATTCTCCTACTCCTTTGATGCTGCCTGACCTGCTGCGCTTTTCCAGCAAAACATTTTTGAAGCTCTGATCTCCAGCATCTGCATTCCTCACTTTCTCCTGGACAGGTTAATGGACTAGTTAAGAATTGGCCCTTGGGTGTAGCGTTTCCTAATCAGGGTGCAGATTATAAGAGCAATACAGGGCTTTAGTTCGGCAAAAATGGAGTACTGTATGTAGCTCCGGGAACCACATTCCAGGAAGGATGTGATTGTACTGGAGAGGGTGCAGAGGTGATTCACCAGGATGTTCCCTGGAATGGAGAGTATCAGCTATGGAGAGAGGCTGGATAAGCTCGGGTTGTTTACTTTGGAGCAGAGAAAGCTGAGGAGTCAGTGATTCAGGAGGATAAGATTATAAGCGACACGGACAGGGTGGATAGATAGCAGCTGTTCCTTTTAGTGAGAGGGTCAAGAACAAAGGAGAACACTGTTAAAGTGAAGAGTGTGAGGTTCAGAGAGGATTTAAACATTTTTTCACCTCGAGGTGTGGGGTTCTGAGATTACTTCCTGAGAGGGGAATGATCACCTCACAATCGTTAAAAAGTACTTGGACGAACAATTGGAAGTGTCATAACATTCCAGGCTATGGGTCTGGTGTAGGAAAGTGGGACTAGTATAGATCGTGCTGTATTTCTGTTGGCACAGAGTCTCTGCCCCTGTGAGTGTATGGTGTGGAAGGTCAATTATTGAGCAGTTTAAGGCAGGAATTGATGGATTTCTGAAGAGTTATATTCATAAGGGTTTTATGAGTGAACTGTATTAGCTTGTTAAATTATGTCAATGTGAGAAATATGAGAAAACAAGTGCAGTTTCTTTACAGTTTGAAACCAGAAAATGGAAAATGGGGAACAGGGAAATGGCAGAACTATGAAGCCACTACTTCAGTTCTGTTTTCACAGAACTTTTTGCCAATACAAGGAAAACCGAGTCCGGTGTGGGAAAATGATAGAGTACATGGAACAATAAACATAGTAAGTAAATGGTTTAGCAGAAATTATTGTTGCTGAAAGTAATGGACATATACAACACTAACATAGATTTATGAAATGGAAATTATGTTTGAGAAATAAACTGGGAGACAAATGAAAGAGAAGCAATGGGTGTAAAACATTTTGATTTTTAGAAAAATGTTAGGTGTTGTGGATAATCAATAGCAATGGAATTGTCCTCCCACATAACCTCATGGCCCGGCATATCCCCCTCGCAACAATTACCATCAATCCCGAGGATCAACATTGGTTCAGTGGAGTGTGCAGGATGGCAGGAGCAGCACCAGGCATACCTGACAATGAGGTGTCAGCCTGGTGAAGCCACCAAAAAGGACTACTTACGCACCAAGCAGCATAAGCAGTAAGTGATAGACAGAGCTAAGTGATCCCACAAGCAACGGTTCAGATCTAAGCTCCGCAGTCCTTCCACATCTAGTCGAGAAACATTGGGGACAATTAAACAATTCACTGGAGGAAGAGGTTCCACAAATAACCCCTTCCTCCATGATGGAAGAGCCAGCACTTCAGTGTATAAGATAAGGCTGATGCATTCGCAACAATCTTCAGTCAGAAGTGCTGAGTGGATGATCCATTTCTGCCTCCTCCTGTGGTCGTCAGCGATTCCGTTACGAGTCATCAACCAATTTGATTCAATCCACGCGATATCCAGAAACGATTGGAGATACTGGATACTCCGTGGGTCCATAATCTGACAACATTCTGGCAATAGTACTGAAAACTTGTACTCCACAACATGCCACTTCCCTAGCCAAACTGTTTCAATACACTTACAACAATGGCTTTTCCTCATTATGTGAAGATTACCCCAACTATCTCCTGTATATAAAAAGCAGAACAAATCTAATCCGGCCAATTAGCACTTCATCAGTCTACTCTCGATCATCAGTAAAGTGGTGGAAGGTCTCAGTGCTTTTAAGCAGCAACCTGCACAGCAATACCCTGTTCAATGACGCCTAGTTTGGGCTCCACCAGGGCCACTCAGCTCCTGACCTCATTACTGTGGTTCAAACATGGACAAAAGAGCTGAATTTCAGAGGTGGGGTGAGAGTGACAGCCCTTTAAGTCAAGGCTGCATTCGACCCTGTGTAGTATCAAGGGGCCTTAGCAACATTGGAATCAATGGGTATCACAGGCAAAATCCCTGCTGGTTAGATTCATACCTGACACGTAGGAAGGTGGTCATGGTTGATGAAGGTCAGTCAACTCAGCTCCAAATCTGTAGGAGTCCCTCGAACAGTGACCGAAAACTTCTTCAGGGCTGCTTCATCAATGACCTTCCTTCCATTTTAAGGTCGGAAGTGGGGATGTTCGCCAATGATTGTACAATGTCCTGCAACATTTGTGGCTCCTCAGATACAGAAGCAGTCCATGTTCAAATGCGGCAAGATCTGGAGCTTTTCCAGGCTGACAAGTGGCAAGTAATATTCAGGCCACACGAATGCCAGACCGTGACCATCACCAATAAAATACAATCTTACCTGCCCCTTGGCATTCAATGGTGTTACTATCACTGAATCCCCCGGTGTCAAATTCCTGGTGGGAAATAATTGCTCAGAAATTCACTGTTCTCACCACATGAACACAGTAACTATAAGAGCAGGTCTGAAGCTAGGAATACTGCGGCGAATAGCTCACATCCTGACTTCCAAAAGTCTGTCCATCATCTACAATGCATAAGTCAGAAGTGTAATAGGAGACTCCCAATTTGCTTTGATGAGTGCAGCCACAACAACACTCAAGAAGCTTTATACCATCCAGGAAAAAGCAGCTAGTTTGACTGTCCCTTCATCCACAATGCTCCACCATCAACGCTCAGCAGCAGCAGCAGTGTTTTACTATCTACATGATGCAATGAAATGATTCACCAACGATCCTTAGATACCATCTTCCCAACTCACGACCATGTCTATCTAGAAGGACACGGGCTACAGATGTATGGGAATACCATCATCTTCAGGTTCCCTCCAAGCCATTCACCATCCTGACTTGGAAATTTATCACCGCTCCTTCACAGTCGCTGGGTCAGAATCCTGGGATTCCCTTCCTAATGGCATTGGCGGTCAACCACAGCAGGTGGACTGCAGTGTTCAACAAGGCAGCTGGCCACCACCTTCTCAAGGGCAACTAGGGACAAGCAATAAATGCTGGCCCAGCCAGTGACTCCGAGATTCACGGAATAAATAAATATAAATTAACAGAGGACGGTTGCTGTGGTGTCGCAGGGATCGGTGCTTGGGGCCCAGCTGCTCAAAATGCCCTTTAAACATTTGGTTGCTGGAATCAGATACAATATATCCCAGCCTGCTGACAACACTAACGGATGTAAGATTGTGAGTGGGTGAGGAGAATGTAATAAAGCACCGAGAAGATTAAGACAAGTGGAGTGAATGGGTAAATATGTGACAGATGGAGGACAATGTAGATAGAGGTGACGGTGTGCTCTTTGGTGGAAACGATAAATTGGCAGCCTACCATTTGAAAGGGATTTCTTCAAACATGTTGATCTACAAAGGGATGTATGCTCCTTTTTGTTCTTTCCTTCTGCATAAACTTCTGAGGCCCATGCAGCTCAGTGAGTTCTGTAACCAGAAGTCAATACTGGGCATGGCATTGGCACGCTGCCCAGTGTATACAGACCCACCAAGTGGGAAGCTGTAACATTGAAAAGGATCTGCATCTCCTTCTACACCATCGCTGAAAGTAATATTGCAGAAACAGAAAGCAGTGAGGAAGATAAACGGTTTTTTGACCTTCATTTCAGGGGGATGTGGGTCCAGGAGAAAAGATGTCTTACTGCAGCTGTACAGGGCCTAGTGAGATATCATCTTGAACATTGTGCAGTATTGTGGGCAGTTTTGGTCTCCTTACCTAATAAAGGACAAACCGGACATTGATGGAGAGCAGTGAAGGATGACCAGACTGATCTCTGGGATGACGGGCTTGTTGTGGGAGCAGAGTTTGGGGAGACTGGGCCTGTATTCCATGGGGTTTAGAAAAATGAGTGGAGATCTCAGTGAAATATATAAAACTCTGACAGGGTGAGACAGATTGGAATCAGGGATGATAATTCCCCTGGGACTTCTAAAACAAGGCCACAGTATTCGGTCCAGGCAGGCAACTCTGCATTGAGATGAGAATAAGTGTCTGCTCTCACTGACTGGTGAACCCGGGGAATTCGCTCGCACCTAGAAACCGAGACACTGATTATAAATAAGGATTTAGAGACAGTAAAGGGATGGTGGGAGAGCAGGAGTACGGTATGGAAATGAAGGGCCAACCATCATTATTTTGAATTGGTTAGCAAACTCGATGGACCAAACGTACGACTGCACTGCCTATTTTATAGCTTCCCAAGGTTACTAACATTAACGGATATGTATATCTGTGGGGTAAGTGTATTGAGAAGATTTTTTCCATGAACTAGAATGGGGAGGCGAAATGTGTTTTCCATTCCCGATGTTTCTGTGCAGTCCGATGGGAAAGCTCTGTAAATTTTGTCACAAGCTCTCAGATGTTAGGAATGAGGTTTCTGCAGGGTCGACAGGACTGTGTTCCCATTCCCTTTTCCGACATTGATTCTTGAGGCCGGGTGTTCTGTCCGGTTTCATCCTTTCAGACCTCGGAGTAGTTTGATACAAATGAGTGCCTTGCTTGGCAATTTCAGAGACCATTGAAATGTTTATCACATGTCAGGGTCTTTGGAGTCACAATTAGGCCAGCCCAGGAAATCACGGGAGATTCACTTCCTAAAAGTACATTGGAGAAGGAAATTTTGTTTATAATCCATATTGGCTTCAAGGTCTCTGTTACTGACCCCAGATTTTAGATCTCGATATTTTATTAATTGTCTTTAACTTCCACCCGCTGCCAGAGCATTAGCCTGGTCTGGATTAGTAATCCAGTGACATTTCCACAGCACCATCTCCACATGGGGACCTGTCAAAAATCACACTGAGCAGCTTATTTCTGTGCTGCTTGACAGCTCTGTCAAAAAGAACTCCCACCAATTTGACTGTCATGATGGGAATGAGGAGGTGGTAATTGGTCAGATCGTAATTATTCCCGTCTTAATGAACGGGACATAGCTGAGTAATTTTCCACATTGCCAGGGAGTTGTCAGAGTTTGAGCTGGAATGGAAAAGCTTCCCTAGGGACACGGCTTGTTGTGCAGCACAAGTCTGCAGTCCTATTGCAGGAATGGAGTCAGGACCCATTGTCTGTGTCGTATCTCCTGTGTTCAGCTGTTTCTTCATGTCACGGGCAGCGAATCAAATTGGTTGAAGACTGGCATCTGTGATTTTGTGGGCATCCTGATGAGGGTGAGGTGTATCATCGACTCAACACTTCTGGCAGAAGATGGTGCAGATAAAACATCCTTCTCTTTTACACTGATGTGCAGGTCTGTTCCAATATTTAGGATGGGGATGTTTGTGGAGCCCTCTCCTCCAGTCATTTGTTTAATCGTCCATCACCATTTATGACTGAATGTGGCAGAACTGCAGGGCTTCGATCAGATCTGTTGGTCATGTCTGGTAGCTTTAATGAGTTAGCATCAGTTGTTGTGGTTCTGTTCGCTGAGCTGGAAGTTTTTGTTGCAAACGTTTCGTCCCCTGTCTCGGTGACATCCTCAGTGCTTGGGCGTCTCCTGTGAAGCGGTTCTGTGGTGTTTCCTCCGGCATTTATAGTGGCCTGTCCCTGCCGCTTCTGGTTGTCAGTTTCAGCTGTCCGCTGTAGTGGTCCGTATATTGGGTCCAGGTCTATGTGTTTGTTGATGGAGTTTGTGGATGAGTGCCATGCTTCTAGGAATTCCCTGGCTGTTCTTTGTTTGGCTTGCCCTATAATGGTAGTGTTGTCCCAGTCGAATTCATGTTGCTTGTCGTCTGCGTGTGTGGCTCTTAAGGATAGCTGATCGTGTCGTTTCATGGCTAGTTGATGTTCATGGATGCGGATCGTTATCTGTCTTCCTGTTTGTCCTATATAGTGTTTTGTGCAGTCCTTGCATGGGATTTTGTACAAATCTTCACCCAAACATTGAGTTAGCATCAAATTAAGGTTCATGTGATTCTGACTCTGACATGTTCACCCACACTCGTCACTGAGCCATAGATGGTGTTGATGGTAATGACAGACTGAGGTGTTATCCTGGGCAAAACGTTACAGGTTGTGGTTGAATGCAGGTCTGCCTCTCCTGCTGCTGTGGTCTGCAGCACTACATGAATACGCAGTTTCGAGCTGAAATACCTGCAATGCAATTCTGCTGTCTGTTCCCCAATTCTCACTGACACCCATTCACCCATCAGCCCTGCAGTCAGTGACCTAACCTGGTTTCTGATTTGGAAATACTTCCATTTCCATACTCTCATTCTGCTGAGGGTCTGTCTCCCCGGGTCATGCTTCCAAACTGACACAATCCGCAAAAGCATTTAACTGATCTTAATTCAAATGTTTAATTCACCTGAATCTTTTTCCTTGAGATTTACCATCTTCTGTGTTTAAAGTCAATGTGTTTCCTCTGTTTATTTCCCTGACCATGATTAAGAGCTTTGTAGTGTGAGTGATGCCAGCATTATTTAGTTGCAGAGCCAATAAATTCTCTGGATTCCCAATCATCTTCACCACATTGTATATTTTCTCGTTTGGTTTGATGCCTTATCACTCATGGCTGCCTTGTTCTCCCATGAGTATGTTTCAATTTTTTGGGGTTGTATTTCTTGTATTATCTTCCGAATTATCCCCCTAACCTCCTCTCATTGCTGCTCCATGGTCTTACCTGCTCAGCTCCCCTTCCAATTAACTCTGGCCAGCTCCACCCGCATGTCTTTGTAGTTACATTGCTTAATTATAACCACATTACATCTTGAAGAGAGCATTAGATATAAACTGAAAGAAGGAGTTTTTGGAGATGGGACACGAAGAATAATTCGTGGATTTCTTAACTAGATACAAAGGGACAATGAGAGAGAGGATATAGATATTGAGATGTGGAAAATGAGAAAACTACATTATCGAAAGAAGTAGATGAACATCCCCCAATGTTTTGGCAATGCCTGTGTGCTGTGGTTCTTTGTACAGTGCATGTACAACAGAGTAATATGTTCAAATGCTGGGTCTGATGCCAGAATATTTATCTCCAATAATATGACAGACACTAGCTTTGGAAAGAACACAGCAGGCCAACATATTGAAATCCCGGAAGAAAGGGGATTAACTGAAATAAGTTGGGATACCAGAATCAAGAATTTGGAGCACACTTCCTGGTAAGAATGAGAGACTAGAATTGGGAGTCGCAGAAAAGGAGGGAACGTTGAGAGGATCAAATCATGTTTTAATATTTTATCAATTTTATACATCATATGCATCATTTTTCGTTAACTGTGTCTCTGTTGTTCATTGAGAATGTGTTGTGCATATATGAAAAATGCGACTTATCTGCACAACACATTGATTAAACAGTGCATATAAAATCATTTTTCCACCATTGAAACTGTCCTGTTGTCGTGTTACGAGGATACATGAACACCAACTAGCCACCAAAAGACATGACGCACTATCACTATGGTCCATAAATACAGACAAAGAAGGGCACCACTTTGACTGAGACAAAGCACACACACATACTAAGACACGCAAGGACCTTCTTAAAGGAATGGTATTCTAACCAGAAGTCCATCAATAAACGCATCAATTTAGATCCTGTCTGCATTCTCTTGTTAAAGTAACCCATTTTAAGAAACCAAGACCCAGAAATAGAGAGGCGGGACATACCACCAGAGCTTCAGCAGATACTCTCACTGATGATGTCACCTAGTCATGTGTACCAAACTTCTGAAAACAAACCTTGAAGCTCAGCGAGCTAACGTGCACACATATAAATTGTTATTTTTTGTTTATTAGTGGAATTTATGAGTTCTCTCTCTCACGTTTTGACAGATTATGATGTGAGGTGAGCTTTTCTGGGTGTGTGGTTTTAATTTACAGAGGGGTTCGACATTGATGTCATAACAGTTTGGGGCCTTGCGTGTGGCACTTGGACCAACGTGAACAGATTTGAGATACAACAGGCCCCAGAAAATTCCAACTCATTGCAATTAGTGACTTTGATCTTCAAATAAAACCAGTGTGAAAATTGGTTTTATTTTGTTACTTGTGGTTGGTTAAATGAAAAGTGAGGGAAATGGCTTTAAACATTACTAAAGAGGTTCCCAAATTTTCCAAGGAAGTTTAGAAAGACAGAAGGAGGACATTTTTTAGAATTAGCAAATAGGTTGGAATTGTGTTTAACCAGGGATAAAAGAGAAGTTGAAATTGTAATGGAGTTGGTCAAGCAATTTGATTTATCAGAGAAATAGGCAACTGCAGTAGAGTTATAAAAACTTAAATTGCAAATGTGGCAACTGGAGTTAGAAGATAAATAAAGGGACGGAAACAGAGAGAGAGACGAAAGTGAAAGAGAGGAAAAAGAAAGAGAGAGGGGATTTGAAATTCAGAAGTTGGGAATTAGACAAGAAAGTTAAATTAACAGGATAGAGATGAAGGGAGAACGTAGGGATGAATACAACTAGGTTAGTAACTTGCCATATTTCGGTGAGAAAAATGTCAAAATCTTTTTTATTTCATTTGAAAAAATGGCTAGGCAGATTATGTGTGCAGTGAACTTGTGGGTAATGCTAGTTCAGACTAAGCTGGTGGGCACAGCTGGTGAGGCATATGCAGCATTGTCAGATGGGGGGTCAAGAGATTATCAAGATGTCAAACTGGCTATTTTGATTGGTTATGAATTGGTACTAGAAGCATATAGACAGAAGTTCAGAAAAATAGAGACGGAACCAGGTCAGACTTATATTGAGTTTGAAAGAATTAACCAGTCATTTTGACAGGTGGGTACTGGCCTTAAAAATGGATAAGACCTGTGAGGCTTGAAGGGAGATTATTCTGCTGGAGAAGGTAAAAGACTCACTTCCAGAGATAGTAAGAATTCATGTGAATGAATAGAAAGTTCAAGTGAGAAGCGCGGCAGAAATGGCAGGTAAATATGCATTGTGGCATGTGATGAAATTTAGCATCTGGCAGGAATTTCATCCTGTGAGGGATAGACATTGGGAGAATGGACGATCACACACTACAAAGCGAACAGTAGCTCACAATAGTTTACCACAGGTGAAGAAAGAAGCCCAAGAGGTTTGAAAGGTGGTGAAAGGCCTCCGGTGCTCTCACTACAACGGAGTGGAACACATAAACTTACAGTGCTGGTGGTTTAAAAAGGGCACAGGGAAAAAGTTGTTTTCACTGCAGTAAGCTGGGACACACCGTGCTGGGCGTTAAAGGAAGACACTTTGGGGAAAGATGCGGTAGAAGAGGCTAAGCCCAGTGGCATTAGTGAAACTGGTAAAGAAGACCCCAAGTGGAGCCGAGGAGCTGCAGGAAATTGCACAGCCTAGGCATGGGCTGGGTATGGAGGTAATGCCTGATGTCTCTAAAGACTTCACCTCTGTAGATAAAGTTTACACAGAAAGAACGGGGGAGTTGGACAAGAAGTTATAATTTTGAGAGATATGGGATCTACTCAGTATCTAATAGTTGAGAAGTGAGACGCTGGAAAAGCACAACAGATCAGGCAGCATCCAAACAGCAGGACAATCGAATCTCAGGCAGAAACCCATCGTCAGGAACATGGTGGGGGGACAATGGGGCTGAAAGATAAATATGAGGATAGTAGCTGAGCTGGTGCGAGGGTCACTGAGAAGGCAATAAGAAGATGTAGGTGGGAGTGATAGTGATATGTCGGAGAGTAAGGTGGAGTCGATCGGTGGAAAGGAAGATGGCTACTTAGGGCAGGTCAAGAGGGCAGTGCTAGGTTGAACGGTTGGATCTGGGAGAGGTTGGTGGAGGGGAAATTTGGAATTTGGCGAAGTTAACGTTGATGCAATACAGTTTGAGGGTTCCAGCTGTCCTATCACCCTCCTCTCCGACCTACCACTATCACACCCCACTTGCATCTATCTATCGCTTTCCAAGCTCCCTTCCACCCAGCTCCACCCCCACCATCCCATTTATTTCTCAACCTCCTTCCCCCTCCCTTACCCCCCTTTCCTGATTAAGGATTTATGCCTGCAACGAAACGCTCCTGCCCCTCGGATGCTGCCGACGTGCTGTGCTTTTCCAGCCCCACACTTTTCAACTCTCATCTCCAGCATCTGCAGCCCTCACTTTCTCTCACCCTCTAATAGTAAGAGATGAAAGTTTGTTTCACTCTTTCTGGCATGTTAATCAGGAGCGTGATAATTTGTAGAATGGGGACAGAAATTAAGGATTCCCTTGTGTAACATCAGGATGGAATGCCAAATCAATATTCTGGAAGTAACAGTGACAGTGAGTAACAGAGTGTCAGTTCCAGGAATACAGTTTGTTCTTGGCAACGATTTAGCAGGAGGCGAGGTGGAAGAACCACCCCTTGTGGTGGTAAAGCCAAAGGAAGACGAGGGAATTGGTGAGTTAAAGAAAATTACCCAGGATGTTTTCCAGACTGTGTAGTAACAAGATCCCAGTGTCATAAGTTACAGCAGGAAGGAAAAACGAACGAAAAATACAAATGAATTGATGCTCAGTGAACTGACACCTTGTTTGATGTAACGGTGCAGGAAAACCCTGAACAAGCAGAGGATCAGGCAGAGGTGTTTAGTCCAGAAAGGCTAATGGACTTACAACAGATATATACACACACATACACATGCACACACACAGAAAAGGAATCAGAATATATTGTTGAACGTTATTAACTTAAAGATAGAATCATAAAATTAAAATGGAGACCCCGATAGGTTACTGCAGAAGGGAAATGGGCCGAAGTGCACCAGATTATGTTAGCAGTAATGTACAGTGTTACGGGTAGCTCATAAACTAACTGCAGGCGGCCACCTAGGTTTACAGAAGACTCAGGCTAAGGTACAGAAGCATTTCTCGTGGCCTGGAATGCACAAGGACGCTGTTAATTTTTGTTATACATGAAATACATACCAAATGGCAGGTACGTAACAGGCAGTAATAAAACCAGCACCTTTGTTACCAATTCCTGCATTCGAAGAACCTTGCGCGTGGGTTATGATTAATTGTGTAGCTCCCCTTTCTAAAGTAAAAGTGGAAACCAATATTTGCTGACCATAATGGATGTGTCTACCAGATTTCGAGAGGCAATTCTATTATTGGAGTGTCCAGGCAAAAAGGGAGGTGGAGGAGTTGGTAGCTTTCTTTACTCGCTGTGGACTGCCCAGCGAGATTCAGTCAGACCAAGGGTCTCATTTTACCGCTTAGCTGTTTAAGGAAGTCATCGACGGCTTAGGCATACAGCACTTCAAATCAAGGGCGTTCCATCCTGAATCCCAGGGACCCTAGAAAGTTAGCATCAGACGCTGAAGACTATGTTAACAGCGTACTGTCAGGGTTGGCCAAATGATTGGGATAAAGGTGCCCCATTAAATTGTTTGCCATTAGAGATGCCCCAAATAAATCTACTCACTTTACTTCCTTTGAGTTAGTATCCGTGTACGAAGTGAGAGGTCCTTTGAAATTAATTAAATATAAATTGACAGGACCGAATTCGGAAATCTCACACCTGGATTATGTGTATGAGGTGAAGCAGAGAGTAGATGGAGTCGGTGAGTTTGATAAACAGTATCTGAAGAGCACAGCATGGACTGAAGCAGGTGGCAGATAAAAACACTGAAACTTTGAAGATTTCCCGTGGGGATGACGTATTAGGATTGCCACTAGTGGTAAGAAATCTCTTCAAAGCCAGGTTTAGTGGCCCCTTTCAATTAAAAAAAAAATGTGAAGTCAGTTAAACTATCTAGTAAAGATACCATAGATGACAAAAACCCTTATCAAGTATTTCATATGGATGAATAATGCACCAGCCACATTTAAGACTCAGAAACAGAGTTGTGTCCATATGAACAAATTGTGCAGCTTATCTGTATGGTGTAGTGATCTGTAGCAAGTGATTGAAAGCTCCCATGTTACAGTTGGCAGAGCATGTTGAACGATTACAAGAAGCAAACTTGGTAATAAACTTAAAGAAAACAGAATTCGCAAAAGCAGAGGTGACGTTGTTGGGATATTACATTGGACATGGAAGATTGACCCCATGGAACACAACGACGAAGGGCTTTGAGGAACTTCCACGACCATCCTCGAAGAAAGAGGTGCTTCGATTTTTAGAACTGAGTGGATTCTATCGGAAGATTGTTCCAACCTTCAGCAGCGTGTTGGCACCACTGCTGGATTTATTATAGAAGGAAACAGAATTGTGATGGACGGAACAATGCCAGGAAGCATTTGAGAATTTTAAAGCAGGATTAATCACCACACCAGCTTTAGCTACACCAAATATTCTGAAACCCTTTGAAAATTGTGTTTGATGCTCGGGATATAGGGGACGGAGATGTATTGATACAGAAAGAGGATGATGGAATTGAATGGCTAATTGGCTACTTATCGAAACAATCTCAATAACAACCAGAAAAAAAAAATCTCCATTATTGAACAAGAATGATTAAGTTTCACACTGGCCTGACAATATTTTAATGTATATATGACAAACAATTGGCGGAGGTGGTTATGGACAACGACAAATCTCTCGCATTTTTGGAATATTTAAAGACCAAAATATGAGACTATTTTATTGGAGTCTTACCTTACCGACTTTAAACTCACAAAATGTACATGCTGTGACTCCTACAATGTGATAGCAGATGTGTTTTCGCTGATTTAAAGGAAAGCAGTGTAGATAAGATTTGACTTATTCCAGTGTTGCATTGGTGTGCAGAATTAATATGAATGATATAACCGAGATTAATACTTTTATATTTCATATAATTGGGATTAACAATTAGAGGAAAAGAAATGTAGCCAACTTTTCATTCTGCTAGTTCATTTCATTTTCTGAAGCAGGAAGATGTTATGAAGCCAAAAACATGTATGGACACTTCAAGACATATCGGGTTTTGTTGAATAGAAATTAAAGCCACAGATGCCAGCTAAAGGTCACACTGTTCCGCATGTCACCTTTAGCTGAGAAATGGATACCTGAGTTTTGGTTGCTGTTTTGACAGCCATTCAAATGCAACCAAAGAGTTTAAATAACGCTCAGGATACCAGAAACCAAAAGAATTTGAATATTATTGTTTGGACACCTGGACAGCAATCAAATTATGAGAATTATTTTATCATGGGGAGCATATAAACACAACATTTTGAACACTGGAGGAAGAGCTACTGCCATCCAACAGTAGAGCAACAGCTGTAGAGCAGGAGTGCTAACTGGCCATCTCAAATACACTCCATCAAAGACAAATGTTCATGTAAACCTACTTGCAATATAAAAAAACGACCCAGGGAGATCAGCAGCTGAAAGAGTGAACACAGCGGGGAAAATAGAGACTGTTTGGTCTTGAGAATTTAATGTTTAATATGTGGATTGGTGGAACAGCATATTTTTACAGAGTTGGAGTCAGATAATAAGTAGCTAAGAAAAGAGGGGCTTGTATTTGTGAATGGTTGTTGTTTAGTGTTCACTACTAAAGTTAAGAAACTAACTTGATAACTTTTGTTTAAATCGTGGAATGTAGGAGATCTGTGTCGCTCATATTTTAACAGATTACAAGGTGGGGCGAGATTTTCTGGGTGTTTGGGTTTAATTAACAGAGGGGTTCGAGTCCACCTTGTAAATGTCCATCCACGCTAACCCCATTTCCCTGCAGTTGGCCCATATGCTTCCAGTCCTTTCCTATCCACATATTTATCCAAATGTTTTTGAAATGTTATTAATGTATCCCCTCAACCACTTCTGCTGGCAACTCATCCACGTACCAGCCCTCTGTATAAAGAAGTGGCCCCTCAGGTTCCCTTTTATTCCTTCCCCTTTAACCTTAAACTGATCCGCTCTAATCCTCGATTCTCTACACCTTGAAAAAAGACTGAGAGCATTAACCCTATCCATACCCCTCGTGATTTTATACAGCTCTTTAAGGACTCCCTCAGTCTCTTACACGCGAAAGAAAAGGTCCTAGCTTGTCCAACCTCTCCCTATAACTCAGACCATTGGGTCCTGGCAACATCTTTGTAAATTTCTTCTGCACTCTTTTTAATTTAATAACATCCTCCCCATAACAAGGTGACAAAATTGAACACAATACTCCAAGTGCGGCCTTACCAAAGCCCTGTGTAACTGCACCATAAGGTCCCAACTTCTATACTCAATATCCTGCCTGATGAAGGCCAATGTGCCAAAAGCCTTCTTCACTGCCCTGTCTACCTGTGACTCCACTCTTAGAGAACCATGCACCTGAACACCAAGGTCCCTCTGCCCACTGCACCCCTAAAGACCCTCCCATTCACCATGAAACTCCTATCTTGATTTGAGTTTCCAAAATGCAAGACCTCACGTTTCTATATTAAATTGTATTTGCCATTTCTTGGCCCATTTCCCACCTGATTAAGGTCCTGCTGCAATTTCTGATAAACTTCCTCACTGATCATGCTCCCACTTACTTTAATGTCCTCTGCAAGCTTACTAATCATACCTTGTACATTCTCAACCAAATCATCGATAACAAACAGCAATGGACCCAGCCTCCGGTCTGACAAGCATCCTTCCACTAAACCTTCTGCTTCCTACCATCAAGCCAACTGTGTATCCAATTGGCCAGTTCCCTCCGCATTCTACGAGGTGTAACCTTCCTGAGCAGCCTGCTACGTGGAACCTTATCAAAGGCTTTACTGAAATCCATAGAGACTACGTCTATCAGTCTGCCCTCATCAAACGTCCTGGTAACTTCATCAAAGAACTCTAACAAATTTGGGAAGCATGATCTCCCACTCACAAGTCTATGCTGACTGCTCCGAATCAAACACTGTGTACGTAATGAGTGCAGTCAATGGGATGCTGTCCTTCATTGTAAGATGATTCGAGTACATATGTAAAGCCATTATCCTGCTGTTGTAGAGCCTGGCTGAGAGAGCATTTGGGGTACTCTGTACAGATTTGATGTCCTTTGTAAGGAATGATTCCCTCACCACAGAACCAGTGATGGGAACATGAAGGTAGAGTGAATAAGCTGAATGTTTAATCTGTAGAGCTGTGAGAGACGAAGAAATTGTGATGCTGAAACACAAGGAGTAGCAGCAATCTCTTATTTCAAAAACAGACATCGACAGGGAGAGAAATTCCATACTGCATCCAGGATTGATTGGTTTGATTTATTGTCAAGTGTATCTCAGTATAGGGAAACACTTTATTTATGAGCAGTGGAGGCAGATCATAGTAAGCATGGCCAGACAGATCATCGGGTGGAAATAGACTTGGACAGAGTAAGGCATACAGGTTACACAGCATAGGACATGCACTCGACAAGGTCAACATGATCAAGATCACCATTATTCGAAATTAGAGAGTCAATTCATCAGTCTAACGTGACTTTCTTAATAGTTTATATGCCGAAATTAACTATCCCCATGTTATTGTGCAGTCGGCGTTTGAACTCTGTACTGAACGTTATGTTGTTCACAATCCCCAACAGCAGCCACAATACATTCCGTCTGAAACAGGTAGCCATTCCCACCAGCTTCCGCCTTACATAGAGAACACCAGGTTGTCTTCTTGGAAATGGAAGATGCCTTCTTGAGACTCCACACAAGACATATGGCTTCCCTGCTCACCACTAGAAAACCACATTAAAGTCCCACATGTGTATCATAAGCAACAGAGCCAAGAGTAACAACGAGAAACACTGTCTGTGCAGCCTCTGCTCCACTTGTTCATCATGTTAGAGCATCAATTAGGAGACACTTAAGACTGCCGATGCTGGAGATCAGAGTAGAGCATCAATTGCTGGAAAAGCACAGCGGGTCAGGCAGCATCCTTGAAGCAGGAGAATCGACGTTTTGGGCATTAGACATTCATCAAGAATCAGCAAAAGTTACCTCATTCTGCCCCTGTGTCAGTGCATTGAGGTGGGAATGGCCTCCTGCTGTTCCTGTGTAAGTGACTCAAGGGACTGATTGGCTTCAACCTCGTCCGACTTGACAGGGCCAAGGGCCTGACTGGTTGCCCCTGGTTCCTGTTTGACAGCTCATTGTACTGACTAGTGTGAGGGTGCTGCAGCTTTAAGAGATTATTTTTTCATGGTTTCTTTTAAGAGAGAGATTGAACGATCGTTACCAAGCTGGCTCGTTAAGACCACTTGAGTAACAGCTATGGAGGCCTTGTCTTTATGTTCGTGCAGCCAGATTAGGATCTCTGGGTTTTGGTTTCTCAGTAACATCAGAAACAATTGGGGTCTCCACAGAGTTGGAAGCTTCAGTGGATGTTTCCTGGTTGATACCCTCTCTGAATTTTCTCATGGTGCAGTTTTTAAGCGTGTTCGGGGAGCTAGATGACTGAAAGTATTTGAAGAGGAAGTAGATGAAAATTGACCTGTCAGAGAGTTGAGGGCTATGAAGAATTGGATATGAAAGGATTTGAGACCAAGAGCAGAACAGTCATGATCTTAAAGAAGGGCAAGGCAGGCTTGGGGGTAAATGACCTGTCCCTGTTTCTGATGTACTCCCATTCTGTTATTAGAAAGTTAGTGTGTGTTATTTTCATGCATGTTCTGTTATTGAATGTTGCAGCCAGGGAGACCAGAGGATTTTGTGAGCCTTCCATGAGTGAGGTATGGGGGCTGTATTCGCACTGAATCTAGGTCTACAACATGACCAACAAATGAAGCACAAGTTGCAGAGAGGGGAAGCTCTGTGAAGAGAGATGAGGGGCCTCTTTCATACCCTGCCTGGGTTTTCCAATTACATTTCCCAATTCACTTCAAACCGTGTGGGACAGTACTGAGGGGCTGAATGGTCTCCTGTGTTTCTGTGCAACAGGTTATAGGAGTAGGTAGCCTCCAACTGTTCCTGTCTCGCAGGTTTGAGGGGCTGAATGGAACACAGGAACATGGGACTGAGGAGCAGGAGTGGGTCATTAGATACTTTGAGCCTTCTCCACCAGGCACTAAAATTGTAGCTGATCAGGTTGTGGTCTCAGCCCCACTTTCCTGTCTGCGTCCCATTGTGCATGACTCACTTCTTTGTCAAATATTTAACTAACGCAGCTTTCAATCAATGTGAACATAGAGACATGATAACCTTCCACTGAAGAGAATTCCGACTTCAAAGGTTCTTTCAGAACTATTCGTCATCCCTCTGATAGAATCAGAGAGTCACGCAGAACGGAAACAGACCCATTCGTCCAATCTGTTCACTCCGATCAGATATCGAATCTGATTTAGTCCCATTTGCCAGCATTTGGCCAATATTCCTCCTCTCCCCTTCAACCTATGCCCTCTTGTTCTGGACTCACCTATTCTAGGGAGCAGAACATGGCTGATCAGAATATCCATGCCCCTGATGATTTTATAAACTTCTATAATGTTGCCACTCAACCTCTGACACTCCAGGGGGAAACACCTCCACTAAATCAGCCTCTCCCTATAGCTCAAGCCTCCAGTACTGGAACATACGTGTAAGTCATTTTTGCAGAAAACCGAGTTGTATGCAGTATTCTTAAAGTGGCCTCACCAACATCCTGTACAGATGCAACATGCCACCACAACTCCTATACTCAATGCTCTGACTGATGTAGGTAAATGTGCCAAATGTGTTCTGCACCACTCTGTCTACCTGCGACTCACTGCTACAGGTAATCATGTAGGTAAACATCAGTAAGTTAACATGATGGTAGTGCCAGCAGATAGGGGGACCAGTGATACATTGATCACTATTGAGATTAGATTGTGTTGGAACATGAGCTTAACATGTCAGGAAGTGAAATCAAATCAATGGGTTCAGGGTGGTTAATATACAAAATAACAGATAGCCCGGAGTGAGTTACAGACTGGAATCTAATCGAGGGGTGCGGGTGGTTAATATGCAGAATACCAGATAGCCCAGAGTGAGTTACAACCTGGAATCTAATGGAGGGGTTCAGGGTTGTTTATATACAGAATAACAGATAGCCCAGAGGGAGTTACAGCCTGGAATCTAATCGAGGGGTTCAGGGTGGTTTATTTACAGAATAACAGATGGCCTGGAATGTGTTACAGGTTGGAACCTAATCGAGGGGTTTAGGATGGTTTATGTACATAATAACAGATGCCATGGAGTGAGTTACAGTCTGGAATCTAATCGAGGTGTTCAGGGTGGTTTATATACAGAATAACAGATAGCCTGGAGTGTGTTACAGATTGGAAACTAACCGAGGGGTTTAGAATGGTTTATGTACAGAATAACAGATACTCTGGAGTTAGTTAAAGCCTGGAATCCAATCGAGGGGTTCAGGGAGTTTTAGCTACAGATTAACAGATAGTCCGGAGTGAGTTACAGACTGGAATCTAATCGAGGAGTTCAGGGTCGTTTATATACAGAATAACAGATAGCCCGGAGTGAGTTACAGCCTGGAATATAATCGAGGGATATGTTAACCTTTTTATATGAAATAACTTGTAACTGGGAGTGCTCACAAAGTGTACTATTGGCCGACTGGTTTCAAATCTTGACTCACATAAACATAATGCAGTCACAAACTACACAACTTTACTGACTCCCAACTTTCCTAGTTTGAGGACTATCCTCCTCTGTTTTCCCCTTTCACTCAAAGTATTAATATACCTTTTATACTGCACTGCCATTCTGGTTACAGTGCTACCTATCTCTCACTCTCTCATTTATCTTCAATCCTGTTGAAAGATACTTAAACCAACAGATACACAAAGTTCCAGAAAGAGTTTTGTTCAATTGCAGGTGCATTATTTTCTATTATTCGTGGACCACACACAATTTGAACCACAGAAGGTGAGTGTGGGATTTGAGAAACTCTTCACTTTGGGGTAAGGCCTAGTCAGGCAGGATTCTGATCCAACGCTGCAAATCTACAATTCAGTGGCTGAGCTCTTTCAGGTTTTGTATATTATGTTTCTCTCATATATTAGGAGCTTGGAAAGTAAGGTAAGCCTTATTGGAATGTCACATTTTCTCTCCGCATTCACTGTAAACAGGTTCTGGGATTTGCATTTTAAGCACCTTCAAAGAGCTGTCTCCATTTCCTATCTCTGCGAGCATCAATGATTGGAAATGGCTTTTGACACATTGCCCCCTCTCCCTTCCTGAAAGTATTCCTGACACAAATCAGTCAGGCAGACATTTTAGATTTGTCCACAGCCACCATTTTATATCAACAAAACGATGACATTGAGTTTATAAATAAGGAAAAGCAAGAGAGACTGGTAACATCAATACAGTTCGAAATTATATGAAACATTGAACACGCACACAGAATCACACATAAACAGACATACACAGACACACAGAATCACACACACAGATATACAGACACCTTCCATGAGCTGTCTCCATTTCCTATCTTGCATGGGAATTCATGTTTTGATGATGCATTCATGAAGGACAGTAAACAGCTTTTGAGACTTTCCCATTGTGACAGAAATTCAGGCCAAATCTGAAACTTGGAGATACGTAACAGGACAGAAATGAAACAGCAGCTTTCTGTGTTCCTGCTCCCAATGTAACATTTGACCATTTAGTTTATCTTGTCTTCAGTCTAACATCCAACAAGGATCACTTCACAGATCCAATAACACATCCCCAGGAGTGAGGTCCAGACTGGAATCTAATTGAGGGGGTTAGGGTTTACATACAGCATAAGAGATACCCAGGAGTGAGGGACAGAGTGGAATCTAATCGAGAGGTTTGAGGTGGTTTACATACAGAATAACAGATAACAAGGAGTGTTGTCACAAGATCGCAGAGTCATACAGTCATAGAGATGTACAGCATGGAAACAGACCCTTTGGTCCAACCCGTCCATGCCGACCAGGTATCCTAACCTACTCTAGTCTCTTTTTTCAAGCACGTGGCCCATCTCCCTCCAAACCTTCCTGTTCATATACCCATCGAGCTGCATCTTAAATGTTGAATTGTACCAGCCTCCACCACTTCCTCTGACAGTTCATTCCATTCATGTACCACCCTCTGAGTGAACAAGTTGCCCCTTAGGTCTCTTTCATATTACCTCTCACAGTAAACCTATGCCCTCTAGTTCAGGACTCTCCACTCCAAGGAAAATACTTTGTCTATTTATCCTATCCATGCCCGTCATGATTTTATAAACCTCGATAAGGTCATCCCTCAGCCTCTGATGCTCCAGGGAAAACAACCCCAGCCTATTTAGCCTCTCCCTGGAGCTCAAATCCTCTAACCCTGGCATCCTCCTTGTAAATCTTTTCTGAATCCTTCCAATTTACACAACATCCTTCCGATAGGAAGGAGACTAGAATTGCATGCCATATTCCAACAGTGGCCGAACCCATGTCCAGTCCAGCCACAACATGACCTCTCAATGCCTATACTCAAAACTCTGACCAATAAAGGAAAGCATACCAAACGCTGCCTTCATTATCTTATCCACCTGCCACTCTACTTTCACGCAGCTACGAACCTGCATTTCAAAGTCACTTTGTTCAGCAACTCTCTCTCGGACCTGACCAGTAAGGTATTAGTCCTGCTCAAATTTGCTTTCCCAAAATGCAGCACCTCGTGTTTATCTAAGTGGAATAGAATTGAAGGTTTTGGGGTGTTTTTGAAACATGCGAGTGACACATACATGGAAGTGAGTTACACGTTGGAATCTAATAGAGAGGGTTCTGGGTGATTCATATAATCCCGACAGTGGGGAAACAAGCCCTTCAGCCCAACAAGACTACACTGACCCTCAGAAGAATAACCCATCCATTCCCATTTCCCCACATTTACCCCTGACTAATGCACCTCGCCTACACATCCCTGAATACCATGGGCAATTTTAACAGGGTTTGGATTGGATGGTTAATATACAGAATAACAGATACCCAGGAATGTGATACAGACTGGAATCTAATCAAACGCTTGAAGTGGCTAATCTACAGAGTCGCTTAAAATTGGAAGTCAGTTACAGTTGGAATTTTATCAAGGGGATTCGGGACGCTTATGTGTACAATAACAGATACCCAGGAGTGAGTTACAAACTGGAATCTAATCGAGGGTTTCAGGGTGATTTATATGCAGAATAACAGGTAGCCCGCAGTGAGTTATAGAGTCACAGAATCATAAAGATGTAAAGCATGGAAACAGACCCTTCGGTCCAACCTGTCAATGCCGACCAGAAATCCCAACCCAATCTAATTCCACCTGCCCGCACCCGGCCCATATCCCTCCAAAGCCTTCCTATTCATATACTCATCCAAATTGCTCTTAAATGTTGCAATTGTACCAGCCTCCACCACTTCCTCTGGCAGCTCACTCCATACACGTACCACCTTCTGCGTGAAAAAGTTGTCCCTTCGGTCTCTTTCATTTCTTTCCCCTCTCAAACTAAACCTATGCCCTCTGGTTCTGGACTGCCTTACCCCAGAGTAAACCTCGATAAGTTCACCCCTCAGCCTCCGACACTCCAGGGAAAACTGCCCCAGACTGTTCAGCCTCTCCCTGTAGCTCAAATCCTCCAACACTGGCAACATCCTTGTAAATCTTTTCTGAATCCTTTCAAGTTTCACAACATCTTTCCGATAGGAAGGAGACCAAAATTGCACGCAATATTCCAACTGTGGCCTAACCCATGCCCTGTATAGCCCCAACATGACCTCCCAACTCCTGTACTCAATACTCTGACCAATAAAGGAAAGCATACAAAACGCCTTCTTCGCTATCCTATCTACCTGCGACTCCACATTCAAGGAGCTATGAACCTGCACTCCAAGGTCTCTTTGTTCAGCAACACACCCTAGGAACTTACCATTAAATGTAGAAGTCCTTCTAAGATTTACTTTCCCAAAATGCAGCACCTCGCATTTATCTGAATTAAACTCCCTCTGCCACTTCTCAGCCCATTAGCCCATCTGGTCCAGATCCTGTTGTAATCTGAGGAAACCCTCTTTGCTCTCCACTACACGTGCAATTTTGGTGTCATCTGCAAACTTACTAAGTGTCCCTCTTATGCTCGCATCCAAATCATTCATATAAATGACAAAAAGTAAAGGGCCCAACACTGATCCTTGTGGCACTCCGTTGGTCACAGGCCTCCAGTCTGAAAAACAACCCTCCACCACCACCCTCTGTCTTCTACCTTTGAGCCAGTTCTGTATCTAAATGGCTACTTCTTCCTGTATTCCATGAGAGCTAACCTTGCTAATCAGTCTCCTGTGGGGAACCTTGTCGAACGCCTTACTGAAGTTCATATGGATCACATCTACTGCTCTGCCCACATCAATGTTCTTTGTTACTTCTTCAAAAAACTCAGTCAAGTTTGTGAGATATGATTTCCCACGCACAAAGCCATGTTGACTATCCCGAATCAGTCCTTGCCTTTCCAACTTCATGTACATCCTGTCCCTCAGGATTCCCTCCAACAACTTGCCCACCGCCGAGGTCAGGCTCACCGGTATATAGTTCCCTGGCTTGTCTTTACCACCCTTCTTAAACATTGGCACCACATTTGCCAACCTCCAGTCTTCCAGCATCTCACCTGTGACTATCGATGATACAAATATCTCAGCAAGAGGCCCAGCAATCACTTCTCTAGCTTCCCACAGAGTTCCCAGGTACACCTGATCAGGTCCTGGGAATTTATCCACCTTTAACCATTTCAAGACATCCAGCAATTCCTCCTTTGTATATCTGCAACATTTTGCAAGATGTCACCATCGATTTTCCTGCACTCTATATCTTCCATATCCTTTTCCACAGTAAATACTGATGCAAAATATTCATTTAATATCTCCCCCATTTTCTGTGGTTCCACACAAATGCCGCCTTGCTGATCTTTGAGGGACCCTATTCTCTCCCTAGTTACCCTTTGTCCTTAATATATTTGTAAATGCACTTTGGATTCTCCTTAATTCTATTTGCCAAAGCTATCTCATGTCCGCGTTTTGTCTTCCTGAATTCCTCTTAAGTATACTCCTACTTCCTTTATACTCTTCTAAGGATTCACTCGATCTATCCTGTCTTTTCCTGACATAGCTTCCTTCGTTTTTTCTGAACGAAACCCTCAATTTCTTTAGTCAGCCAGAATTCACTATAACTACTACCCTTCCCTTACAACACTGACAGGAAGTTACAGCCTGGAATCTAATCGCGGGGTTCAGGGTGGTTTATATATAGAATAACAGATAGCCTGGAGTGAGTTACAGCCTGGAATCGAATCGAGGTGTTCAGGGTGGTTTATATATAGAATAACAGATAGCCCGGAGTGAGTTACAGCCTGGAATTGAATCGAGGGATTCAGGGTATTTTATATACAGAATAACAGATAGCCCGCAGTGAGTTACAGCCCGGAATCGAATCGAGGTGTTCAGGGTGGGTTATATACAGAATAACAGATAGCCCGAAGTGAGTTGCAGGCTGGAATCTAATCGTGGGGTTCAGGGTGGTTTATATACAGAACAGCAGACACCCCGGTGTGAGTTACAGCCTGTTATCCAATCGAGGGGTTCAGGGTGGTGTATATACAGAATAAGAGATATTCTGGGGTGTGTTACAGCCTGGAATCTAACAGAGGGGTTCAGGGTTGTTTATATACAGAATAACGGATACCCTGGAGTGAGTTACAGCCTGGAATCGAATCGAGGTGTTCATGGTGGGTTATATACAGAATAACAGATAGCCCAGAATGAGTTACGGCCTGGAATCTAATCAAGGGATTCAAGGAGGTTAGTATACAGAATAACAGATAGGCCGGGGTGTGTTACTGCCTGGAATCTAATCAATGTCTGTTCACTTTAAGATAGGACGGGTTTTGCTGAATCGAAAGTACAGCCACAGATGCCAGCTAAAGGTCAGCCTGTTCCAAATGTAACAATTAGCTGGGAAATGGAAGCCTGAGTTTTGGTTGCTGTTTTGACTGCAATTCAAATGCAATCAAAGACTTTAAATAATGCTCAGGATACCAGAAGCCAATGGAATTTGAATACTTTTGTTCTTACACCTGGAAATCAATCAAAGTATGAGAATTATTGTATCATGGGAAGTAAATAAACCCAGCATTTTGAAAATAGAGGGAGAGCCACTGCCATCCAACAGCAGAGTAACTGCTGAAAGAGTGAACACAGCGGGGAAGATAGAGACTGTGTGGTCTTGAGATTGTAACGTTTAATATGTGGGTTGTTGGAATAGCATATTTTTTACAGAGTTGGAGTCAGATAGTAAGTAGCTAAGAAAAGGGGGGCTTGTATTTTTGAATAGTTGTTGTTTAGTGTTCACTATTAAAGTTACGAAACTAACTTGCTAATTTTTGTTTAAATTGTCGAATGTAGGAGATCTGTGTCACTCATATGTTAACAGATTACGATGTGAGGGGAGCTTTTCTGGGTGTTTGGTTTTAATTAACAAAGGGGCTCGACTCCATTCACACTTCCCCATTTCTCTGCAGTTGGCCGATATCCTTCTGGTCCTTTCCTATCCACATATTTATCCAAATGCTTTTAAAATGTTGTTAATACACCATCCTCAGCCACATCTTCTGGTAGCTCATACACGTACCAGCCATTTATGTAAATAAGTGGTCCCTCAGATTCCCTTTTATTCCTTCCCCTTTAACCTTAAACTGATCCCCTCTAGTCCTCGATTCTCTAAACTTTGGAAAAGACTGAGAGCATTCACCCTATCCATATCCCTCATGATCTTATGCAGCTCTATAAGGGTCCCCCTCAGTCTCCTACACTCTCAAGAAAAGGTCCTAGCTTGTCCAACCTCTCCCTATAACTTAGACCATTGGGTCCTGACAACATCTTTGTAAATTTCTTCTGCACTCTTTCTAATTTCATTATATCCTCCCTATAATAAGTTGACAAAACTGAACACAATACTCCAAGTGCGGCCTTACCAAAGTCCTGTGTAACTGCAACATAAATTCCCAACTTCTATACTCAATGTCCTGCCTGACGAAGGCCAGTATGCCAAAAGCCTTCTTCACTGCCCTGCCTACCTGTGACTCCACTCTCAGGGAACCGTGCACCTGAATTCCAAGGTCTCTCTGCACACTACACCCCTTAAGGCCCGCCAATTCACCGTGAAACTCTTACCTTGATTTGAGATTCCAAAATGCAAGACCTCACACATCTATATTAAATTCCATTTGCCATTTCTCAGCCCACTTGCCCAACTGATTAAGGTCCTGCTGCAATTACTGATAAACCTCCTCATTGATCATGCTCCCACTTATTTTAGTGTCATCTGCAAACTTACTTATCATGCCTTGTACATTCTCAACCAAATCATAGGTAACAAAAAGCTATGGACCCAACCTCCAGTCTAACAAGCATCCTTCCACTAAACCCTCTGCTTCCTATCAACAAGCCAACTGTGTATCCAATTGGCCAGTTCCTCCAGTATCCCACGTCATGGAACTGTCCAGAGCAGCCTTCCGTGTGGAACCTTATCAAAGGCCTTACTGAAATCCATGGAGACTACGTTTACCGCTCTACCCTCTTCAACATTCTTGGTCATTTCACCAAAGGACTCTAAGAAATTTGGCAAGCATGATCTCCCCATCACAAGTCTATGCTGACCGGTCTGAATCAACCCCTGTGTAAGTAATGGGTGCAGTCTATGGTATGCTGCGCTTCATTGTAAGATGATTCGAGTACATAATAAAGCCATCTTCCTGATGATTCAGAGCCTTGCTGAGAGAGCATTTGGGGCACTCTCTACAGATTTGATCTCCATTGTAAGGAATGTTTTCCTTACCACAGACACAGGTGACGGTAACATGAGGATAGAGTGAAGAAGCTGAGTGTTTAATCTGTAGAGCTGTGAGAGACGAAGAAATGGTGATGCTGAAACACGAGGAGTGGCAGCGAGCACTTATTTCCAAAAGAGACATTGACAGGGAGAGAAATTCCATACTTTACCCAGGATTGATTGATTTGATTTATTGTCACGTGTATCACCGTACAGGGAAACACTTTATTTATGGGCAGTGGAGGCAGGTCATAGTAAGCATGGCCAGACAGATCATAGGGTGGAAATAGACTTGGACAGAGTAAGGCATACACGTTACACTGCACAGGACATGCACTAGACAAGATCAACATGAACAAGATCAGCTTTATTTTAAATTAGAGGGTCCATTCATCAGTCTAATGTGACTTTCCTCATAGTTTATATGCCTTAATTAACTCTCCCCACGTTATTGTGCAGTCGGCGTGTGAACCCTGTACTGAACGTCAGGTTATTCACAATCTCCAACAGCAGCCACAATACATTCCGTCTGAAACAGGTAGCCATTCCCACCAGCTTCCGACCTACATAGAGAACACCAGGCTGTCTTCTCAGAGATGAAAGATGCCTTCTTGAGACTCCACACAAGACATATCGCTTCCCTGCTCACCATTAGAAAACCACGTTAAAGTCCCACATGTGTATCATGAGCAACGGAGCCACGTTGAACAACGTCTGTCTGTGCAGCTTCTGCTCTACTTGTTCATCATGTTAGAGCATCAATTAGGAGACACTTAAGATTGCCGATGCTGGAGATCAGAGTAGAGAGTCGATTGCTGGAAAAGCACAGCAGGTCAGGCAGCATCCTTGAAGCAGGAGAATCGACGTTTTGGGTATAAGACATTCATCAGGAAGTGCATTCAGGAGGGAATGGTATCCTACTGTTCCTGTATAAGTGACTCAAGGGACTGACTGGCTTCTTCCTCGTCCTATTGGACAGGGCCAAGGGCCTGAATGGCTTACCCCTGGTTCCTGTTTGACAGCTCGATGTACTGACAAGCGTGATGGTGCTGCAGCTTTAAGAGGTTATTTTGTCCAGGTTTCTTTTATGGGAGAGATTGAACGATTGTTACCAAGCTGGTTGGGTGTGGCCAGCTCTCACAGATTAGGATATCTGATTACAATAGAGTGTGGAAACAGGCCCTTCAGCCCAACAAGTCCACACCGACCACTACGTTTACCCCTTAGCTAACACTACGGGCAATTTAGAATGTCCAATTCACCTGACCTGCACATCTTTGGACTGTGGGAGGAAACCGGGGCACCCAGAGGAAACCCACGCAGACACAGGGACAACATGCAAACTCCACACAGTCAGTCGCCTGTGGCAGGAATTGAACCCGGGTCTCAGGCGCTGTGAGGCAGCAGTGCTAACCACTGTGCCACCGTGCCGTCCACGGTGGTTTCTGAGTAACATCAGAAAATATTGGGGTCTCCACAGAGTTGGAAGCTTCAGTGGATGTCTCCTGGTTACTACTCTCTCTGAATTTTCTCTTGATGCTTTTTTTAATTCCTGGATTGGAGAAATATTTGTGACATTCTGTGTCTGAATATTTCTTTTTGCCAAGGGCTGTGTTTATGGGATTTCCCTATATTGGAACAGTTCATTAGTAACAGTTACGTGATCTATTATTCTGTAAAGCTGTCCAATAGAATTACTTTATTCTAAATTTCTCTTTCTGTGGTGTTATTTCTTCTTTCGTGTTGAAATAGATGGTATTTTGCTTCACATCGAGTAGTTTGACCAGTCACATTGCATCTGGAACAGACACATTACATTTCTTTTAAAATAAGAATACATTAGAGTTTAGGCTCCTGGTGTGGTCCATCAGACTAGCCTCCTTCTTTTCCTGAATAATATGCTGGAGGCACTGAATGGGCTGTCCCTTTTCTTCTCCAATAGTGTCAATGGGCTGAACGACTTCCTCATATTGATGTGAAGCCAGCGTTAGGTGTTGAATGAACTCTTATTTTACTGTGGCAATGTGCAGTGTCAGGCAGTGCTGTTACATGAATGTTACTGATACTTTAACAGCACAAGACTTAATGGAGCCTGAGTCTGGCTGCACATGGACACAGACCAGTTCAGGAGCTGACGGGGGACAAAACGTTCTGAACATTGTGGAATCTTCAGCGACCATCACCACTCCTGATCTTATGGTGGGGAGGGGGTGAGAGTGGGGAGACATTGATGAAGCAGCTGAAGATGTTTGTGAAGAGGAAGCTACCCTGAGGATCTCCCAGAGGTGACCCAGGACTGAGATGATGAACATCTTCCTTTGTGCCATGTTTGACTCCAAACACTGGAGAGTTTACTCTGATTCCCATTAAGTCCAGCTCCTTGAGGTCAACAGAAGTCAACCACTGCCTTGATATCGGGGCCAGTCATTTTTACCTGAACCCTTGTCTCAACCTCTTTTGTTCACATCAATAGGCCATGATATAGGAGCAGCAAGTGTTTTCTTCAAACAGGCGGTATTGAATGTCAGGATTTCTCTCCTCAAGGGTGTTCGGGGAGCTAGACGACTGAAAGTATTTGAAGAGGAGGTAGATGGAAATTGACCTGTCGGAGAGTTGAGGGCTATGTAGAATTGGATATGAAAGAGGATTTGAGACGAAGAGCAGATCAGTCATGATCTTAAAGAAGGGCAAGGCAGGCTTGGGGGAGAACAACATGCCCCTGTTTTTGATGTTCTCCCATTCTGTTATGAGAAAGTTAGTGCGTGTATTTTCACAAATGTTATGTTATTGAATGTTGCAGCCAGGGAGACCAGAGAATCTTGTGAGCCATCCCTGAGTGAGGTATGGCGGCTGTATTCGCACTGAATCTGGGTCTACAACATGACCAACAAATGAAGCACAAGTTGAAGAGAGGGGACTCTCTGTGAAGAGAGATGAGAGGCCTCTTTCGTACCCAGCCTGGGTTTTCCAATTACATTTCCCAAATCACTTCAAACCGTGTGGGACATTACTGAGGGGCTGAATGTTCTCCTGTGTTTCTGTGCAACAGGTTATAGGAGTAAGTAGCCTCCAACTGCTCCTGTCTAGCCGGTTTGATGGGCTGAATGGAACACAAGAACATGGGACAGAGGAGCAGGAGTGGGTCATTAGATACTTTGAGCCTTCTCCACCAGGCACTAAAATAGTAGCTGATCAGGTTGTGGTCTCAGCCCCACTTTCCTGTCTGCGTCCCATTGTGCATGACTCACTTCTTTGTCAAATATTTAACTATCGCAGCTTTCAATCAATGTGAACATAGAGACACGATAACCTTCCACTGAAGAGAATTCCGATTTGAAAGGTCCTTTCAGAATTATTCATCATCCCTCTGATAGAATCAGAGAGTCACGCAGAACTGAAACAGACCCATTAGTCCAATCTGTTCACTCCGATCAGATATCAAATCTGATCCAGTCCCATTTGCCAGCATTTGGCCAATATCCCTCCTCTTTCAGATACTTTTCAAATGTGCGATTGTAACCGCCTTCACCACATCCTCTGACAGCACTTTCTGTACACACACCACTCTCTGTGTGAAACATTTATCTTCAGGACCCTTCTAAATCAATCCCCCTCGCCTTCAACCTATACCCTCTTGTTCTGGACTCCCCTATCCTGGGGAGCAGAACGTGGCTGTTCAGAATATCCATGCCTCTGCTGGTTTTATAAACCCCTATAATGTCACCCTTCAGCCTCTGACACTCCAGGGGGAAACACCGCAACCTAATCAACCTCTCCCTAAAGCTCAAACTTCCAGTCCTGCAACTCTGTGTAAGTCAGTTCTGCAGAAAACCGAGTTGTACGCAGTATTGTTAAAATAGCCTCACCAACGTCCTGTACAGATACAACATGCCACCACAACTCCTATACTCAATGCTCTGACTGATTAAGGCAAGTGTGCCAAATGTGTTCTGCACCACACTGTCGACCTGCGACTCCACTTTCAAGGAACGATGCACCTGCAGCCCTCTGCCCCCTTGTTTCACAACATGCCCCAGGACCTGACCATGAAGTATATAATGTTTGCCCTGATTTGCCTTCCCAAAATGAAAAGCTTCATATTTATCTAAATTAAACTTCATCTGTTACTCCTTGCCTCTTTGTCCCATCTAATTGCGGTCTTGTTTTACTCTGAGATAATCTACTACACCACCTTTCTGATGTCATCTGTATACTTACTAACTATTGCCCCTATATTCACATCTAAATCCTTTACATAAATGATGAAATACAGTGAACTCAGTACTGTACTGATTCTTACAGCACACTGCTGCTCACAAGCCTCCAGTCTGAAAAATATCCCTCTTCCTTCAAGCCAATTGTGACTAGCTTCTTCTGTATCTTATGTGATTGAAACTTACTAATCTGTCTACCAATCAGAATGAAATACTAGCTCTGAAGACAGGCTGAGAAGGTTAGATTTATTTTCACTAGATAAAAGGAGATTGAAGGGGGACCTGATTACGGTTTGCAAAATCATGAAGGGTATAGACAGGGTGGATAGAGACAAGCTTTTTCCCAGGGTGAAGGATTCAATAACGAGAGGTCGTGCTTTCAAAGTGAGAGATGGAAAGTTTAAGGGGGATACACACGGTAAGTACTTCACACAGAGGGTGGTGGGCGTTTGGAACGCGTTGCCAGCAGAGGTGGTAGAGGCAGGCAGGGAGATTCATTTAATATGCGTCTGGACAGATGCATGAGTAGGTGGGGAGCAGAGGGAGACAGATGCTTCGGAATTGACCGACAGATTTAGATAGTACATTTGGATCGGCTCAGGCTTGGAGGGCGAAGGGCCTGTTCCTGGGTTGTAAATTTTCTTTGGTCTTTGTTCTTTAAATGAACACCTTGCTGAAGTCCATATAGACAATGTCTACCAAACTGCCTTCATCGATCTTCTTTGTCACCTCTTCAAAAAACTCAACCAAATTAATGAGACATGATTTCCCATGCAGAAAGCCACGTTGTCTACTCCGATCGGCCCTTGCCTTCCCAAATGTATGTAAATGCTATCTCTGAGAATCCCCTCCAACACCTTACCCACCACCAACAGCAGGCTCACCGGTCTTTAGTTCCCTGGCTTTTTGGGTCACTGTTTGCTTTTCTAGTCCCACTCCTCCACTGCTCACAACAAATGCTAAATGTAACCAGGTTGATGATATGGCCGATCATATCGGTCTCAAACTGGGTCAGGGTTAGTTTTAGGAACACGTCAGGCTATTTTGTTTAATCTGCTAAAACAACACGTTTATGATCCAGAGCAATGGTACTCAAACTGTGATCGAAAGATGAATGGCAAACTGTTTGGGTATTGCGATTATATAATCAATATTTCCCTTTCTAAAAATGCTGACACACACACACACAAAATCTCTGCAGTTTTAACTTGAAAGAACTTGGTCCAAATATTATTGGAACTCATGACAAAGGAAAATTTGTGAGATTGTCCAAAACGTTATTCTGCTTCTGAAGATATTGTACACACACAAGCTGCTAGCAATAGGATTTCATCCTGGGAGAGTTTGAATTTGGCTGAATTCCGTTTGCTTTAGGCAGTGAGTAGATTCCAGTGAATTCTGATTAGGGATCATCCAAAGGGTAGCACGGTGGTTAGCACTGCTGCCTCACAGCACCAAAGACTTGGGATCGATTCCAGCCTCGGGTGACTGTCTGTGTGGAGTTTGCACATTCTCCCCTTGTCTGTGTGTGCTTCTAATGGGTGATCCAGTTTCCTACCACAAACTGTGTAGGTCCGGTGGATTGGTCATGTTTAATTGTCTGTAGTGTTCAGGAATTTCTAGGTTATGTGCAATAGTTAGGGGTATATATAGGGAAATGAGTTGGGAAGGTTGGTATGGACTTGTTGGGTCGAAGGGCCTGTTTCAACACTGCAGGGATTCTATAAAACTAAGAATGGTAACGATGACTGTAGAGGTTTGTTTTAGCTCGCACACATTGCTGTGATGAGGAATAATGAAGGAGAGAGAGTGCAATAGGACATTCCTTCTCGGGCAGATTACATTTTCTCCCTCTCTGAGTTGAATCACATAGTAACGTCATCCTCTCCCAAACTGGATCATGTGAGGTCTCCTTGTACATTGTCCAAACTATGTCTCCATCACATTCCCTGTTCCATGCAGGTGCATCATTGCTGCTGTCATACACAGAGCCATACCCTTCGCAGAAAATGGTCTCGGTCAATTTGAAGATATGTTTATATGTCCCTGAGACATTGAAAAATATAAATGTTTAATTTATTCAGAATACCTGTGTTAAACTGAATGCACTCTTTAATTAAATACAGAAATTGCTGGAAAAGCTCGCCAGGTCTCTCAGTACCCAGATGCTGTAGTTGTACCAGCCTCCACCACTTCCTCTGGCAGCTCATTCCATACGCACACCACCCTCTGTGTGAAATGGTGCCCTTCAGGCCTCCTCAAAAGCTTGCCCCTCTCACTTTCCACCAATGCCCTCTAGTTTTGGACGCCCCTAACCTGGGGAAAGACCCCTGACTACTCACCCTATCCATGGCCATTTTGATTTTATAAACCGCTACTGCTGCAAAATGTGACCCCAATCAACATGAATGGCTGTACTTTCAGTCATCCTGGGCCTAAATTCTGAAATGCAATACTGACACCTCTTCCTTCTCCATCAAGTCACAATTCTAAATCCAATTTAATCAGTTTGTTCAGATGTATCCTGAGACACTTCTGTGGGCTTTACGCCAAGACCTTTGTGCCCAGAGGTAGGGATACTCGCATCACTCTGCAATACCCATAAAGCTGTAACAGTATTCTCCTGTGTGTTTGTTCATCAGACTGTCCTGACATGCTGGGTCATACCTCTGCAACCGGCAGGACTTGAATCCAGGCCTTCTAGCGCAGAGCTAGGAACACTACCACACAAGTTCAGGAATTGGAATCAAATCCAGAGATCTGGCTCAGAGACAGGGACACTACCCACCACACTACCATACCCAGATTCTGGGTCATAGTTTAGTGCCCACTTTCAGCTTGGTGTGGTTTTATTATAATCAGGTTACCATTATTGAACTACAAACAACACTTTGTATTATTAAACAAATACAAGATATTTGTCTCAACTGTAGGATATTGAGTACGTGCTGTGCCATTGAAATTAACGATAAACATCTTTAATTGCTATTATCTGTAGTCTGCAATATTAAGGAAAGAAATCCTGCAGACACACTCTGCCCAAGAAGGGTCTCAAATAGATATTTATTACTGAACACCAGAGACGATGGAAGACTTAATTTCTGATCCCAAAACACGGATCACTCTTACCCAAATCTCACGTGCGACTCTCCTTTTCCAAAAACCATGAAATGACACCAGGCCGCTGATTAATGTCCAGCCTCTCCTCCCCACTGACTGTGTCTGCAATCTGTCCCTCCTCCCCCTAACCACACAAGGCAAACCAAGCTCAGGGCCTTTGTGAAAATCAAGGCCGGAGTGTGCACGCATGCTGGAGACGGATGGGCGTTTTAAAAATGAAGGGGGAGGGGGAGGTGAAAGTAATATCACTCACTGGGCTGAGTGGTGGCTGATGGAGTTTAGTTTGGATTAATGCGAGGTATTGGGTTTGGTAAAGCAAACAACAGCAGGACCTATACAATTAAAAGTAGAGCCTTTGGCAGTGCTGTATAACAGAAACCTAGGCCGTGAGTTATAATTCTTTAAAATTTGCATCTCATATAGATAGTATGGTTAAGAAGGTGTTTAACACACATGTCTTCATCGGACAGACCTTTGACATCGGAATTGGGATGTCATGTTGTGGTTGTACAGGATATTGGTGAGACCTATTCTGGAATACTGTGTTCAGTCTGGTCACCCTGCCCGCTCATTCCATAGGCACACCACCTTCTGGGTGAAAAGGCTGCCCCTTAGGTCACTTTTAAATGTTTTCCCTCTCACCTTAAGCCTATGTCCTCTAGTTTTGGACTCCCCATACCCTTAGAAAATACCTTGACTATTCACTTTGATATTACTGACATTCATATTATTAAGCTGGAGAGGATTGAGAAGAGATTAACCTGGATATTACTGGGAAAGGAGGGACTGAGCTATAAGGAGAGGCTGGATAGGCTGGGACTTTTTTCACTGAAGAATATGAGATTAAGCAGTAACTTTACAGAGGTTTATAAAATAATGAGGGTTACAGAGAAGCTGAAGGGCTGATGTCTTTTCTCTAGAGTTGGGAATTCAAAACTGAGGGATTTTTAAGGTGCGAGGAAAAAAGATTTACAAAAGTCATGAGAGGTAATTATGTTCGACAGAAGCTGGCATGTGTGTGGAATGAACTTCCAGAGGAAGTGGTGAAAGCAGGGACAGTTACAACGTTTACAGGACATTTAAATCAGTCCATGGATAAGACATCAGTTTGGATGGTGCTGTGAGCAGCTGCCCTCTCCCTCCCCCTCTCTGAATGAATCCCTGTTGGTCTTCACACTCTGCCAATGCCTGTGCAGTGGCGTGTGGAGGCCAGCAGAGGGTGGCATTGCATCACTTTAAGCACCACAAAGACTGCCTGACCTGCCCCACACAGAGACACACAGATACACACATGGGAATGGTGAGGACACGGCGTGAAGCTCATCTGGTAACTTAAATGTAACATAAAGAAATGCATAATTCCCCTTGTAAACTGTAAAAATATGAGGGACAGATCTGCCAAAATCCACTGTTTAAATAAAAACATCATTTATTTTTTCACTCTTAAAGTGAACATTTTACATCAACTATGCACAACTCTGGGACCCTCTTTCTCTTAACTGCTTATTACCCGACTCCAGCTCTATAGCAATATACTGTATCTGGGTCTGCCATCCTCTCATACCACAGGTGCTTGTAAGCTCTCAGTTCAGACCAGCATTCGCTCTCTCTTAAAGCTATAGCACACACTTTTAACTTCATCACATTATACCCTGATGAATATCGATAAGTGGGACCTATCCGGGTTTCTTTTGCTCTGTTGTTTGTCAATATATCATTTGCTCTGTCTGATGTGTGTTTGAATGGTGCTGTAAGCAGCTGCCCTCTCCCTCCCCATCTCTGAATGAATCCCTGTTGGTTTTCACCCTCTGCCAATGCCTGTGCAGTGTCGTGTGGAGGCCAGCAGAGGGTGATATTGCATCACTTTAAGCACCACAGAGACTGCCACACCTGCCCCACACAGAGACTCACAGATACACACACAGCAATTGTTAGGACACAACATTGAGCTCATCTGGCAATTTAAACTAAACATAGCAGTATTGGGAATATAGCAGTATTTCACTTGCTCACACTCATGAGTGGGGCAGGATTTCAGTTGTTTCATGGGAACTGTGAAGCTATGGCAATCTCAATGTTTGTAGATGGCACCAAACCTGGAAGAATTGTGAAGTCTATGGAGGACAGTGTGGAACTCTAACAGGACAGTGACACGTTGGTGTAGTGTTCAGGTGTAAGGCAGATGGGGATCAGAGCAGAGCAGAGAATACGGTTACACGTATCCTGAAAGAGCGGGGAAGGTTATTGATGTTGTCCTGTATTGTTGCGGCATTTCTTCAGACCGCAGATACTGCACTCAGCTGGGTGGGGAGCTCAGACTATGCTCGATGGGTCTGGTGGTGTCGCCCTCTCTGGGAAGAGAATGGTCCCCCTCTGTAAGAGCCCATCCACCAGGACCTCCGTGCCACTGTTGACAAACCGTGGTGTAATTGTCCCTTATCTGCCATGCTCGGGGTAAACTGTGCAGGGTAGCTCCAAATAGAGAAAACTCAATCGTTGCCCATTGGGCTTTTATAGATGACATCAGTGTCAGGGATCACGGAATATCCAGGGGCATCTGGGTGATGGTGTGTAGCTCCAGCCATGAAGGACTCATTTTACAAAGCTGTAGAACAAATGCTCATCCAAAACTCTCCATCATCTGACCTCACACCAATATCACTTTTTCCCATCTTTCCTGGGAAGACAGGCTCATGTTACAGGATGTTATCGAAGTGTCTACTTTTCAGCATTCTGAAACCTGGGATCACATCCTTCCAAGACACTGTCTCTCAGTCTCCCCGTCTCTGTCTATTTCCCAAACCCCTCCCATGTGGTCATATTTAAACTGATTCCCCCGCCATCTCTCTCTGGAAGTGATGTTCACATCAACAGCACCCCCTTGTCAGGGCAACAATGGAGAGATGGAGCTGTAAATGGATAGGAGCTGCACATCCTGTCACTTCCAGCCCGGGCTGCAAGTTTCCCCACGCTGGGCAGTGATCTAACACAGTGTTACTGAGCATTGCACTGGGGTGGCGTACACAGTCCTGCATGCAAGAAGGGTAACTGCTCCTGGTTTACAGATCAATGCACTGGGGTGGGGTACACAGTCCTACATGCTGGAAGGGTAACTGCTCCTGGTTTACAGATCAATGCCCTGGTTTGGTGTACACTGCCCTACAGGCTGGGAGGGTAACTGCTCCTGGGTTACAGATCAATGCACTGGTTTGGTGTACACAGTCCTACATGCTGGGAGGGTAACTGCTCCTGGGTTACAGATCAATGCCCTGTTTTGGTGTAGACAGTCCTACATGCTGGGAGGGTAACTGCTCCTGGGTTACAGATCAATGCACTGGGGTGGGGTACACAGTCCTACATGCTGGAAGGGTAACTGCTCCTGGGTTACAGATCAATGCACTGGGGTGGGGTACACAGTCCTACATGCTGGAAGGGTAACTGCTCCTGGTTTACAGATCAATGCACTGGGGTGGGGTACACAGCCCTACATGCTGGGAGGGTAACTGTTCCTGGTTTGCAGATCAATGCACTGGGGTGGGGTACACAGCCCTACATGCTGGGAGGGTAACTGCTCCTGGTTTACAGATCAATGCACTGGGGTGGGGTACACAGCCCTACATGCTGGGAGGGTAACTGTTCCTGGTTTGCAGATCAATGCACTGGGGTGGGGTACACAGCCCTACATGCTGGGAGGGTAACTGTTCCTGGTTTGCAGATCAATGCACTGGGGTGGGGTACACAGCCCTACATGCTGGAAGGGTAACTGCTCCTGGTTTGCAGATCAATGCAGTGGGGTGGTGTACACAGTCCTACATGCTGGGAGGGTAACTGCTCCAGGTTTGCAAATTAATTCACGGGTGATCACTGCACAGATCACTGTGCTGGTCAGTCATTCTGGTTGAGGTTTATAGATACTGCAATGATATGAACTGTGCAGCTCCCCATGCTGGATGGACATTTGTTTCAGGTTCACACATTGGTGCCCTGCTGTTGTCTGCACAGCTCCCAGTGCTGGACAGATATCTAATCCGGGTTTATAGATCAATGCACTGATGTGTTCTTCACAGCTC
The DNA here is from genome assembly GCF_037043375.1 of Chiloscyllium plagiosum. NCBI lineage: Eukaryota > Metazoa > Chordata > Chondrichthyes > Orectolobiformes > Hemiscylliidae > Chiloscyllium > Chiloscyllium plagiosum. The sequence goes on from NW_028270183.1 coordinate 96,906,580, forward strand.
CCAGTGCTGGACAGATACATGGTCTGGGTTTATAGATCAATGCACTGATGTGGTCTGCACAGCTCCCAGTGCTGGACAGATACATGGTCTGGGTTTATAGATCAAATCACTGCTGTAGTCTGCACAGTAATCCACTCTGGACAGATCGCTGGATTGCATTGATCAGTGTAATGGATTAATCTGGACAGATTGCTGGGTTGTACTGAGCAGGACACTGGCCTGGTCTGCACAGTGTTCCACGGTGAACAGATATCCCCTCTGGGTTTATGGTGTCTGGGCTGGTTCTGTGCGGTGGATTGAGAATGTGGTATATCTAACCCTTTCAGCTGATCTGGCAATGCCTTTAGTTCCCATTCCTGTGATCGGACCCTCCGTCTCTCACCCCATTAATGTTACAGTGTGCCCATGCACAGAACATCATGTTGGTGGGGTGGGTAGGGGGAAAGGTCATGGACAGGTCAAGGAGTTCCCAGGAACGTTCTGTCCCTGAAATTCTACAACTGACATTCCCCGGAATGTTCTGTCCCCGACATTCTATAACTGACATTCCCCGGAACGTTCTGTCCCTGACATTGTTTGTGAACGGCCGGACGTCAGTGAAGTGAACAAACGATATGATCCCGAGGGAAGAGATCCCGTCCAGGGAGAAGGAGGCACTGTTCCGAAGGCCCCTCAGGCAGTTAAAGGGGTGAATAAGTTTTCCCTGCGTTTACATTTCTCCACGACACAGGATCGACCACAATTTAGAGCAAAATACAGAAATTCCCAAACTCCGTTTGTCTTCAGGAAACTGGGAGAGAATCCTTCAGGACAGCAACGTTCCCACCCTCCGTATTAGGAACTGGGAAGGAGTGACCTGTGTCTGCTTTCGACTGATCGAGTGTGTGGGAATGTTCTAGAAACCATCTGTCCTTATGGATGTCTCTCTGTGTGTTTGGTGAGGGAGGGATTCTTGTGGTTTATGACCCATTTTTGTCAGTAATTCAGATCTTCCCATTTGTTATTCCAGTTCCAATTATTTTAATAAATCCCTGAATACAGGGACACATTTGAAAATCTCACTGGGTCCCCGATCAAACGGGTCCCTTTGCCTCCAGGCTGATGGATAATGGGTTTGTTTTCCTTCCACACAGTTAACGTAGTGACCATCTAGTCCTGCTTTATAAAGATTGTGGATTGTCTCCATGTGTCAGACGTTACCTGGGGGCCATGGCAGCGGCGGATCTCCTGGTCATTATCCTCGACCTGATCCTGAGACACATTCCCATTGTTTATCGGGAACAGTTTTATTTCCTGAAGGACTCCGTCCCGGTGTGTAATATCCACGCCGTCCTGCTTTATGCAGCCACTGACTGCTCTGTCTGGTTCACCGTCACTTTCACCTTTGATCGGTTTGTGGCCATTTGTTGCCAGAAGCTGAAAAGTAAATATTGCAGTGAGAAAACGGCGGCTGTGGTTCTGGGAGCAGTGACTGTGCTGAGCTGTTTAAAGGACATTTTCTGGTATTTTATGCTCACGGCTCGGTATCGGCTGCGGAACCGCCCCTGGTTTTGTGATGTAACAGAGGCTGTTGTATCCTCCAGTGTCTGGGTCACAATCGAGCTCCTCCACCACATTCTAACCCCGTGTGTCCCATTTCTCCTGATTCTGCTGCTCAATGTTCTCACCGTCAGACACATTTTAGTGACCAGCAGAGCCCGCAGGAAACTCCGCGCTCACGCCAATGGAGACGCTCAGTCCGACACAGAAATGAGAAACCGAAAAAAATCCATCATTTTACTGTGTGTGATCTCGGCCAATGTCATCCTGTTATGGTCAATGTTAATGCTGTATTCTTTATGGAGACGGATGTGGTGGATTGGGTATGACTCTGTGTTTCTCTATCCCTTTGTGCGGGAATTGGGCTTCATGCTGCAGCTCCTCAGTTGCTGCACAAACACCGCGATTTATGCCGTGACCCAGACTAAATTCAGGCAGCAGCTGAAGAATGTGCTGAAATATTCCTTCACCCATATACATCCATCCATCAAATTCCCTCATTAATCAATCCATCCGGGATTTTCTCATTTCAGTTCAGTGTTTCAGCGATGGGGCAGCCTGTCGCTATGGTAACAGACTGAGGGTAGCGCTGGGTTGTCCATCCTTATCCCACAGGGGGGTTACAGGGAAACATTTCAATGTTTCTCACAACTCAGGGGCCAGTGAGAAAAGGCACCATCCCACTGACTGTATCCATCACTTCCATTTGTAAACAATAAAAATGTTCATTAAAGCGTGCCGAGCAGCAGAGTGACCGATGTTGTTGTGTGTCTTTGTGTTGGAGAAGCTGAGCTGGAGAGAGACAGACTCAGCCCCAAGTCCTGGTCCTCAGGGAAGGGGAGGGCACCGGGCCCTGAGCTCAGGAGCTGGGTTTAACTCCCTCTGTCCCCCGCCCCCCACTCCAACCTGGCCTCACCATTTCCTCTCCCCGACTCTTCCTCCTCAATTCTCTCCCTCTCTCTCTCGTTCTGCACACTGTGTCTCTCTCACCTCCTCTCCCTTTCACTCTCTCTGGTCCCCCTCACACCCCCCCCCAACCCCGGTTTCTCCACCTGCCTCCACTATTCTTTATGCCTCACTCTCCCCCTCTCTCTCTCACACCCCAACATGAGTTTCTCCACCTGCCTCCATTCTTCTCTCTCCCTCTCACCCTCACTCTCTCTCTCCTGCCATCTCTGTCTCCCTCCCGCAATTCCGTCTCTACCCCAATTTCCCCACTTCCCACATCTCTCAATCATCTCACCCCCACCCCCCACACGCAGCCTCACCACAAACACGCAGTCTCTAGGTTAGAGGGAGAGGGAAGGACCAGGGAGACAGAGTGTGTCAGAGAGAGAGGAAGGGCAGGACAGGAGGGAGAGAGATTGAGTCAGAGAGAAACGGAGGGAGGTGGGGAGAGAGAGAGACACCGAGGGAGGGGGATCGAGAGTGAGAGAAGATGGAGAGAGAGCGAAGGAGCAGGGAGAGACAGAGGGAGAGAGAGAGGGAAGGGAGAGATAAGGTGAGGGAGGGAGAGAGAGAAATAGGGGAGGACATAATGAGAGAGGGGTCAGAGAGAGGGGGGACAGAGAGAGGGGGACAGAGAGAGGGGGGACAGAAAAGGGGGGAGATAGAGAGTGCGACAGAGAGAGGGGCACAGGGAGTGGGGTACAGAGTGGGGGGAGAGAGGGGGTCAGAGAGAGGGGGACAGAGAGTGGGGGATGGAGAGAGTGGGGGACAGAGAGAGAGGGGGGACAGAGAGAGAGAGGGGGCAGAGAGAGAGAGACACCGAGGGAGGGGGATCGAGAGTGAGAGAAGATGGAGAGAGAGCGAAGGAGCAGGGAGAGACAGAGGGAGAGAGAGAGGGAAGGGAGAGATAAGGTGAGGGAGGGAGAGAGAGAAATAGGGGAGGACATAATGAGAGAGGGGTCAGAGAGAGGGGGGACAGAGAGAGGGGGACAGAGAGAGGGGGGACAGAAAAGGGGGGAGATAGAGAGTGCGACAGAGAGAGGGGCACAGGGAGTGGGGTACAGAGTGGGGGGAGAGAGGGGGTCAGAGAGAGGGGGACAGAGAGTGGGGGATGGAGAGAGTGGGGGACAGAGAGAGAGGGGGGACAGAGAGAGAGGGGGCAGAGAGAGAGGGAGCAGGGAGAGGGCGACAGAGGGGGGCAGAGAGCGGGGGAGAGATCGACGGGACAGAGAGAGGGGGACAGAGAGAGTGGGGGAGAGAGAGAGAGAGAGGGGACAGAGAGAAGGGGGGACAGAGAGATGGTGACAGAGAGATGGTGACAGAGAGAAGGGGACAGAGAGAGGGGTACAGAGTGGGAGAGAGAGAGGGGGTCAGAGAGAGGGGGACAGAGAGTGGGGGGATGGAGAGAGTGGGGGACAGAGAGAGGGGTACAGAGAGAGGGGACAGAGAGAGGGCGACAGAGTGGGGTCAGACAGCGGGGGGGGAGAGAGAGAGGGGACAGAGAGAGGGGGACAGAGAGAGAGGGGGAGATAGAGGGGACAGAGAGAGGGGGCAGAGAGTGGGGGACAGAGAGGGTACAGAGTGGGGGGGGAGAGAGGAGGTCAGAGAGAGGGGGACAGAGAGTGTGGGGATGGAGAGACTGGGGGACAGAGAGAGTGGGGGACAGAGAGAGGGGGATAGAGAGTGGGGGCAGAGAGAGGGCGACAGAGTGGGGGTCAGACAGCGGGGGGGGAGAGAGAGAGGGGACACAGAGAGGGGGACAGAGAGAGGGGAAGATAGAGGGGACAGAGAGAGGGGGACAGAGAGTGGGGGACAGAGAGGGTACAGAGTGGGTGGGAGAGAGGGGGTCAGAGAGAGGGGGACAGAGAGTGTGGGGATGGAGAGAGTGGGGGACAGAGAAAAAGGGGGACAGAGAGGGGCAGAGAGAAGGGGGCAGAGAGAGGGTAACAGAGAGGGGGTCAGAGACCGGGGGAGAGAGATAGGGGATAGAGAGAGGAGGACAGAGAGAGGGGGAGATAGAGGGGACAGAGAGCGGGGGAGAGAGATAGGGGACAGAGAGAGGGGGACAGAGAGAGGGGAAGATAGAGGGGACAGAGAGCAGGGGAGAGAGATAGGGGACAGAGAGAGGAGGACAGAGAGAGGGGGAGATAGAGGGGACAGAGAGAGGGGGACATAGAGAGGGGGACAGAGAGGGGTACAGAGTGGGGGGAGAGAGGGGGACAGAGAGTGGGGGGGTGGAGAGAGTGGGGGACAGAGAGGGAGAGGGGGACAGAGAGAGAGGGGGACAGAGGGGGGGATGGAGAGAGTGGGGACAGAGAGAGAGAGGGGGACAGAGAGAGAGGGGGACAGAGAGGGGGGGCAGAGAAGGGGGCAAAGAGAGGGTGACAGAGAGGGGGCCAGAGAGAAAGGGGAACAGAGAGAGGGGGGCAGAGAGAGGGGTACAGAGAGAGAGGCGGAGAGAAAGAGGGGGACAGAGAGAGATGCGGGTGGGAGAGAGAGGGGGTCAGAGAGAGGCGGATGGCAGAGAGAGAAGGACAGAGAGAGAGGGAACAGAGAGAGGGGTACAGAGAGAGAGTGTGAAAAAGAGGGGGGATAGAGAGAGGCGGGTAGGAGACAGAGGGGGACAGAGAGAGGGCGACAGAGAGGGGACAGAGAGCGGGGCAGAGGGAGAGGCAGGTGGGAGAGAGATGGGGTCAGAAAGAGGGGGACAGAAAGAGGGCGACAGAGAGAGGGGGCAGAGAGCGGGGGAGAGAGAGAGGCGGTTGGGAGAGAGAGGGGGTCAGAGAGAGGGGAACAGAGAGAGGGGGACAGAGAGAGGAGGACAGAGAGTGAGGGGGACAGAGAGAGAGGGGGCAGAAAGAGGGTGACAGAGAGAGGGGGACAGAGTGGTGGAGACAGAGAGCGAGGGAGACAGAGAGAGGGGAGACAGAGAGAGGGGAGACAGAGAGAGCGGGAGACAGAGAGAGGGGATAGAGAGAGAGGGGACAGAGAGAGAGAGGTGTAGAGAGAGAGGGACAGAGAGAGAGAGTGGGACAGAGAGAGGGGGGTCAGAGAGAGGGCGACAGAGAGGGGTGGAACAGAGAGAGCGGGACAAAGAGAGAGGGGGACAGAGAGAGAGGGTACAGAGAGAGAGGGGGACAGAGAGTGGGTACAGAGAGAGAGGGGGACAGAAAGAGAGGGGCAGAGAGAGGGGGGCAGAGAGAGAGGGGGTCAGAGACAGAGGGGGTCAGAGAAAGAGGGGCAGAGAGAGAGGGGGACAGAGAGAGAGGGGCAGAGAGAGAGAGGGGGTCAGGGGGGGACAGAGAGAGTGGGGGACAGAGAGAGGGGCAGAGAGAGAGGGGGTCACAGGGAGGGACAGAGAGAGAGGGGACAGAAAGAGGCAACAGAGAGAGGGGGACAGAGAGAGAGGGGGACAGAGAGAGGGGGAACAGAGAAAGGACGAACAGAGAGAAGGGGGGATAGAGAGATGGTGACAGAGAGGGGGGCAGAGAGAGGGAGACAGAGAGAGGGGGACAGAGAGAGAGAGAGGGGGACGAGAGAGGGGTCGGGTGGCAGAGAGAGTGGGGGCAGAGAGATGGCAACAGAGAGGGGGTCAGACAGCGGGCGGGAGAGAGAGGGGACAGAGAGAGGGAGGTACAGAGAGAGAGGATGCAGAGAGAGAGGGCAACATAGAGGGGGTCAGAGAGCAGGGGAGAGAGAGAGGGGACAGAGAGAGGGGGACAGAGAGAGAGGGGAGAGAGAGAGGGGGACACAGAGAGGGGGACAGAGAGAGGGGAAGATAGAGGGGACAGAGAGAGGGGGACAGAGAGTGGGGGACAGAGAGGGTACAGAGTGGGTGGGAGAGAGGGGGTCAGAGAGAGGGGGACAGAGAGTGTGGGGATGGAGAGAGTGGGGGACAGAGAAAAAGGGGGACAGAGAGGGGCAGAGAGAAGGGGGCAGAGAGAGGGTAACAGAGAGGGGGTCAGAGACCGGGGGAGAGAGATAGGGGATAGAGAGAGGAGGACAGAGAGAGGGGGAGATAGAGGGGACAGAGAGCGGGGGAGAGAGATAGGGGACAGAGAGAGGGGGACAGAGAGAGGGGAAGATAGAGGGGACAGAGAGCAGGGGAGAGAGATAGGGGACAGAGAGAGGAGGACAGAGAGAGGGGGAGATAGAGGGGACAGAGAGAGGGGGACATAGAGAGGGGGACAGAGAGGGGTACAGAGTGGGGGGAGAGAGGGGGACAGAGAGTGGGGGGGGTGGAGAGAGTGGGGGACAGAGAGGGAGAGGGGGACAGAGAGAGAGGGGGACAGAGGGGGGGATGGAGAGAGTGGGGACAGAGAGAGAGAGGGGGACAGAGAGAGAGGGGGACAGAGAGGGGGGGCAGAGAAGGGGGCAAAGAGAGGGTGACAGAGAGGGGGCCAGAGAGAAAGGGGAACAGAGAGAGGGGGGCAGAGAGAGGGGTACAGAGAGAGAGGCGGAGAGAAAGAGGGGGACAGAGAGAGATGCGGGTGGGAGAGAGAGGGGGTCAGAGAGAGGCGGATGGCAGAGAGAGAAGGACAGAGAGAGAGGGAACAGAGAGAGGGGTACAGAGAGAGAGTGTGAAAAAGAGGGGGGATAGAGAGAGGCGGGTAGGAGACAGAGGGGGACAGAGAGAGGGCGACAGAGAGGGGACAGAGAGCGGGGCAGAGGGAGAGGCAGGTGGGAGAGAGATGGGGTCAGAAAGAGGGGGACAGAAAGAGGGCGACAGAGAGAGGGGGCAGAGAGCGGGGGAGAGAGAGAGGCGGTTGGGAGAGAGAGGGGGTCAGAGAGAGGGGAACAGAGAGAGGGGGACAGAGAGAGGAGGACAGAGAGTGAGGGGGAAAGAGAGAGAGGGGGCAGAAAGAGGGTGACAGAGAGAGGGGGACAGAGTGGTGGAGACAGAGAGCGAGGGAGACAGAGAGAGGGGAGACAGAGAGAGGGGAGACAGAGAGAGCGGGAGACAGAGAGAGGGGATAGAGAGAGAGGGGACAGAGAGAGAGAGGTGTAGAGAGAGAGGGACAGAGAGAGAGAGTGGGACAGAGAGAGGGGGGTCAGAGAGAGGGCGACAGAGAGGGGTGGAACAGAGAGAGCGGGACAAAGAGAGAGGGGGACAGAGAGAGAGGGTACAGAGAGAGAGGGGGACAGAGAGTGGGTACAGAGAGAGAGGGGGACAGAAAGAGAGGGGCAGAGAGAGGGGGGCAGAGAGAGAGGGGGTCAGAGACAGAGGGGGTCAGAGAGAGAGGGGCAGAGAGAGAGGGGGACAGAGAGAGAGGGGCAGAGAGAGAGAGGGGGTCAGGGGGGGACAGAGAGAGTGGGGGACAGAGAGAGGGGCAGAGAGAGAGGGGGTCACAGGGAGGGACAGAGAGAGAGGGGACAGAAAGAGGCAACAGAGAGAGGGGGACAGAGAGAGAGGGGGACAGAGAGAGGGGGAACAGAGAAAGGACGAACAGAGAGAAGGGGGGATAGAGAGATGGTGACAGAGAGGGGGGCAGAGAGAGGGAGACAGAGAGAGGGGGACAGAGAGAGAGAGAGGGGGACGAGAGAGGGGTCGGGTGGCAGAGAGAGTGGGGGCAGAGAGATGGCAACAGAGAGGGGGTCAGACAGCGGGCGGGAGAGAGAGGGGACAGAGAGAGGGAGGTACAGAGAGAGAGGATGCAGAGAGAGAGGGCAACATAGAGGGGGTCAGAGAGCAGGGGAGAGAGAGAGGGGACAGAGAGAGGGGGACAGAGAGAGAGGGGAGAGAGAGAGGGGGACAGAGAGAGGGGGACAGAGAGAGGGGGGACAGAGAGGCGGTGACAGAGAGAGGGACGACAGCGAGAGAGGGGGACAGTGAGGTGGTACAGGGAGAGGCAGGTGTGAGAGAGGGGGTCAGAGACAGGGCGACAGAGAGAGGGTGACAGCGAGAGACGGTAACAGAGAGAGGGGGACAGGGAGCGGGGGAGAAAGAGGGGGTGAGAGAGAGAGAGGGGGACAGAGAGAGTGGGGGTCAGAGAGAGGGCAACAGAGAGCGGGGGACAGAGAGTGGGGGAGATAGAGGGAGTCAGAGAGAGAGGGGGGGACAGAGAGAGGGGACAGAGAGAGACGGAACAGAGAAAGGGGGAACATAGAGAAGGGGGGATAGTAAGACGGTGACAGAGAGGGGGGGCAGAGAGAGGGGTACAGAGTGGGGGAGAGAGAGGGAGTCAGAGAGAGGGGGACAGAGAGTGGGGGGGCAGAGAGAGTGGGGGCAGAGAGAGAGGGGGCAGAGAGAAAGGGTGACTGAGAGGGGGTCAGAGAGAGGGAGAGAGAGAGTGGGGGCAGTGAGAGAGGGGGCAGGGAGAGAGGGTGACAGAGAGGGGGTCAAAGAGCGGGAGAGAGAGAGAGGGGACAGAGAGAGGGGAACAGAGAGAGAGAAGGGACAGAGAGAGGGGACGGGGGGGCAGAGAGAGTGGGACAGAGAGAGTGGGACAGAGAGAGGGGCGACAGCGAGAGAGGGGGCAGAGAGATGGGGGCAGAGAGAGGGGGCAGAGAGAGAGGGGGCAGAGAGAGAGAGGGGGCAGAGAGAGAGGGGGCAGAGAGAGAGGGGGCAGAGAGAGAGAGGGGGCAGAGAGACGGCGACAGAGAGAGGGGCGACAGAGAGCGCGGGCGACAGAGAGGGCGTGAGAGAGTGGGAAGAGAGAGAGGGGGACAGAGAGGGAGGGGACAGAGAGAGGGGGGGACAGAGAGAGGGGGACAGAGAGAGGGGGGGACAGAGATGGGGGGCAGAGAGAGGCGGGACAGAGAGAGGGGGAACAGAGAGAGGGGGGCAGATAGAGGGGGGACAGAGAGGGGGTACAGAGAGAGGGGAGAACAGAGAGAGGGGGGACAGAGAGAGAGAGGGGGTTAAGAGAGAGGAGGACAGAGAGAGGGGGACAGAGAGAGGGGGACAGAGAGCGGGAGAGTGGGGACAGTGAGAAGGGGATAGAGAGAGGGGTCAGAGAGAGAGAGGGGGACAGAGAGAGGGGGACAGAGAGGGGGGCAGAGAGATAGGGGGCAGAAAGAGGGCAACAGAGAGGGTGTCAGAGAGCGGGGGAGAGACAGGGGACAGAGAGAGGGGGACAGTGAGAGGGGGCAGAGAGAGAGGGGGCAGAGAGAGGGGGTGACAGAGAGGTGGTCAGAGAGCGGGAGAGAGAGGGGACTGTGAGAGGGGGATAGAGAGAGGGGGACAGAGAGTGAGTGGGACAGAGAGAGAGGGGGCAGAAAGAGGGAGACAGAGAGCGAGGGAGACGAAAGCGGGGAGACAGAGAGAGGGGAGACAGAGAGAGAAGGAGACAGAGAGAGAGGGGACAGAGAGAGAGGGGACAGAGAGAGAGGGGACAGAGAGAGATGTGTAGAGAGAGAGAGGGACAGAGAGAGAGAGGGGGACAGAGAGAGGGGGGGACAGAGAGAGAGAGAGGTGTAGAGAGAGATGGACAGAGAGAGAGAGGGGGACAGAGAGAGAGAGTGGGACAGAGAGAGTGGGACAGAGAGAGGGGGGTCAGAGAGAGGGCGACAGAGAGGGGTGGAACAGAGAGAGCGGGACAAAGAGAGAGGGGGACAGAGAGAGGGTACAGAGAGAGAGGGGGACAGAGAGAGGGGGGTCAGAGAGAGGGCGACAGAGAGGGGTGGAACAGAGAGAGCGGGACAAAGAGAGAGGGGGACAGAGAGAGAGGGTACAGAGAGAGAGGGGGACAGAGAGAGGTTACAGAGAGAGAGGGGGACAGAAAGAGAGGGTACAGAGAGAGGGGGCAGAGAGAGACGGGGTCAGAGACAGAGGGGGTCAGAGAGAGAGGGGCAGAGAGAGGGGGACAGAGAGAGAGGGGTCAGAGAGAGAGAGGGGGCAGAAAGAGGCAACAGAGAGAGGGGGACAGAGAGAGAGGGGGACAGAGAGAGGGGGACAGAGAGAGGGGGAACACAGAAGGGAGGAACAGAGAGAAGGGGGATACAGAGACGGTGACATAGAGGGGGGCAGAGAGAGGGAGACAGAGAGAGGGGTACAGAGAGTGGGGGGGGCAGAGAGGGGGGCAGAGAGAATGGGGGCAGAGAGAGAGGGGGCAGAGAGAAAGGGTGACAGAGAGGGGTTCAGAGAGCAGGAGAGGGAGAGAGGGGGCAGAGAGAGGGGGATAGAGAGAGGGGGACAGAGAGGGGGTCAAAGAGTGGGGGAGAGAGAGGGGACAGAGTGAGGGGGACAGGAGTGAGAGGGACAGAGAGAGGGGGATAGAGAGAGGAGAACAGAGAGAGGGAAACAGAGAGAGGGGGACAGAGAGAGAGGGGGGCAGAGGGAGGGACAGAGAGAGTGGGGGACAGAGAGACGGGGACAGAGAGAGGGGAAACAGAGAAAGGGGGAACAGAGAGAAGGGGGGATAGAGAGACGGTGACGGGGGGGGGGGAAGAGAGAGGGAGACAGAGAGAGTGGGACAGAGAGAGAGAGGGGGACAGAGAGAGGGGTCGGGGGCAGAGAGAGTGGTGGCAGAGACAGGGCAACAGAGAGGGGGTCAGAGAGCGGGGGAGAGAGAGGGGACAGAGAGAGGGGGACAGAGAGAGGGGAGAGAGAGAGGGGGGGACAGTGAGGTGGTACAGGGAGAGGCGGGTGTGAGAGAGTCGTGGTCAGAGAGAGGGCGACAGAGAGAGGGCGACAGCGAGAGAGGGTAACAGAGAGAGGGGGGCAGGGAGCGGGGGAGATAGAGGGGTTCAGAGAGAGAGAGGGGGACAGAGAGAGTGGGGGTCAGAGAGAGGGCAACAGAGAGCGGGGGACAGAGAGTGGGGGAGATAGAGGGGGTCAGAGAGAGAGGGGGAAAGAGAGAGGGGGGACAGAGAGAGGGGGGACAGAGGGAAGGGGGGAAGAGAGAGGGGGAACAGAGAAAGGGGGAACAGAGAGAAGGGGGATAGAAAGACGGTGACAGAGAGGGGGGGCAGAGAGAGGGAGCCAGAGAGAGGGGTACAGAGTGGGGGAGAGAGAGGGGGTCAGAGAGAGGGGGACAGAGAGTGGGGGGGCAGGGAGGGTGGCAGAGAGAGTGGGGGCAGAGAGAGAGGGGGCAGAGAGAAAGGGTGACAGAGAGGAGGTCGGAGAGCGGGAGAGAGAGAGAGAGGGGGTCAGAGAGAGAGGGGGTCAGAGAGAGAGAGGGGGACAGAGAGAGTGGGGGTCAGAGAGAGGGCGACAGAGAGCAGGGGACAGAGAGTGGGGGAGATGGATGGGGTCAGAGAGAGAGGGGGGACAGAGAAAGGGGGGACAGAGAGAGGGGGGGACAGAGAGAGGGGTACAGAGAGAGGGGGACAGCAAAAGGGGGAACAGAGAGAAGGGGGATAGAAAGACGGTGACATAGAGGGGGTGCAGAGAGAGGGAGACAGAGAGAGGGGTACAGAGTGGGGGAGAGAGAGGGGGTCAGAGAGAGGGGGACAGAGAGTGGGGCGACAGAGAGGGGGCAGAGAGAGTGGGGGCAGAGAGAGAGGGGGCAGAGAGAAAGGTTGAGAGAGAGGGTGTCAGAGAGCGGGAGAGAGAGAGAGGGGGCAGTGAGAGGGGGATAGAGAGAGGGGGACAGAGAGAGGGGGGCAGAGAGAGAGGGGGCAGAGAGAGAGGGCAGAAAGAGAGGATGACAGAGAAGGGGTTAGAGAGCGGGAGATAGAGAGAGGGGGCAGTGAGATGGGGATAGAGAGAGGGGGACAGAGAGAGAGGGGGCAGGGAGAGAGGGTGACAGAGAGGGGGTCAAAGAGCGGGGGAGAGAGAGAGGGGACAGAGAGAGGGGGATGGAGAGAGGGGAACAGAGAGAGAGAAGGCACAGAGAGAGGGGTCGGGGGGCAGAGAGAGTGGGACAGAGAGAGTGGGACAGAGAGAGTGGGACAGAGAGAATGGGACAGAGAGAGGGGCGACAGCGAGAGAGGGGGACAGTGAGGTGGTACAGGGAGAGGCGGGTGTGGGAGAGGGGGTCAGAGAGAGGGTGACAGAGAGAGGGGCGACAGCGAGAGAGGGCAACAGAGAGAAGGGGGACAGGGAGCGGGGGAGATAGAGGGGGTCAGAGAGAGAGAGGGTCAGAGAGAGAGAGGGGGACAGAGAGAGTGGGGGTCAGAGAGAGGGTGACAGAGAGCAGGGGACAGAGAGTGGGGGAGATAGAGGGGGTCAGAGAGAGAGGGGGTCAGAGAGAGGGGGACAGAGAGAGGGGGGACAGAGAGAGGAGGGGACAGAGAGAGGGGGAACAGAGAAAGGGGGAACAGAGAGAAGGGGGGATAGAAAGATGGTGACAGAGAGCGGGATAGAGAGAGGGGGACAGAGAGAGGGGGGCAGAGAGAGAGAGGGGGCAGAGGGAGAGGGGGCAGAGAGAGAGGGCGACAGAGAGGGGGTCAAAGAGCGGGGGAGAGAGAGGGGACAGAGTGAGGGGGACAGGACTGAGGGGAAAAGAGAGAGGGGGACAGAGAGTGGGGAACAGAGTGAGGGGAACAGAGAGAGGGAAACAGAGAGAGGGGGACAGAGAGAGGGGTCGGGGGGGCAGAGAGAGCGGAGGCAGAGAGAGGGCAACAGAGAGGGGGTCAGAGAGCGGGGAAGAGAGGGGGTCAGAGAGGGTGGGAGAGAGAGGGGACAGATAGAGGAGGACAGAGAGAGAGGGGACAGAGAGAGAGGGGGACAGAGAGACGGCGACAGAGAGAGGGGGACAGAGAGTGGGGGAGATAGAGGGGGTCAGAGAGAGAGGGGGTCAGTGAGAGAGAGGGGGACAGAGAGAGAAGGGGGCAGAAAGAGGAAACAGAGAGAGGGGGACAAAGAGAGAGAAGGACAGAGAGAGAAGGGGTCAGAGAGAAGGGGGGACAGAGAGAGGGGGGACAGAGAGAGGGGGTCAAAGAGAGGGGGAACAGAGAAATGTGGGACAGAGAGAAGGGGGGATAGAGAGACGGTGACAGAGAGAGGGGGCAGAGGGAGAGAGAGAGAGGGGTACAGTGTGGGGGAGAGAGGGTGGGTCAGAGAGAGGGGGACAGAGAGTGGGCGGATGGAGAGAGTGGGGGATAGAGAGAGAGAGGGGGACAGAGAGGTGGGCAGAGAGAGAGGGGGCAGACAGACGGCGACAGAGACGGGGACAGAGAGAGGGGGGGACAGAGAGAGGGGGGACAGAGAGACTGTGACAGAGAGGGGGCAGGGAGACGGGGACAGAGAGAGGGGCACAGAGAGACGGTGACTGAGAGGGGGCAGAGAGAGGGCGATAGAGATGGGGGAACAGAGAGCGGGGAAGAGAGCGAGGGGGCAGAGAGAGGCGGTCAGACAGAGAGACGGATAGAGAGAGAGGGTGACAGAGAGAGCGGGGACAGAGAGAGAGAGGACAGAGGGGGGAGGGGGGAACCAGAGTCAGGGGGAGGCAGAGAGAGGGGGACAGAGCGAGAGGGAACAGAGGGAGAGGGGATAGAGAGATGGTGATAGAGAGGGGGCAGAGAGAGGAGGGACAGAGAGAGGGGGACAGACAGAGAGGGGGACAGAGAGAGGGAGAACAGAGCGAGGCAGACAGAGAGAGGGTGAAAGAGAGTGAGGGGGACAGAGAGACAGGGGGACAGAGAGAGGGGGACAGAGAGAGGGGGACAGAGAGAGGAGGGACAGAGAGAGGGGGACAGAGAGAGGGGGGACAGAGAGAGGGGGACAGAGAGAGGGGGGACAGAGAGAGGGGGGACAGAGAGAGGGGGGCAGAGAGAGGGGGGCAGAGAGAGGGGTACAGAGAGAGGGAGAACAGAGAGAGGGGAGCAGAGAGAGGGAAACAGAGAGAGGGGGACAGAGAGAGGGGTCGGGGGGGCAGAGAGAGCGGAGGCAGAGAGAGGGCAACAGAGAGGGGGTCAGAGAGCGGGGAAGAGAGGGGGTCAGAGAGGGTGGGAGAGAGGGGGGACAGATAGAGGAGGACAGAGAGAGAGGGGACAGAGAGAGAGGGGGACAGAGAGACGGCGACAGAGAGAGGGGGACAGAGAGTGGGGGAGATAGAGGGGGTCAGAGAGAGAGGGGGTCAGTGAGAGAGAGGGGGACAGAGAGAGAAGGGGGCAGAAAGAGGAAACAGAGAGAGGGGGACAAAGAGAGAGAAGGACAGAGAGAGAAGGGGTCAGAGAGAAGGGGGGACAGAGAGAGGGGGGACAGAGAGAGGGGGTCAAAGAGAGGGGGAACAGAGAAATGTGGGACAGAGAGAAGGGGGGATAGAGAGACGGTGACAGAGAGAGGGGGCAGAGGGAGAGAGAGAGAGGGGTACAGTGTGGGGGAGAGAGGGTGGGTCAGAGAGAGGGGGACAGAGAGTGGGCGGATGGAGAGAGTGGGGGATAGAGAGAGAGAGGGGGACAGAGAGGTGGGCAGAGAGAGAGGGGGCAGACAGACGGCGACAGAGACGGGGACAGAGAGAGGGGGGGACAGAGAGAGGGGGGACAGAGAGACTGTGACAGAGAGGGGGCAGGGAGACGGGGACAGAGAGAGGGGCACAGAGAGACGGTGACTGAGAGGGGGCAGAGAGAGGGCGATAGAGATGGGGGAACAGAGAGCGGGGAAGAGAGCGAGGGGGCAGAGAGAGGCGGTCAGACAGAGAGACGGATAGAGAGAGAGGGTGACAGAGAGAGCGGGGACAGAGAGAGAGAGGACATAGGGGGGAGGGGGGAACCAGAGTCAGGGGGAGGCAGAGAGAGGGGGACAGAGCGAGAGGGAACAGAGGGAGAGGGGATAGAGAGATGGTGATAGAGAGGGGGCAGAGAGAGGAGGGACAGAGAGAGGGGGACAGACAGAGAGGGGGACAGAGAGAGGGAGAACAGAGCGAGGCAGACAGAGAGAGGGTGAAAGAGAGTGAGGGGGACAGAGAGACAGGGGGACAGAGAGAGGGGGACAGAGAGAGGGGGACAGAGAGAGGAGGGACAGAGAGAGGGGGACAGAGAGAGGGGGGCAGAGAGAGGGGGACAGAGAGAGGGGGGACAGAGAGAGGGGGGACAGAGAGAGGGGGGCAGAGAGAGTGGGGCAGAGAGAGGGGTACAGAGAGAGGGGGACAGAGAGAGGGGGACAGAGAGAGAGGGGGACAGAGAGAGGGGGACAGAGAAAGAGGGGCAGAGTGATAGGGGCAGACAGAGGGGGACAGAGTGCGGGGGTCAGGGAGAGAGGGACAGAGAGAGGGGGACAGAGAGAGGGGGGCAGAGAGAGTGGGGAAAGAGAGAGGGGCAGAGAGAGGGTGACAGAGAGTTGGGGAGATAGAGTGGGTCAGAGAGTGAGAACAGAGAGAGAGGTACAGAGTGAGGGAGACAGGGGTGGTCAGAGAGGGGGTGTCAGAGAGAGGGGGATAGAGAGTGGGTGGATGGAGAGAGTGGGGGACAGAGAGAGAGGGGGACAGAGAGGGGGCAGACCGATAGAGGGAGAGATAGAGGAGACAGAGAGAGGGGGACAGAGAGAGGGGGCAGAGAGAGGGGGACAGAGAGAGAGGGGGATAGAGAGAGAGGGGGCAGAAAGAGGCGACAGAGAGAGGGGGCCAGAGAGAGAGAGGGCCAAAGAGAGAGGAGGCCAGATACAGGGGGGCAGAGAGAGAGGGGCCAAAGAGAGAGGGGGAATAGAGAGTGGGGGAGATAGAGAGAGAGGGGCAGAGAGCGATGGGGGCAGACAGAGGGGGGCAGACAGAGGGGGACAGAGTGAGGGGGCAGAGAGAGAGGGACAGAGAGAGGAGGACAGAGAGAGGGGGCAGAGAGAGAGGGGAAAGAGAGAGGGGCAGAGAGAGGGTGACAGGGTGTTGGGGAGATAGAGGGGGTCAGAGAGTGGAGACAGAGAGAGGGGTACAGAGAGTGGGGGGATGGAGAGAGTGGGGGACAGAGAGAGGGCAGAGAGACAGGGAGAGATAGAGGGGACAGAGAGAGGGGGACAGAGAGAGGGGGAGACAGAGAGAGCGGGACTGAGTGAGTGGGGGACAGAGAGAGAGGGGGACAAAGCGGAGGGATAGAGAGATGCGGGTGGGAGAGAGAGGGGACAGAGGGGGACAGAAAGTAGTGAGATGGAGAGAGTGGGGGACAGAGAGAGAGAGGGGGGATCAGAGAGAGGGGGACAGAGAGAGGGGGGACAGAGGGGGAGAACAGAGAGGGGGGGGAACAGAGAAAGAGGGGGGCAGAGAGAGGGGGACAGAGAGGGGGTCAGAGAGCGGGGAGAGAGAGAGGACACACAGAGAGGGGTACAGGGGTCAGAGAGAGGGGGGCAGAGAGAGAGGGGGGCAGAGAGAGAGGGGGCAGAGAGAGAGGGGGCAGAGAGAGGGGGCCAGAGAGAGAGAGGGGGCCAAAGAGAGAGGAGGCCAGAGACAGGGGGGCAGAGAGAGAGGGGCAGAGAGAGAGGGGGAATAGAGAGTGGGGGAGATAGAGAGAGAGGGGCAGAGAGCAATGGGGGAAGACAGAGGGGGGCAGACAGAGGGGGACAGAGTGAGGGGGCAGAGAGAGAGGGACAGAGAGAGGAGGACAGAGAGAGGGTGACAGGGAGTTGGGGAGATAGAGGGGGTCAGAGAGTGGGGGAATGGAGAGAGTGGGGGACAGAGAGAGGGCAGAGAGACAGGGAGAGATAGAGGGGACAGAGAGAGGGGGACAGAGAGAGAGGGGGACAGAGAGAGAGGGGGACAGAGAGAGGGGGGACAGAGAGGGGGAGGACAGAGAGAGGGGGAGACAGAGAGGCGGGTGGGAGAGAGAGGGGGACAGAGATGGGGAAACAGAGAGAGCGGGACTGAGAGAGTGGGGGACAGAGAGAGAGGGGGACAAGGAGGAGGGATAGAGAGATGCGGGTGGGAGAGAGAGGGGACAGAGGGGGACAGAGAGTGGGGAGATGGAGAGAGTGGGGACAGAGAAAGAGAGAGGGGTCAGAGAGAGCGGGCGACAGAGAGGGGGTCAGAGAGCGGGGAGAGAGAGAGGACACAGAGAGAGGGGGACGGGGGTCAGAGAGAGGGGGCAGTGAGAGAGGGGGGTAGAGAGAGGGGAGAGAGAGAGGACACAGAGAGAGGGGGACGGGGGTCAGAGAGAGGGGGTCAGAGAGAGAGGAGGCAGAGACAGGGGACAGAAAGAGAGTATGACAGGGAGGGGGTCAGAGAGCAGGAGAGAGAGAGGGGGACAGTGAGATGGGGATAGAGAGAGGGGGACAGAGAGAGGGGACAGATAGAGAGAGGGAGACAGAGGGGGGTCAAAGAGCAGGGGAGAGAGAGAGGGGACAGAGAGAGGGGGACAGAGAGAGGGGAACAGAGAGAGAGGGGACAGAGAGAGGGGTCGGGGGGCAGAGAGAGTGGGACAGAGTGAGTGGGACAGAGAGACGGGCGACAGCGAGGGCGGGCAAAAGAGAGAGGGGGACAGAGAGCGGGGGAGATAGAGGGGGTCAGAGAGAGAGGGGGACAGAGAGAGAGGGGGACAGAGAGAGGGAGGGACAGAGAGAGGGAGGGACAAAGAGGGGGAACAGAGAAAGGGGGGGCAGAGAGAAGGGGGGATAGAGAGACGGTGACAGAGAGAGGGGACAGAGAGGGGGGACAGAGGGGGGTGGACAGAGAGAGAGGGGGGCAGGGAGAGGGAGGGACAAAGAGAGGGGGAACAGAGAAGGGTGGGAAGAGAGAAGGAGGGATAGAGAGACGGTGACAGAGAGAGGGGGCAGAGAGAGGGAGACAGAGAGGGGGCTCAGAGAGGGGGGGGGCAGAGGGGGGACAGAGAGAGATGGGGTCAGAGAGAGGGGGTACAGAGTGAGAGAGAGGGGTCAGAGAGAGAGGGGGTACAGAGAGAGGGAGAACAGAGAGAGAGGGGGACAGAAAGAGAGGGGGACAGAGAGAGAGGGGGACAGAGAGAGGGGGACAGAGAGAGAGGGGGACAGAGAGAGGGGTGACAGAGAGAGGGGGACAGAGAGAGGGGACAGGGAGAGGAGGGACAGAGAGAGGGCGAAAGAGAGAGAGGCGGACAGAGAGAGGAGGGACAGAGAGAGGGGGACAGAGAGAGGGGGTACAGAGAGAGAGGGGACAGAGAGAGGGGACAGAGAGAGGGGACAGAGAGAGAGGGGGACAGAGAGAGGGGGACAGAGAGAGGGGGGACAGAGAGAGGGGGACAGAGAGAGGGGGACAGAGAGAGGAGGGACAGAGAGAGGGGGACAGAGAGATGGGGGACAGAGAGAGGGGGGACAGAGAGAGGGGGACAGAGAGAGAGGGGGACAGAGAGAGGGGGACAGAGAGAGAGGGACAGAGAGAGGGACAGAGAGAGGGGGACAGAGAGAGAGGGGGACAGAGGGGGGGGGCAGAGAGAGGGGGGACAGAGAGAAGGGGGGGACAGAGAGAGGGGGACAGAGAGAGAGGGGGACAGAGAGAGGGGGGAAGGGGGGGCAGAGAGACTGGGGACAGAGAGAGAGAGGGGTACAGAGAGAGGGGGACAGAGAGTGGGGGACAGAGAGAGGGGTACAGATTGGGAGAGAGTGAGGGGGCAGAGAGAGGGGGACAGAGAGTGGGCAGAGAGAGGGCAACAGAGAGAGAGGGGGACAGAGACCGGGGCAGAGAGAGGGGGGACAGAGAGCGAGGGGACAGAGAGAGGGGGACAGAGAGAGAGCGGGACAGAGAGAGTGGGGGAAAGAGAGAGAGAGGGGACAGAGAGCGGGGGAGACAGACAGCTGGGGGACAGAGAGAGGGGACAGATAGCGAGGGGGACAGAGAAAGAGGGGAACAGAGAGAGGGGGACAGAGAAAGGGGGACAGAGAGAGAGGGAGAAAGAGAGAGAGAGAGAGAGGACAGAGAGCGGGCGGGACAGAGAGCTGGGGGACAGAGAGTGGGGCACAGAGAGTGGGGAAGATAGAGGGGGTCAGAGGGAGTGGGGACAGAGAGAGGGTTACAGAGTGGGGGAAAGAGAGGGTGTCAGAGAAAGGGGGGCAGAGAGAGGAGGACAGAGAGATGCAGGTGGGAGAGAGAGGGGGACAGAGAAATGGGGGACAGAGAGCGAGGGACAGAGAGCGCGGGACAGAGAGAGGGGTTCAGAGAGTGGGGGACAGAGAGCGAGGGACAGAGAGCGTGGGACAGAGAGTGGGGCACAGAGAGTGGGGAAGATAGAGGGGGTCAGAGGGAGTGGGGACAGAGAGAGGGCTACAGAGTAGGGGAAAGAGACGGTGTCAGAGAAAGGGGGACAGAGAAATGGAGGACAGAGAGATGCAGGTGGGAGAGAGGGGGACAGAGAAATGGGGGACAGAGAGAGAGGGACAGAGAGGGGGACAGAGAGAGAGGGACAGAGAGAGAGAGGGACAGAGAGAGAGAGGGCGACAGAGAGGAGGGACAGAGAGAGGGGGACAGAGTGGGTGGGACAGAGAGAGAGGGGGACAGAGAGAGATGGGGACAGAGAGAGAGGGGAACAGAGAGGGGGACAGAGAGAGGCGGGGAGGGAGAGGGGGGCAGAGAGTTGGCGGCAGAGAGAGGGCCACAGAGAGTGAGGGAGATAGAGGGGGTCAGAGAGAAGGGGGACAGAGAATGGGGCACAGAGAGACGGTGACAGATATGGCAACAGAGAGAGGGGGACAGAGAGAGGAGGACAGAGAGAGGGGGACGGGGGGCAGAGAGGGGGGGACAGAGAGAGGGGGACAGGGAGAGGGGGACAGAGAGAGGAGGACAGAGAGAGGGGGACAGGGGGGGCAGAGAGGGGGGGACAGAGAGAGGGGGGAACAGAGAGAGGAGGCCAGAGAGAGGGGGACAGAGAGGGGGGCTGAGAGGGGGGGACAGAGAGAGGGGGACAGAGAGAGGGGACAGAGGGAGGGGGACAGAGGGAGTGGGGACAGAGAGATGGTTACTGGGAGGGGGCATAGAGAGGGGGACAGAGAGAGGGGAACAGAGAGAGGAGAACAGAGAGAGGGAAACAGAGAGAGGGGGACAGAGAGAGGTGTCGGGGGCAGAGAGAGCGGGGGCAGAGAGAGGGCAACAGAGAGGGGGTCAGAGCGCGGTGGAGGGAGGGGATCAGAGAGCGTGGGAGAGAGGGGGGACAGATAGAGGGGGACAGAGAGAGAGGGGACAGAGAGAGAAGGGGACAGAGAGACGGCGACAGAGAGAGGGGGACAGAGAGAGGGGGAGATAGAGGGGGTCAGAGAGAGAGGGGGTCAGTGAGAGAGAGGGGGACAGAGAGAGAAGGGGGCAGAGAGACGGCGACAGAGAGAGGGGGACAGAGAGAGGGGGAGATAGAGGGGGTCAGAGAGAGAGGGGGTCAGTGAGAGAGAGGGGGTCAGAGAGAGAGGGGGAGATAGAGGCGGCCAGAGAGAGAGGGGGCCAAAGAGAGAGGAGGCCAGAGACAGGGGGGCAGAGAGAGAGAGGGGCAGAGAGAGAGGGGGGCAGACAGAGGGGGGCAGAATGAGTGGGACAGAGTGAGGGGGGCAGAGAGAGAGGGACAGAGAGAGGAGGACAGAGAGATGGGGGCAGAGAGAGGGGAAAGAGAGAGGGGCAGAGAGAGGGTGACAGGGAGTTGGAGAGATAGAGGGGGTCAGAGAGTGGGGACAGAGAGAGGGGTACAGAGAGTGGGGGGATGGAGAGAGTGGGGGACAGAGAGAGGGCAGAGAGACAGGGAGAGATAGAGGGGACAGAGAGAGGGGGACAGAGAGAGAGGGGGACAGAGAGAGAGGGGGACAGAGAGGGGGTGGACAGAGAGAGGGAGGACAGAGAGAGGGGGAGACAGAGAGAGGAGGGTGGGAGAGAGAGGGGGACAGAGATGGGGGAACAGAGAATGCAGGACTGAGAGAGTGGGGGACAGAGAGAGAGGTGGACAAAGAGGAGGGATAGAGAGATGCAGGTGGGAGAGAGAGGGGACAGAGGGGACAGAGAGTGGGGAGATGGAGAGAGTGGGGACAGAGAGAGAGGGGGACAGAGAGAGCGGGCGACAGAGAGGGGGTCAGATATCGGGGAGAGAGAGAGGACACAGAGAGAGGGGGACGGGGGTCAGAGAGAGGGGGACAGAGAGAGGGGGGACAGAGGGGGAGAATAGAGAGGGGGGGACAGAGAGAGAGGGGACAGAGAGAGGGGGGGACAGAGAGAGGGGGACAGAGAGCGCACGCGACAGAGAGGGGGTCAGAGAGCGGGGAGAGAGAGAGGACACAGAGAGAGAGGGACGGGGGTCAGAGAGAGGGGGGCAGAGAGGGGCGGTAGAGAGAGGGGAGAGAGAGAGGACACAGAGAGAGGGGGACGGGGGTCAGAGAGAGGGGGTCAGAGAGAGAGGGGGCAGAGACAGGGGGCAGAAACAGAGGATGACAGGGAGGGGGTCAGAGAGCGGGACAGAGAGTGGGGACAGTGAGATGGGGATAGAGAGAGGGGGACAGAGAGAGAGGGGGCAGAGACAGGGGGAAGAAACAGAGGATGACAGGGAGGGGGTCAGAGAGCGGGACAGAGAGTGGGGACAGTGAGATGGGGATAGAGAGAGGGGGACAGAGAGAGGGGACAGAGAGAGAGAGGGAGACAGAGGGGGGTCAAAGAGCAGGGGAGAGAGAGAGGGGACAGAGAGAGGGGGACAGGGAGAGGGGAACAGAGAGAGAGGGGACAGAGAGAGGGGTCGGGGGGCAGAGAGAGTGGGACAGAGAGAGTGGGACAGAGAGAGGGGCGACAGCGAGAGAGGGCAACAGAGAGAGGGGGACAGAGAGCGGGGGAGATAGAGGGGGTCAGAGAGAGAGGGGGGTCAGAGAGAGATGGGGCAGAAAGAGGCAACAGAGAGAGGGGGACAGAGAGAGAGGGGGACAGAGAGAGGGGGACAGAGAGAGGGGGGGACATAGAGAGGGAGGGACAAAGAGAGGGGAACAGAGAAAGTGGGACAGAGAGAAGGGGGGATAGAGAGACGGTGACAGAGAGAGGGGACAGAGAGAGGGAGACAGAGAGGGGGGACAGAGAGGGGGGACAGGGGGGGGGCAGAGAGAGATGGGGTCAGAGAGAGGGGGTACAGAGAGAGAGAGGGGGTCAGAGAGAGAGGGGGTCAGAGAGAGAGGGGTCAGAGAGAGAGGGGGTACAGAGAGAGAGGGGAACAGAGAGGAGGGCAGAGGGGGGCGGGGACCAGAGAGGGAACAGAGAGAGGGGGACAGAGAGAGGGGGCAGAAAGAGGGGGGGCAGAGAAAGAAGGGGCAGAGAGACGGGGCAGAGAGAGAGAGGGATAGAGAGAGAGGGGGACAGAGAGAGAGGGGACAGAGAGAGAGAGGACAGAGGGGGGAGGGGGGTCCAGAGTGGGGGTGCAGAGAGATGGGGACAGAGCGAGAGGGAACAGAGGGAGAGGGGACAGAGAGATGGTGACTGAGTGAGGGCTGAGAGAGGAGGGACAGAGAGAGGGAGAACAGAGAGAGGGGGGAGAGAAAGAGAGGGGGACAGAGAGAGAGGGGGACAGAGAGAGGGGGACAGAGAGAGAGGGGGACAGAGAGAGGAGGGACAGAGAGAGGGGGACATACACAGGGTACAGGGAGAGGAGGGACAGAGAGAGGGCGACAGAGAGAGGGGGACAGAGAGAGGGGGTACAGAGAGAGAGGGGACAGAGAGAGGGGACAGAGAGAGGGGGACAGAGAGAGAGGGGGACAGAGAGAGAGGGGGACAGAGAGAGGGGGACAGAGAGAGGGGGGAGAGAGAGAGGAGGGACAGAGAGAGGAGGGACAGAGAGAGGAGGCACAGAGAGAGGGGGACAGAGAGAGGGGGGACAGAGAGAGGGGGACAGAGAGAGAGGGGGACAGAGAGAGGGACAGAGAGAGGGGGACAGAGAGAAAGGTGAACAGAGAGAGGGGGACAGAGAGAGGGGGACAGGGAGAGGGGAACAGAGAGAGAGGGGACAGAGAGAGGGGTCGGGGGGCAGAGAGAGTGGGACAGAGAGAGTGGGACAGAGAGAGGGGCGACAGCGAGAGAGGGCAACAGAGAGAGGGGGACAGAGAGCGGGGGAGATAGAGGGGGTCAGAGAGAGAGGGGGTCAGAGAGAGAGGGGTCAGAGAGAGAGGGGGTACAGAGAGAGAGGGGAACAGAGAGGAGGGCAGAGGGGGGGGGGGGACCAGAGAGGGAACAGAGAGAGGGGGACAGAGAGAGGGGGCAGAAAGAGGGGGGGCAGAGAAAGAAGGGGCAGAGAGACGGGGCAGAGAGAGAGAGGGATAGAGAGAGAGGGGGACAGAGAGAGAGGGGACAGAGAGAGAGAGGACAGAGGGGGGAGGGGGGTCCAGAGTGGGGGTGCAGAGAGAGGGGGACAGAGCGAGAGGGAACAGAGGGAGAGGGGACAGAGAGATGGTGACTGAGTGAGGGCTGAGAGAGGAGGGACAGAGAGAGGGAGAACAGAGAGAGGGGGGAGAGAAAGAGAGGGGGACAGAGAGAGAGGGGGACAGAGAGAGGGGGACAGAGAGAGAGGGGGACAGAGAGAGGAGGGACAGAGAGAGGGGGACATAGAGAGGGTACAGGGAGAGGAGGGACAGAGAGAGGGCGACAGAGAGAGGGGGACAGAGAGAGGGGGTACAGAGAGAGAGGGGACAGAGAGAGGGGACAGAGAGAGGGGGACAGAGAGAGAGGGGGACAGAGAGAGAGGGGGACAGAGAGAGGGGGACAGAGAGAGGGGGGAGAGAGAGAGGAGGGACAGAGAGAGGAGGGACAGAGAGAGGAGGCACAGAGAGAGGGGGACAGAGAGAGGGGGGACAGAGAGAGGGGGACAGAGAGAGAGGGGGACAGAGAGAGGGACAGAGAGAGGGGGACAGAGAGAAAGGTGAACAGAGAGAGGGGGACAGAGAGAGGGGGACAGGGAGAGGGGAACAGAGAGAGAGGGGACAGAGAGAGGGGTCGGGGGGCAGAGAGAGTGGGACAGAGAGAGTGGGACAGAGAGAGGGGCGACAGCGAGAGAGGGCAACAGAGAGAGGGGGACAGAGAGCGGGGGAGATAGAGGGGGTCAGAGAGAGAGGGGGTCAGAGAGAGATGGGGCAGAAAGAGGCAACAGAGAGAGGGGGACAGAGAGAGAGGGGGACAGAGAGAGGGGGACAGAGAGAGGGGGGGACAGAGAGAGGGAGGGACAAAGAGAGGGGAACAGAGAAAGTGGGACAGAGAGAAAGGGGGATAGAGAGACGGTGACAGAGAGAGGGGACAGAGAGAGGGAGACAGAGAGGGGGGACAGAGAGGGGGGACAGAGGGGGGGACACAGAGAGAGATGGGGTCAGAGAGAGGGGGTACAGAGAGAGAGAGGGGGTCAGAGAGAGAGGGGATCAGAGAGAGAGGGGTCAGAGAGAGAGGGGGTACAGAGAGAGAGGGGAACAGAGAGGGGGGCAGGGGGGGGGACCAGAGAGGGAACAGAGAGAGGGGGACAGAGAGAGGGGGCAGAAAGAGGGGGGGGGCAGAGAAAGAAGGGGCAGAGAGACGGGGCAGAGAGAGAGAGGGATAGAGAGAGAGGGGGACAGAGAGAGAGGGGACAGAGAGAGAGAGGACAGAGGGGGGAGGGGGGTCCAGAGTGGGGGTGCAGAGAGAGGGGGACAGAGCGAGAGGGAACAGAGGGAGAGGGGACAGAGAGATGGTGACTGAGTGAGGGCTGAGAGAGGAGGGACAGAGAGAGGGAGAACAGAGAGAGGGGGGAGAGAAAGAGAGGGGGACAGAGAGAGAGGGGGACAGAGAGAGGGGGACAGAGAGAGAGGGGGACAGAGAGAGGGTGGACAGAGAGAGGGGGACATAGAGAGGGTACAGGGAGAGGAGGGACAGAGAGAGGGCGACAGAGAGAGGGGACAGAGAGAGGGGACAGAGAGAGGGGGACAGAGAGAGAGGGGGACAGAGAGAGAGGGGGACAGAGAGAGGGGGACAGAGAGAGGGGGGGAGAGAGAGAGGAGGGACAGAGAGAGGAGGGACAGAGAGAGGGGGACAGAGAGAGGGGGGACAGAGAGAGGGGGACAGAGAGAGAGGGGGACAGAGAGAGGGACAGAGAGAGGGGGACAGAGAGAAAGGTGAACAGAGGGAGGGGGACAGAGAGAGGGGGACAGAGGGAGAGGGGGACAGAGAGAGGGGGGGCAGAGAGAGGGGGGACAGAGAGAAGGGGGGGACAGAGAGAGGGGGACAGAGAGAGAGGGGGCAGAGAGAGGGCAACAGAGAGGGGGTCCGAGCGCGGGGGAGAGAGAGGATCAGAGAGCGTGGGAGAGAGAGGGGACAGATAGAGGGGGACAGAGAGAGAGGGGACAGAGAGAGAGGGGGACAGAGAGACGGCGACAGAGAGAGGGGGACAGAGAGAGGGGGAGATAGAGGGGGTCAGAGAGAGAGGGGGTCAGTGAGAGAGAGGGGGACAGAGAGAGAAGGGGGCAGAAAGAGGAGACAGAGAGAGGGGGACAGAGAGAGAGGAGGACAGAGAGAAACGGGGTCAGAGAGAGGGGGGACAGAGAGAGGAGGGGACAGAGAGAGGGGGGGGCAAAGAGAGGGGGAACAGAGAAAGGTGGGACAGAGAAAAGGGGGATAGAGAGACGGTGACAGAGAGAGGGGGCAGAGGGAGAGAGAGAGAGGGGCACAGTGTGGGGGAGAGAGGGGGGGGTCAGAGAGAGGGGGACAGAGAGTGGGCGGATGGAGAGAGTGGGGGATCGAGAGAGAGAGGGGGACAGAGAGAGAGGGGGACAGAGAGGGGGGCAGAGAGAGAGGGGGCAGAGAAAGGGCGACACAGAGGGGATTAGAGAGCGGGGGAGAGAGAGGGGACAGAAAGATGGGGACAGAGAGAGGGCGACAGAGAGAGAGGGGGCAGAGAGATGGGGGCAGAGAGAGAGGGGGAACAGAGAGAGAGGGGGACAGAGAGGGGGGCAGAGAGAGAGGGGGCAGAGAAAGGGCGACACAGAGGGGATTAGAGAGCGGGGGAGAGAGAGGGGACAGAAAGATGGGGACAGAGAGAGGGCGACAGAGAGAGAGGGGGACAGAGAGACGGCAACAGAGAGAGGGGCGACAGAGAGAGCGGGCGACAGAGAGGGTGTCAGAGAACGGGGAGAGTGAGAGAGTACACAGAGAGAGGGGGGCAGAGAGAGGGGGGACAGAGAGAGGGGGAACAGAGAGAGGGGGGACAGAGAGAGAGGGGGACAGAGAGGGGGGAAGAGAGAGAGGGGGCAGAGAGAGGGCGACAGAGAGGGGGACAGAGAGAGGGGGGGACAGAGAGAGGGGGCACAGAGACAGGGACAGAGAGAGGGGGACAGAGAGAGGGGGGACAGAGAGAGGGGGAACAGAGAGAGGGGAGCAGAGAGAGGGGGACAGAGAGAGGGGGCACAGAGAGAGGGGGGACAGAGAGAGGGGGGAGTGAGAGGGCGGCAGAGAGATAGGGGGCAGAAAGAGGGCAACAGAGAGGGGGGTCAGAGAGCGGGGGAGAGAGAGGGGACAGAGAGAGGGGGGCAGAGAGAGAGGGGGCAGAGAAAGGGCGACACAGAGGGGATTAGAGAGCGGGGGAGAGAGAGGGGACAGAAAGATGGGGACAGAGAGAGGGCGACAGAGAGAGAGGGGGCAGAGAGATGGGGGCAGAGAGAGAGGGGTCAGAGAGAGACGGGGCAGAGATGGAGAGGGGGCAGAGAGAGGGGGACAGAGAGACGGCAACAGAGAGAGGGGGGACAGAGAGAGCGGGCGACAGAGAGGGGGTCAGAGAGCGGGGAGAGTGAGAGAGTACACAGAGAGAGGGGGGCAGAGAGAGGGGGACAGAGAGAGGGGGAACAGAGAGAGGGGGGGGACAGAGAGAGAGGGGGACAGAGAGGGGGGAAGAGAGAGAGGGGGCAGAGAGAGGGCGACAGAGAGGGGGACAGAGAGAGGGGGGGACAGAGAGAGGGGGCACAGAGACAGGGACAGAGAGAGGGGGACAGAGAGAGGGGGGACTAAGAGAGGGGGAACAGAGAGAGGGGAGCAGAGAGAGGGGGACAGAGAGAGGGGGCACAGAGAGAGGGGGGGACAGAGAGAGGGGGGAGTGAGAGGGCGGCAGAGAGATAGGGGGCAGAAAGAGGGCAACAGAGAGGGGGGTCAGAGAGCGGGGGAGAGAGAGGGGACAGAGAGAGGGGGGCAGAGAGAGAGGGGGCAGAGAGAGGGGGTGACAAGAGAGGTGGTTAGAGAGCGGGAGAGAGAGGGGCCTGTGAGAGGGGGACAGAGAGAGGGGGCAGAGAGAGAGGGCGACAGAGAGGGGGTCAAAGAGCGGGGGAGAAAGAGAGGGGACAGAGAGAGGGGGATAGAGAGAGGGAGACAGAGAGAAGAGGACAGAGACAGGGCGACAGAGTGAGGGGGACAGAGTGAAGGGGACAGAGAGAGGGCGACAGAGTGAGGGGGACAGAGTGAGGGGGACAGAGAGAGGGGGGACAGAGAGAGGGGGACAGAGAGAGAGGGGGACAGAGAGAGGGACAGTGAGAGGGGGACAGAGAGAGGGGGAAGAGAGAGAGAGGGACAGAGAGAGGGACAGTGAGAGGGGGACAGAGAGAGAGGTGAACAGAGAGAGGGGGACAGAGAGAGGGGGACAGAGGGAGAGGGGGACAGAGAGAGGGGGGCAGAGAGAGGGGGGGCAGAGAGAAGGGGGGACAGAGAGAGAGGGGGCAGAGAGAGGGCAATAGAGAGGGGGTTAGAGCGCGGGGGAGAGAGAGGATCAGAGAGAGTGGGAGAGAGAGGGGACAGATAGAGGGGGACAGAGAGAGAGGGGACAGAGAGAGAGGGGGACAGAGAGACGGCGACAGAGAGAGGGGGACAGAGAGAGGGTGAGATAGAGGGGGTCAGAGAGAGAGGGGGTCAGTGAGAGAGAGGGGGACAGAGAGAGAAGGGGGCAGAAAGAGGAGACAGAGAGAGGGGGACAGAGAGAGAGGAGGACAGAGAGAAACGGGGTCAGAGAGAGGGGGACAGAGAGAGGAGGGGACAGAGAGAGGGGGGCAAAGAGAGGGGGAACAGAGAAAGGTGGGACAGAGAAAAGGGGGGATAGAGAGACGGTGACAGAGAGAGGGGGCAGAGGGAGAGAGAGAGAGGGGTACAGTGTGGGAGAGAGAAGCGGGGTCAGAGAGAGGGGGACAGAGAGTGGGCGGATGCAGAGAGTGGGGGATCGAGAGAGAGAGGGGGACAGAGAGAGAGAGGGGGACAGAGAGGGGGGCAGAGAGAGAGGGGGCAGAGAGAGGGTGACACAGAGGGGGTTAGAGAGCGGGGGAGAGAGAGGGGACAGAGAGATGGGGACAGAGAGAGGGCGACAGGGAGAGAGGGGGCAGAGAGATGGGGGCAGAGAGAGAGGGGTCAGAGAGAGAGGGGCAGAGATGGAGAGGGGGCAGAGACAGGGGGACAGAGAGACGGCAACAGAGAGAGGGGCGACAGAGAGAGCGGGCGACAGAGAGGGGGTCAGAGAGCGGGGAGAGAGAGAGAGTACACAGAGAGAGGGGGACAGAGAGAGGAGGGGACAGAGAGGAGGGGATACAGAGAGAGGGGGACAGAGAGAGGGGGACAGAGAGAGGGGGACAGAGAGCGGGAGAGAGAGAGGGAACAGTGAGAAGGGGATAGAGAGAGGGGGACAGAGAGAGAGAGGGGGACAGAGAGAGTGGGGACAGAGAGGGGCAGAGAGATAGGGGGCAGAAAGAGGGCAACAGAGAGGTGGTCAGATGGCGGGAGAGAGAGGGGCCTGTGAGAGGGGGACAGAGAGAGAGGGCAGAGAGAGAGGGCGACAGAGAGGGGGTCAACGAGCGGGGGAGAAAGAGAGGGGACAGAGAGAGGGAGATAGAGAGAGGGAGACAGAGAGAAGAGGACAGAGAGAGGGCGACAGAGTGAGGGGGGACAGAGTGAGGGGGACTGAGAGAGGGGAACAGAGATAGGGGACCAGAGAGAGGGGGACAGAGAGAGAGGGGGACAGAGACGGGGACGGGGTTCAGACAGAGGGGGACAGAGAGAGAGGGGGCAGGGAGAGAGGGTGACAAAGAGGGGGTCAAAGAGCGGGGGAGAGAGAGAGGGGACAGAGAGAGGGGGATAGAGAAAGTGGGACAGAGAGAGGGGCGACAGCGAGAGAGGGTGACAGTGAGGTGGTACAGGGAGAGGCGGGTGTGAGAGAGGGGGTCAGAGAGAGGGCGACAGAGAGAGGGCGACAGCGAGAGAGGGCAACAGAGAGAGGGGGGACAGAGAGCGGGGGAGAGGGAGGGGGTCAGAGAGAGAGTGGGGGTCAGAGAGAGGGCGACAGAGAGAGGGGGAACAGAGAGAGGGGGAACAGAGAAAGGGGAACAGAGAGAGAGGGGCAGAGAGAGGGGGACAGAGAGCGGGAGAGAGAGAGCAAGGCGGTTGGGAGAGAGAGGGGGTCAGAGAGAGGGCGACAGACAGAGGGGGACAGAGTGGGGGAGACAGAGAGCGAGGGAGACAGAGAGAGAGGGGACAGAGAGAGAGAGGTGTAGAGAGAGAGGGACAGAGAGAGAGGGGGACAGAGAGAGAGAGTGGGACAGAGAGAGTGGGACAGAGAGGGGGGTCAGAGAGAGGGCGACAGAGAGGGGTGGAATAGAGAGAGCGGGACAAAGAGAGAGGGGGACAGAGAGAGGGTACAGAGAGAGAGGGGGACAGAGAGAGGTTACAGAGAAAGAGGGGGACAGAAAGAGAGGGTACAGAGAGAGGGGGCAGAGAGAGACGGGGTCAGAGACAGAGGAGGTCAGAGAGAGAGGGGCAGAGAGAGGGGGACAGAGAGAGAGGGGTCAGAGAGAGACAGGGGCAGAAAGAGGCAACAGAGAGAGGGGGACAGAGAGAGGGGGAACACAGAAAGGAGGAACAGAGAGAAGGGGGATACAGAGACGGTGACAGAGAGGGGGGCAGAGAGAGGGAGACAGAGAGAGGGGTACAGAGAGTGGGGGGGGCAGAGAGGGGGGCAGAGAGAATGGGGGCAGAGAGAGAGGGGGCAGAGAGAAAGGGTGACAGAGAGGGGTTCAGAGAGCAGGAGATGGAGAGAGGGGGCAGAGAGAGGGGGATAGAGAGAGAAGGGGGCCGAAAGAGGAGACAGAGAGAGGAGGACAGAGAGAGAGGAGGACAGAGAGAGAAGGGGTCAGAGGGGGGGGGACAGACAGAGGAGGGGACAGAGAGAGGGGGGGCAAAGAGAGGGTGAACAGAGAAAGGTGGGACAGAGAGAAGGGGGATAGAGGGACGGTGACAGATAGAGGGGGCAGAGGGAGAGAGAGGGGGGTACAGTGTGGAGGAGAGAGGGGGGTCAGAGAGAGGAGGACAGAGAGTGGGCGGATGGAGAGAGTTGGGGATAGAGAGAGAGAGGGGGACAGAGAGAGGGGGACAGAGAGAGAGGGGGACAGAGACGGGGACGGGGTTCAGACAGAGGGGACAGAGAGAGAGGGGGCAGAGTGAGAGGGGAGAGAGAGAGGGGACAGAGAGAGGGGGATAGAGATAGTGGGACAGAGAGAGGGGCGACAGCGAGAGAGGGGGACAGTGAGGTGGTACAGGGAGAGGCGGGTGTGAGAGAGGGGGTCAGAGAGAGGGCGACAGAGAGAGGGCGACA
Source organism: Chiloscyllium plagiosum (assembly GCF_037043375.1). NCBI lineage: Eukaryota > Metazoa > Chordata > Chondrichthyes > Orectolobiformes > Hemiscylliidae > Chiloscyllium > Chiloscyllium plagiosum. The sequence continues at coordinate 96,937,408 of NW_028270183.1, forward strand.
GCGAGAGAGGGCAACAGAGAGAGGGGGGACAGAGAGCGGGGGAGAGAGAGGGGGTCAGAGAGAGAGGGGTTCAGAGAGGGAGTGGGGGTCAGAGAGAGGGCGACAGAGAGAGGGGGAACAGAGAGAGGGGGAACAGAGAAAGGGGAACAGAGAGAGAGGGGGACAGAGAGAGGGGGACAGAGAGCGGGAGAGAGAGAGCAAGGCGGTTGGGAGAGAGAGGGGGTCAGAGAGAGGGCGACAGACAGAGGGGGACAGAGTGGGGGAGACAGAGAGCGAGGGAGACACAGAGAGAGTGGACAAAGAGAGTGGGACAGAGAGAGGGGGGTCAGAGAGAGGGCGACAGAGAGGGGTGGAACAGAGAGAGCGGGACAAAGAGAGAGGGGGACAGAGAGAGGGTACAGAGAGAGAGGGGGACAGAAAGAGAGGGTACCGAGAGAGAGGGGCAGAGAGAGAGGTGGTCAGAGACAGAGGGGGTCAGAGAGAGAGGGGCAGAGAGAGAGGGGGACAGAGAGAGAGGGGTCAGAGAGAGAGAGGGGGCAGAAAGAGGCAACAGAGAGAGAGGGGGACAGAGAGAGAGGGGGACAGAGCAAGGGGGACAGAGAGAGGGGGAACACAGAAAGGAGGAACAGAAAGAAGGGGGGGATACAGAGACGGTGACAGAGAGGGGGGCAGAGAGAGGGAGACAGAGAGAGGGGTACAGAGAGTGGGGGGTGCAGAGAGGGGGGCAGAGAGAATGGGGGCAGAGAGAGAGGGGGCAGATAGAAAGGGTGACAGAGAGGGGTTCAGAGAGCAGGAGAGGGAGAGAGGGGGCAGAGAGAGGGGGATAGAGAGAGGGGGACAGAGAGGGGGTCAAAGAGTGGGACAGAGAGATGGGACAGAGTGAGGGGGACAGGAGTGAGAGGGACAGAGAGAGGGGGATAGAGAGAGGAGAACAGAGAGAGGGAAACGAGAGAGGGGACAGAGAGAGAGGGGACAGAGGAGGGGGGGGGGGACCAGAGTGGGGGTGCAGAGAGACGGGGACAGAGCGAGAGGGAACAGAGGGAGAGGGGACAGAGAGATGGTGACAGAGTGGGGGCAGAGAGAGGAGGGACAGAGAGAGGGAGAACAGAGAGAGAGGGGGACAGAAAGAGAGGGGGACAGAGAGAGAGGGGGACAGAGAGAGAGGGACAGAAGGAGAGAGGGGGACAGAGAGAGGGGGGACATAGAGAGGGGGAACACAGAAAGGAGGAACAGAGAGAAGGGGGATACAGAGACGGTGACAGAGAGGGGGGCAGAGAGAGGGAGACAGAGAGAGGGAGACAGAGAGAGGGGTACAGAGAGTGGGGGGGGCAGAGAGGGGGGCAGAGAGAGTGGGGGCAGAGAGAGGGGGCAGAGAGAAAGGGTGACAGAGAGGGGGTCAGAGAGCGGGAGAGAGAGAGAGGGGCCAGAGAGAGGGGTCAAAGAGTGGGGGAGAGAGAGGGGACAGAGTGAGGGGGACAGGAGTGAGAGGGACAGAGAGAGGGGGATAGAGAGAGGAGAACAGAGAGAGGAGAACAGAGAGAGGGAAACAGAGAGGGGAGTCGGGGGGCAGAGAGAGGGCAACAGAGAGGGGGTCAGAGAGCAGGGGAGAGAGGAGGTCAGAGAGCGTGGGAGAGAGAGGGGACAGATAGAGGGGACAGAGATAGTGGGGACAGAAAGAGAGGGGCTCAGAGAGCCGGCGACAGAGAGAGGGGGGCAGAGAGTGGGGGAGATAGGGGGGGTCAGAGAGAGAGGGGGTCAGTGAGAGAGAGGGGGACAGAGAGAGAAGGGGGCCGAAAGAGGAGACAGAGAGAGGAGGACAGAGAGAGAGGAGGACAGAGAGAGAAAGGGTCAGGGGGGGGGGGGACAGACAGAGGAGGGGACAGAGAGAGGGGGGGCAAAGAGAGGGTGAACAGAGAAAGGTGGGAGAGAGAGAAGGGGGTTAGAGAGACGATGACAGAGAGAGGGGGCAGAGGGAGAGAGAGAGGGGTACAGTGTGGGGGAGAGAGGGGGGGTCAGAGAGAGGGGGACAGAGAGTGGGCGGATGGAGAGAGTTGGGGATAGAGAGAGAGAGGGGGACAGAGAGAGAGGGGGACAGAGAGGGGGGCAGAGAGAGGGGGCAGAGAGAGGGCGACAGAGAGGGGGTTAGAGAGCGGGGGAGAGAGAGGGGACAGAGAGAGGGGGACAGAGAGAGAGGGGGACAGAGAGAGGGAGGGACAAAGAGAGGGGAACAGAGAAAGGTGGGACAGAGAGAAGGGGGGATAGAGAGACGGTGACAGAGAGAGGGGACAGAGAGAGGGAGACAGAGAGGGGGGACAGAGAGGGGGGCGGGGGGGGACAGAGGGGGGGACAGAGAGAGATGGGGTCAGAGAGAGGGGGTACAGAGAAACTGTGACAGAGAGGGGGCAGAGAGACGGTGACAGAGGGGGGGGGGGACAGAGAGAGGGCGATAGAGATGGGGGAACATAGAGCGGGGAACAGAGCGAGGGGGCAGACAGAGGGGGTCAGAGAGAGAGAGGGATAGAGAGAGAGGGGACAGAGAGATGGTGACAGAGTGGGGGCAGAGAGAGGAGGGACAGAGAGAGGGAGAACAGAGAGAGAGGGGGACAGAAAGAGAGGGGGACAGAGAGAGAGGGGACAGAGGGGGGGGGGGGACCAGAGTGGGGGTGCAGAGAGACGGGGACAGAGCGAGAGGGAACAGAGGGAGAGGGGACAGAGAGATGGTGACAGAGTGGGGGCAGAGAGAGGAGGGACAGAGAGAGGGAGAACAGAGAGAGGGGGACAGAAAGAGAGGGGGACAGAGAGAGAGGGGGACAGAGAGAGGGGGACAGAGAGAGAGAGGGACAGAGAGAGGGGGGACAGAGAGAGGGGGACAGAGAGAGGGGGACATAGAGAGTGTACAGGGAGAGGAGGGACAGAGAGAGGGCGACAGAGAGAGAGGCGGACAGAGAGAGGAGGGACAGAGAGAGGGGGACAGAGAGAGGGGGTACAGAGAGAGGGGGACAGAGAGAGAGGGGGACAGAGAGAGGGACAGAGAGAGGGGGACAGAGAGAGAGGTGAACAGAGAGAGGGGGACAGAGAGAGGGGGACAGAGGGAGAGGGGGACCGAGAGAGGGGGGGCAGAGAGGGGGCGACAGAGAGAAAGGGGGGGACAGAGAGAGGGGGACAGAGAGAGAGGGGGCAGAGAGAGGGCAACAGAGAGGGGGTCAGAGCGCGGGGGAGAGTGAGAATCAGAGAGCGTGGGAGAGAGAGGGGACAGATAGAGGGGGACAGAGAGAGAGGGGACAGAGAGAGAGGGGGGCAGAGAGACGGCGACAGAGAGAGGGGGACAGAGAGAGGGGGAGATAGAGGGGGTCAGACAGAGAGGGGGTCAGTGAGAGAGAGGGGGACAGAGAGAGAAGGGGGCAGAAAGAGGAGACAGAGAGAGGGGGACAGAGAGAGAGGAGGACAGAGAGAAACGGGGTCAGAGAGAGGGGGGACAGAGAGAGGAGGGAACAGAGAGAGGGGGGGCAAAGAGAGGGGGAACAGAGAAAGGTGGGACAGAGAGAATGGGGGATAGAGAGACGGTGACAGAGAGTGGGGGAAGAGGGAGAGAGAGAGAGGGGTACAGTTTTGGAGAGAGAGGCGGGGTCAGAGAGAGAGGGACAGAGAGTGGGCGGATGGAGAGAGTGGGGGATAGAGAGAGGGGACAGAGAGATGGGGACAGAGAGAGGGCGACAGAGAGAGAGGGGGCAGAGAGATGGGGGCAGAGAGAGAGCGGGCAGAGAGAGAGAGGGGGCAGAGATGGAGAGGGGGCAGAGAGAGGGGGACAGAGAGACGGCAACAGAGAGAGGGGCGACAGAGAGAGCGGGCGACAGAGAGGGGGTCAGAGAGCGGGGAGAGAGAGAGAGTACACAGAGAGAGGGGGACAGAGAGGGGGGCAGAGAGAGAGGGGGCAGAGAGAGGGCGACAGAGAGGGGGTTAGAGAGCGGGGGAGAGAGAGGGGACAGAGAGAGGGGGGACAGAGAGAGGGCGACAGAGAGAGAGGGGACAAGAGACGGCAACAGAGAGAGGGGCGACAGAGAGAGCGGGCGACAAAGAGCGGGTCAGAGAGCGGGGACAGAGAGAGTACACAGAGAGAGGGGGACAGAGAGAGGGGGGGGACAGAGAGGAGGGGCAGAGAGAGGGGGGACAGAGAGGGGGAGAACAGAGAGAGGGGGGCAGAGAGAGCGGGGACAGAGAGAGGGGGAACAGAGAGAGGGGGGGACAGAGAGGAGGGGCAGAGAGAGGGGGACAGAGAGAGAGAGGGCAGAGAGAGAGGGGGCAGAGAGAGGGGGACAAGAGACGGCAACAGAGAGAGGGGCGACAGAGAGAGCGGGCGACAAAGAGCGGGTCAGAGAGCGGGGACAGAGAGAGTACACAGAGAGAGGGGGACAGAGAGAGGGGGGGACAGAGAGGAGGGGCAGAGAGAGGGGGGACAGAGAGGGGGAGAACAGAGAGAGGGGGGCAGAGAGAGCGGGGACAGAGAGAGGGGGAACAGAGAGAGGGGGGGACAGAGAGGAGGGGCAGAGAGAGGGGGACAGAGAGAGGGGGCTCAGAGAGAGGGGGGAACAGAGAGAGGGGGATCAGAGAGAGGGGGATAGAGAGAGGGGGCACAGAGAGAGGGGGGAACAGAGAGAGGGGGGCAGAGAGGGGGGGACAGAGAGAGGGTGCACAGAGAGAGGGGGGAACAGAGAGAGGGGAGACAGAGAGAAGGGGACAGAGAGAGGGCGACAGAGTGAGGGGGGGCAGAGTGAGGGGGACAGAGAGAGGGCGACAGAGAGAGAGGGGAACAGAGAGAGGGCGACAGAGAGAGAGGGGGACAGAGACGGGGAAGGGGTTCAGACAGAGGGGGGCAGAGAGAGAGGGGGCAGAGTGAGAGGGGAGAGAGAGAAGGGGACAGAGAGAGAGGGGGCAGGGAGAGAGGGTGACAAAGAGGGGGTCAAAGAGCGGGGGAGAGAGAGAGGGGACAGAGAGAGGGGGTAGAGAGAGTGGGACAGAGAGAGTGGGACAGAGAGAGGGGCGACAGCAAGAGAGGGGGACAGTGAGGTAGTACAGGGAGAGGCGGGTGTGAGCAAGGGGGTCAGAGAGAGGACGACAGAGAGAGGGCGACAGCGAGAGAGGGCAACAGAGAGAGGGGGCACAGAGAGCGGGGGAGATAGAGGGGGTCAGAGAGAGAGGGGGGGACAGAGAGAGTGGGGGTCAGAGAGAGGGCGACAGAGCGAGAGGGAACAGAGGGAGAGGGGACAGAGAGATGGTGACAGAGTGGGGGCAGTGAGAGGAGGGACAGAGAGAGGGAGAACAGCGAGAGAGGGGACAGATAGAGGGGGACAGAGAGAGAGGGGACAGAGAGAGAGGGGGGCAGAGAGACGGCGACAGAGAGAGGGGGACAGAGAGAGGGGGAGATAGAGGGGGTCAGACAGAGAGGGGGTCAGTGAGAGAGAGGGGGACAGAGAGAGAAGGGGGCAGAAAGAGGAGACAGAGAGAGGGGGACAGAGAGAGAGGAGGACAGAGAGAAACGGGGTCAGAGAGAGGGGGGACAGAGAGAGGAGGGAACAGAGAGAGGGGGGGCAAAGAGAGGGGGAACAGAGAAAGGTGGGACAGAGAGAATGGGGGATAGAGAGACGGTGACAGAGAGAGGGGGCAGAGGGAGAGAGAGAGGGGGGTACAGTTTTGGAGAGAGAGGCGAGGTCAGAGAGAGAGGGACAGAGAGTGGGCGGATGGAGAGAGTGGGGGATAGAGAGAGGGGGACAGAGAGAGAGGGGGACAGAGAGAGGGGACAGAGAGATGGGGACAGAGAGAGGGCGACAGAGAGAGAGGGGGCAGAGAGATGGGGGCAGAGAGAGAGCGGGCAGAGAGAGAGAGGGGGCAGAGATGGAGAGGGGGCAGAGAGAGGGGGACAGAGAGACGGCAACAGAGAGAGGGGCGACAGAGAGAGCGGGCGACAGAGAGGGGGTCAGAGAGCGGGGAGAGAGAGAGAGTACACAGAGAGAGGGGGACAGAGAGAGGAGGGGACAGAGAGGAGGGGCAGAGAGAGGGGGGACAGAGAGAGGGGGAACAGAGAGGGGGGGACAGAGAGAGAGGGGGACAGAGAGGGGGGCAGAGAGAGAGGGGGCAGAGAGAGGGCGACAGAGAGGGGGTTAGAGAGCGGGGGAGAGAGAGGGGACAGAGAGAGGGGGGACAGAGAGAGGGCGACAGAGAGAGAGGGGGCAGAGAGATGGGGGCAGAGAGAGAGGGGGAAGAGAGAGAGAGGGCAGAGAGAGAGGGGGCAGAGAGAGGGGGACAAGAGACGGCAACAGAGAGAGGGGCGACAGAGAGAGCGGGCGACAAAGAGCGGGTCAGAGTGCGGGGACAGAGAGAGTACACAGAGAGGGGGGGACAGAGAGAGGGGGGGACAGAGAGGAGGGGCAGAGAGAGGGGGGACAGAGAGGGGGAGAACAGAGAGAGGGGGCAGAGAGAGCGGGGACAGAGAAGGGGGAACAGAGAGAGGGGGGGACAGAGAGGAGGGGCAGAGAGAGGGGGGCAGAGAGAGGGGGCTCAGAGAGAGGGGGGAACAGAGAGAGGGGGAACAGAGAGAGGGGGATAGAGAGAGGGGGCACAGAGAGAGGGGGAACAGAGAGAGGGGGGCAGAGAGGGGGGACAGAGAGAGGGTGCACAGAGAGAGGGGGGAACAGAGAGAGGGGAGACAGAGAGAAGGGGACAGAGAGAGGGCGACAGAGTGAGGGGGGGCAGAGTGAGGGGGACAGAGAGAGGGCGACAGAGAGAGAGGGGGACAGAGAGAGGGCGACAGAGAGAGAGGGGGACAGAGACGGGGAAGGGGTTCAGACAGAGGGGGGCAGAGAGAGAGGGGGCAGAGTGAGAGGGGAGAGAGAGAAGGGGACAGAGAGAGAGGGGGCAGGGAGAGAGGGTGACAAAGAGGGGGTCAAAGAGCGGGGGAGAGAGAGAGGGGACAGAGAGAGGGGGTAGAGAGAGTGGGACAGAGAGAGTGGGACAGAGAGAGGGGCGACAGCGAGAGAGGGGGACAGTGAGGTAGTACAGGGAGAGGCGGGTGTGAGCAAGGGGGTCAGAGAGAGGACGACAGAGAGAGGGCGACAGCGAGAGAGGGCAACAGAGAGAGGGGGCACAGAGAGCGGGGGAGATAGAGGGGGTCAGAGAGAGAGGGGGGGACAGAGAGAGTGGGGGTCAGAGAGAGGGCGACAGAGCGAGAGGGAACAGAGGGAGAGGGGACAGAGAGATGGTGACAGAGTGGGGGCAGTGAGAGGAGGGACAGAGAGAGGGAGAACAGCGAGAGAGGGGACAGATAGAGGGGGACAGAGAGAGAGGGGACAGAGAGAGAGGGGGGCAGAGAGACGGCGACAGAGAGAGGGGGACAGAGAGAGAGGGAGATAGAGGGGGTCAGACAGAGAGGGGGTCAGTGAGAGAGAGGGGGACAGAGAGAGAAGGGGGCAGAAAGAGGAGACAGAGAGAGGGGGACAGAGAGAGAGGAGGACAGAGAGAAACGGGGTCAGAGAGAGGGGGGACAGAGAGAGGAGGGAACAGAGAGAGGGGGGGCAAAGAGAGGGGGAACAGAGAAAGGTGGGACAGAGAGAATGGGGGATAGAGAGACGGTGACAGAGAGAGGGGGCAGAGGGAGAGAGAGAGAGGGGTACAGTTTTGGAGAGAGAGGCGGGGTCAGAGAGAGAGGGACAGAGAGTGGGCGGATGGAGAGAGTGGGGGATAGAGAGAGAGGGGGGGACAGAGAGAGAGGGGGACAGAGAGGGGGGCAGAGAGAGAGGGGGCAGAGAGAGGGCGACACAGAGGGGGTTAGAGAGTGGGGGAGAGAGAGGGGACAGAGAGATGGGGACAGAGAGAGGGCGACAGAGAGAGAGGGGGCAGAGAGATGGGGGCAAAGAGAGAGAGGGGGCAGAGAGAGAGGGGGCAGAGATGGAGAGGGGGCAGAGAGAGGGGGACAGAGAGACGGCAACAGAGAGAGGGGCGACAGAGAGAGCGGGCGACAGAGAGGGGGTCAGAGAGCGGGGAGAGAGAGAGAGTACACAGAGAGAGGGGGACAGAGAGAGGAGGGGACAGAGAGGAGGGGCAGAGAGAGGGGGGCAGAGAGAGGGGGAACAGAGAGAGGGGGGTCAGAGAGAGATGGGGACAGAGAGGGGGGCAGAGAGAGAGGGGGCAGAGAGAGGGCGACAGAGAGGGGGTTAGAGAGCGGGGGAGAGAGAGGGGACAGAGAGAGGGGGGACAGAGAGAGGGCGACAGAGAGAGAGGGGGCAGAGAGATGGGGGCAGAGAGAGGGGGGGAAGAGAGAGGGGGCAGAGAGAGAGGGGGCAGAGAGAGGGGGACAGAGAGACGGCAACAGAGAGAGGGGCGACAGAGAGAGCGAGCGACAGAGAGCGGGTCAGAGAGCGGGGACAGAGAGAGTACACAGAGAGAGGGGGACAGAGAGAGGGGGGGACAGAGAGGAGGGGCAGAGAGAGGGGGGACAGAGAGGGGGAGAACAGAGAGAGGGGGGCAGAGAGAGCGGGGCAGAGAGAGGGGGAACAGAGAGAGGGGGGGACAGAGAGGAGGGGCAGAGAGAGGGGGACAGAGAGAGGGGGCACAGAGAGAGGGGGGAACAGAGAGAGGGGGGACAGAGAGAGGGGGATAGAGAGAGGGGGCACAGAGAGAGGGGGGAACAGAGAGAGGGGTGCAGAGAGGGGGGGACAGAGAGAGGGGGCACAGAGAGAGGGGGGAACAGAGAGAGGGGAGACAGAGAGAAGGGGACAGAGAGATGGCGACAGAGTGAGGGGGGACAGAGTGAGGGGGACAGAGAGAGGGCGACAGAGAGAGAGGGGAACAGAGAGAGGGCGACAGAGAGAGAGAGGGGGACAGAGACGGGGAAGGGGTTCAGACAGAGGGTACCGAGAGAGAGGGGCAGAGAGAGAGGTGGTCAGAGATAGAGGGGGTCAGAGAGAGAGGGGCAGAGAGAGAGGGGGACAGAGAGATAGGGGTCAGAGAGAGAGATGGGGCAGAAAGAGGCAATAGAGAGAGGGGGACAGAGAGAGGGGGGGACAATGAGAGGGGGACAGAGAGAGGGGAAACACAGAAAGGAGGAACAGAGAGAAGGGGGATACAGAGACGGTGACAGAGAGGGGGGCAGAGAGAGGGAGACAGAGAGAGGGGTACAGAGAGTGGGGGGGCAGAGAGGGGGGCAGAGAGAGTGGGGGCAGAGAGAGAGGGGGCAGAGAGAAAGGGTGACAGAGAGGGGGTCAGAGAGCGGGAGAGAGAGAGAGGGGGCAGAGAGAGGAGGATAGAGAGAGGGGGACAGAGAGAGGGAAACAGAGAGAGGGGGACAGAGAGGTGGGTCGGGGGGCAGAGAGAGGGGGGGCAGAGAGAGGGCAACTGAGAGGGGGTCAGAGAGCAGGGGAGAGAGGAGGTCAGAGAGCGAGGGAGAGAGAGGGGACAGATAGAGGGGACAGAAAGAGAGGGGCTCAGAGAGCCGGCGACAGAGAGAGGGGGACAGAGAGTGGGGGAGATAGAAGGGGTCAGAGAGAGAGGGGGTCAGTGAGAGAGAGGGGGGCAGAGAGAGAGGAGGACAGAGAGAGAAGGGGTCGGGGGGGGGGACAGAGAGAGGAGGGGACAGAGAGAGGGGGGCAAAGAGAGGGTGAACAGAGAAGGGTGGGAGAGAGAGAAGGGGGGATAGAGAGACGGTGACAGAGAGAGGGGGCAGAGGGAGAGAAAGAGGGGTACAGTGTGGGGGAGAGAGGTGGGGTCAGAGAGAGGGGGAGAGAGAGTGGGCGGATGGAGAGAGTTGGGGATAGAGAGAGAGAGGGGGACAGAGAGAGAGGGGGACAGAAAGAGAGGGGGACAGAGAGAGAGGGGGACAAAGAAAGGGGGAACAGAGAGAGGGGGGAACCGAAAGAGGGGGGACAGAGAGAGGGGGTACAGAGAGAGGAGGACAGAGAGTGGGGGACAGTGAGCGGGAGAGAGAGAGGGGACGGTGAGAAGGGGATAGAGAGAGGGGGACAGAGAGAGAGAGGGAGACAGAGAGGGGGGGACAGAGATAGGGGGCAGAAAGAGGGCAACAGAGAGGGGGTCAGAGAGCGGGGGAGAGAGAGAGCGGACAGAGAGAGGGGGCAGAGAGAGAGGGGGCAGAGAGAGGAGGTGACAGAGAGGTGGTCAGAGAGCGGGAGAGAGAGGGGACTCTGAGAGGGGGACAGAGAGAGGGGGCAGTGAGAGAGGGGGCAGAGAGAGAGGGCGACAGAGAGGAGGTCAAAGAGCGGCGGAGAAAGAGAGGGGACAGAGAGAGGGGGATAGAGAGAGGGAGACAGAGAGAAGGGGACAGAGAGAGGGCGACAGAGTGAGGGGGTCAGAGTGAGGGGGACAGAGAGAGGGGAACAGAGAGAGGGGAACAGAGAGAGGGGGACAGAGAGAGAGGTGGACAGAGACGGGGACGGGGTTCATTGGGGGGCAGAGAGAGAGGGGGCAGAGAGAGTGGGCAGAAAGAGAGGATGACAGAGAAGGGGTTAGAGAGCGGGAGATAGAGAGAGGGGGCACTGAGATGGGGATAGAGAGAGGGGGACAGAGAGAGAGGGGCCAGGGAGAGAGGGTGAGAGTGGGGGGGTCAAAGAGCGGGGGAGAGAGAGGGGACAGAGAGAGGGGGATAGAGAGAGGGGAACAGAGAGAGAGAAGGGACAGAGAGAGGGGTCGGGGGGCAGATAGAGTGGGACAGAGAGAATGGGACAGAGAGAGGGGCGACAGCGAGAGAGGGGGACAGTGAGGTGGTACAGGGAGAGGCGGGTGTGAGAGAGGGGGTCAGAGAGAGGGCGACAGAGAGAGGGCGACAGCGAGAGAGGGCAACAGAGAGAGGGGGGACAGGGAGCGGGGGAGATAGAGGGGGTCAGAGAGAGAGGGAGTCAGAGAGAGAGAGGGGGACAGAGAGAGTGGGGGTCAGAGAGAGGGCGACAGAGAGCAGGGGACAGAGAGTGGGGGAGATAGAGGGGGTCAGAGAGAGAGGGGGACAGAGAGAGGGGGACAGAGAGAGGGGGACAGAGAGAGTGGGGGACAGAGAGAGGGGGACAGAGAGAGAATAGGGGATAGAAAGACGGTGACAGAGAGGGGGTGCAGAGAGAGGGAGACAGAGAGAGGGGCACAGAGTGGGGGAGAGAGAGGGGGTCAGAGAGAGGGGGACAGAGAGTGGGGGGACAGAGAGGGCGGCAGAGAGAGTGGGGGCAGAGAGAGAGGGGGCAGAGAGAAAGGGTGAGAGAGAGGGGGTCAGAGAGCGGGATAGAGAGAAAGGGGGCAGTGAGAGGGGGATAGAGAGAGGGGGACAGAGAGAGGGGGGCAGAGAGAGAGGGCACAGAGAGAGGAGGTGACAGAGAGGTGGTCAGAGAGCGGGAGAGAGAGGGGACTGTGAGAGGGGGACAGAGAGAGGGGGCAGTGAGAGAGGGGGACAGAGAGTGGGCGACAGAGTGAGGGGGGACAGAGTGAGGGGGACAGAGAGAGGAGGACAGAGAGTGGGGGACAGTGAGAGGGGGACAGAGAGAGAGGGGGACAGAGACGGGGACAGGGTTCAGACAGAGGGCGGCAGAGAGACAGGGGGCAGAAAGGGGGTCAAAGAGCGGGGGAGAAAGAGAGGGGACAGAGAGAGGGGGATAGAGAGAGGGAGACAGAGAGAAGGGGACAGAGAGAGGGCGACAGAGTGAGGGGGGACAGAGTGAGGGGGACAGAGAGAGGGGAACAGAGAGAGGGGAACAGAGAGAGGGGGACAGAGAGAGGCGGACAGAGACGGGGACGGGGTTCAGATAGAGGGGGGCAGAGAGAGAGGGGGCAGAGAGAGAGGGGGCAGAGAGAGGGGGCAGAAAGAGAGGATGACAGAGAAGGGGTTAGAGAGCGGGAGATAGAGAGAGGGGGCACTGAGATGGGGATAGAGAGAGCGGAACAGAGAGAGGGGAACAGAGAGAGGGGGACAGAGAGAGAGGTGGACAGAGACGGGGACGGGGTTCAGAGGGGGGCAGAGAGAGAGGGGGCAGAGAGAGTGGGCAGAAAGAGAGGATGACAGAGAAGGGGTTAGAGAGCGGGAGATAGAGAGAGGGGGCACTGAGATGGGGATAGAGAGAGGGGGACAGAGAGAGAGGGGCCTGGGAGAGAGGGTGAGAGTGGGGGGGTCAAAGAGCGGGGGAGAGAGAGGGGACAGAGAGAGGGGGATAGAGAGAGGGGAACAGAGAGAGAGAAGGGACAGAGAGAGGGGTCGGGGGGGCAGATAGAGTGGGACAGAGAGAATGGGACAGAGAGAGGGGCGACAGCGAGAGAGGGGGACAGTGAGGTGGTACAGGGAGAGGCGGGTGTGAGAGAGGGGGTCAGAGAGAGGGCGACAGAGAGAGGGCGACAGCGAGAGAGGGCAACAGAGAGAGGGGGGACAGGGAGCGGGGGAGATAGAGGGGGTCAGAGAGAGAGGGAGTCAGAGAGAGAGAGGGGGACAGAGAGAGTGGGGGTCAGAGAGAGGGCGACAGAGAGCAGGGGACAGAGAGTGGGGGAGATAGAGGGGGTCAGAGAGAGAGGGGGGACAGAGAGAGGGGGACAGAGAGAGGGGGGACAGAGAGAGTGGGGGACAGAGAAAGGGGGAACAGAGAGAATGGGGGATAGAAAGACGGTGACAGAGAGGGGGTGCAGAGAGAGGGAGACAGAGAGAGGGGCACAGAGTGGGGGAGAGACAGGGGGTCAGAGAGAGGGGGACAGAGAGTGGGGGGACAGAGAGGGCGGCAGAGAGTGTGGGAGCAGAGAGAGGGGGGGCAGAGAGAAAGGGTGAGAGAGAGGGGGTCAGAGAGCGGGAGAGAGAGAGAGGGGGCAGTGAGAGGGGGATAGAGAGAGGGGGACAGAGAGAGGGGGGCAGAGAGAGAGGGGGCAGAGAGAGGGGGGACAGGGAGCGGGGGAGATAGAGAGAGCGGGACAGAGAGAGGGGGAACAGAGATACGGGGAACAGAGAGAAGGGGGGATAGAAAAACGGTGACAGAGAGGGGGTGCAGAGAGAGGGAGACAGAGAGAGGGGTACAGAGTGGGGGAGAGAGCGGGGGTCAGAGAGAGGAGGACAGAGAGTGGTGGGGAGAGAGAGGGTGGCAGAGAGAGTGGGGGCAGAGAGAGAGGGGGCAGAGAGAAAGGGTGAGAGAGAGGGTGTCAGAGAGCGGGAGAGAGAGAGAGGGGGCAGTGAGAGGGGGATAGAGAGAGGGGGAAGAGAGAGAGGGCGGCAGAGAGGGGGTCAAAGAGCGGGGGAGAGAGAGGGGACAGAGTGAGGGGGACAGGAGTGAGGGGAAAAGAGAGGGGGGACAGAGAGAGGGGAACAGAGAGAGGGGAACCGAGAGAGGGACAGAGAGAGGGGGACAGAGAGAGGGGTCGGGGGGGCAGAGAGAGCGAGGGCAGAGAGAGGGCAACAGAGAGGGGGTCAGAGAGCGGGGGAGAGGGGGTCAGAGAGGGTGGGAGAGAGAGGGGACAGATAGAGGGGGACAGAGAGAGAGGGGACAGAGAGAGAGGGGGACAGAGAGACGGCGACAGAGAGATGGGGACAGAGAGTGGGGGAGATAGAGGGGGTCAGAGAGAGAGGGGGTCAGTGAGAGAGAGGGGACAGAGAGAGAAGGGGGTAGAAAGCGGAGACAGAGAGAGGAGGACAGAGAGCGAGGAGGACAGAGAGAGAAGGGGTCAGAGAGAGGGGGGGACAGAGCGAGGGGGACAGAGAGAGGGGGGCAAAGAGAGGGGGAACAGAGAAAGGTGGGACAGAGAGAAGGGGGTTAGAGAGACGGTGACAGAGAGAGGGGGCAGAGGGAGAGAGGGAGGGGGGTACAGTGTGGGGGAGAGAGGGTGGGTCAGAGAGAGGGGGACAGAAAGTGGGCGGATGGAGAGAGTGGGGGATAGAGAGAGAGGGGGACAGAGAGAGAGGGGTACAGAGAGGGGGGCAGAGAGAGAGGGGGTAGAGAGAGGGCGACAGAGAGGGGGACAGAGAGTGGGCGGATGGAGAGAGTGGGGGACAGAGAGAGGGGGACAGAGAGAGGGGGACAGAGAGAGGATGGACAGAGAGAGGGGGACAGAGAGAGGGGGGATAGAGAGAGGGGGAGACAGAGAGAGGGGGACAGAGAGAGAGGGGGACAGAGAGAGAGGTGGACAGAGAGAGGGGGACAGAGAGAGAGGGCAGAGAGGGATAGGGGCAGACACAGGGGGACAGAGTGAGGGGGGAAGGGAGAGAGGGACAGAGAGAGGGGGACAGAAAGAGGGGGGCAGAGAGAGAGGGGAAAGAGAGAGGGGGACGGTGGTCAGAGAGAGGGGGGCAGAGAGAGAGGGGGACAGAGAGAGGAGGACAGAGATAGAGGGGAACAGAGAGAGGGGGACAAAGAGAGAGGGCAGAGAGGGATAGGGGCAGACACAGGGGGACAGAGTGAGGGGGGCAGGGAGAGAGGGACAGAGAGAGGGGGACAGAAAGAGGGGGGCAGAGAGAGAGGGGAAAGAGAGAGGGGGACGGTGGTCAGAGAGAGGGGGGCAGAGAGAGAGGGGGCAGAGAGAGGGGCAGAAAGAGAGGATGACAGAGAGGGGGTCAGAGAGCGGGAGAGAGAGAGAGGGGACAGTGAGATGGGGATAGAGAGAGGGGGACAGAGAGAGGGGACAGAGAGAGAGAGGGAGACAGAGTGGGGTCAAAGAGCAGGGGAGAGAGAGAGGGAACAGAGAGAGGGGGACAGAGAGAGGGGAACAGAGAGAGAGGGGACAGAGAGAGGGGTCGGGGGGCAGAGAGAGTGGGACAGAGAGAGGGGCGACAGCGAGAGAGGGCAACAGAGAGAGTGGGACAGAGAGCGGGGGAGATAGAGGGGGCAGAGAGAGAGGGGGTACAGAGAGAGGGGGCAGAAAGAGGCAACAGAGAGAGGGGGACAGAGAGAGAGAGAGGGGGACAGAGAGAGTGATGGACAAAGAGAGGGGGAACAGAGTAAGTTGGGACAGAGAGAAGGAGGGATAGAGAGACGGTGACAGAGAGAGGGGGCAGAGAGAGGGAGACAGAGAGGGGGGACAGAGAGAGAGGGGGACAGAGGGGGGGGACAGAGAGAGAGGGGGACAGAGAGAGGGAGGGACAAAGAGAGGGGGAACAGAGAAAGGTGGGACAGAGAGAAGGGGGGATAGAGAGACGGTGACAGAGAGAGGGGGCAGAGAGAGGGAGACAGAGAGGGGGGACAGGGAGGGGGGACAGAGAGAGGGGGGACCGAGAGAGGGGGGGGCAAAGAGAGGGGGAATCGAGAAAGGTGGGACAGAGAGAAGGGGGATAGAGAGACGGTGACAGAGAGGGGGCAGAGGGAGAGATAGAGGGGTACAGTGTGGGGGAGAGAGGGGGGGGTCAGAGAGAGGGGACAGAGAGTGGGCGGATGGAGAGAGTTGGGGATAGAGAGAGAGAGGGGAACAGAGAGAGAGGGGGACAGAGAGGGGGGCAGAGAGAGAGGGGGCAGAGAGAGGGCGACACAGAGGGGGTTAGAGAGTGGGGGAGAGAGAGGGGACAGAGTGAGGGGGACAGGAGTGAGGGGAAAAGAGAGTGGGGACAGAGAGAGGGGAACAGAGAGAGGGGAACAGAGAGAGGGAAACAGAGAGGGGGACAGAGAGAGGGGTCGGGGGGGCAGAGAGAGCGGGGGCAGAGAGAGGGCAACAGAGAGGGGGTCAGAGAGCGGGGGAGAGGGGGTCAGAGAGGGTGGGAGAGAGAGGGGACAGATAGAGGGGGACAGAGAGAGAGGGGACAGAGAGAGAGGGGGACAGAGAGACGGCGACAGAGAGATGGGGACAGGGAGTGGCCGAGATAGAGGGGGTCAGAGAGAGAGGGGGTCAGTGAGAGAGAGGGGGACAGAGAGAGAAGGGGGTAGAAAGCGGAGACAGAGAGAGGGAGACAGAGAGCGAGGAGGACAGAGAGAGAAGGGGTCAGAGAGAGGGGGGGACAGAGCGAGGGGGACAGAGAGAGGAGGGGCAAAGAGAGGGGGAACAGAGAAAGGTGGGACAGAGAGAAGGGGGTTAGAGAGAGACGGTGACAGAGAGAGGGGGCAGAGGGAGAGAGAGAGGGTGGTACAGTGTGGGGGAGAGAGGGTGGGTCAGAGAGAGGGGGACAGAAAGTGGGCGGATGGAGAGAGTGGGGGATAGAGAGAGAGGGGGACAGAGAGAGAGGGGTACAGAGAGGGGGGCAGAGAGAGAGGGGGCAGAGAGAAGGGGGGATAGAGAGACGGTGACAGAGAGAGGGGGCAGAGAGAGGGAGACAGAGAGGGGGGACAGAGAGAGAGGGGGACAGAGGGGGGGACAGAGAGAGAGGGGGACAGAGAGAGGGAGGGACAAAGAGAGCGGGAACAGAGAAAGGTGGGACAGAGAGAAGGGGGATAGAGAGACGGTGACAGAGAGAGGGGGCAGAGAGAGGGAGACAGAGAGGGGGGACAGGGAGGGGGGACAGAGAGAGGGGGGACAGAGAGAGGGGGGGCAAAGAGAGGGGGAATCGAGAAAGATGGGACAGAGAGAAGGGGGATAGAGAGACGGTGACAGAGAGAGGGGGCAGAGGGAGAGAGGGAGAGGGGTACAGTGTGAGGGAGAGAGGGGGGTAAGAGAGAGGGGGACAGAGAGTGGGCGGATGGAGAGAATGGGGGATAGAGAGAGAGAGGGGGACAGAGAGAGAGGGGTACAGAGAGGGGGGGAGAGAGAGTGGGGGCAGAGAGAGGGTGACAGAGAGGGCGTCCGAGAGCGGGGAAGAGAGAGGGGACAGAGAGATGGGGACAGAGAGAGGGCGACAGAGAGAGAGGGGGCGGAGAGATGGGGGGCAGAGAGAGGGGACAGAGAGAGAGGGGGCAGAGAGAGAGAGGGGGCAGAGAGAGGGGCACAGAGAGATGGGCATAGAGAGAGGGCGACAGAGAGAGGGGGACAGAGAGATGGGGACAGAGAGAGGGCGACAGAGAGAGGGAGTCAGAGAGCGGGGAGAGAGAGAGTCCACAGAGAGAGGGGGACAGAGAGAGGGGGGACAGAGAGAGGGGGACAGAGAGAGAGGGACAGAGAGAGGAGGGACAGAGAGAGGGACAGAGAGAGAGGGGGACAGAGAGAGGGGGCAGAGAGAGAGGGCGCAGAGAGGGGGGGACAGAGAGAGGGGGACAGAGAGAGAGGGGGGCAGAGAGAGGGGGGAAGAGAGTGGGGGACAGAGAGAGGGGTACTGAGTGGGAGAGAGTGAGGGGGCAGAGAGAGGGGGACAGAGAGTGGGCAGAGAGAGGGCAACAGAGAGAGGGGGACAGAGACCGGGACAGAGAGAGGGGGCAGAGAGAGGGGGACAGAGAGAGAGAGGGGGACAGAGAGAGAGGGGGACAGAGAGCGGGGACAGAGAGCGAGAGGGACAGAGAGAGGGGGACAGAGAGAGAGCGGGTCGGAGAGAGGGGGAAAGAGAGGGGGGACAGAGAAAGGGCGGGAAAGAGAGAGAGAGAGGGGACAGAGAGAGGGGGAGACAGAGAGCTGGGAGACAGAGAGCGAGGGACAGAGAGCGCGGGACAGAGAGAGGGGGACAGAGAGTGGGGGACAGAGAGCGAGGGACAGAGAGCGCGGGACAGAGAGTGGGGCACAGAGAGTGGGGAAGATAGAGGAGGTCAGAGGGAGTGGGGACAGAGAAAGGGTTACAGAGTGGGGGAAAGAGAGGGTGTCAGAGAAAGGGGGCAGAGAGAGGAGGACAGAGAGGGGGACAGAGAGAGAGGGACAGAGAGAGAGAGGGACAGAGAGAGAGGGGGACAGAGAGACGGCAACAGAGAGAGGGGCGACAGAGAGAGCGGGCGACAGAGAGGGGTCAGAGAGCGGGGAGAGAGAGAGTACACAGAGAGAGGGGGACAGAGAGAGGGGGAACAGAGAGAGGGGGGGCAGAGAGAGGGGGGACAGAGAGAGGGGGAACAGAGCGAGGGGGGGCAGAGAGAGGGGGTACAGAGAGAGGAGGACAGAGAGAGGGGGACAGAGAGCGGGAGAGAGACAGGGGACAGTGAGAAGGGGATAGAGAGAGGGGGACAGAGAGAGAGAGGGGGACAGAGAGATGGGGACAGAGAGAGGGGAGCAGAGAGAGTGGGGGTAGAGAGAGGGGGTGACAGAGCGGTGGTCAGAGAGTGGGAGAGAGAGGAGAGTGTCAGAGGGGGACAGAGAGAGGGGGCAGTGAGGAGGGGGCAGAGAGAGAGGGCGACAGAGAGGGGGTCAAAGAGCAGGGGAGAAAGAGAGGGGACAGAGAGAGGGGGATAGAGTGAGGGGGGACAGAGAGAGGGGGACAGAGAGAGGGGAACAGAGAGAGGGGGACAGAGAGAGAGCGGGTCGGAGAGAGAGGGGGAAAGAGAGGGGGGACAGAGAAAGGGCGGGAAAGAGAGGGAGAGAGAGAGGGGACAGAGAGAGGGGGAGACAGAGAGCTGGGGGACAGAGAGAGGGAGACAGAGAGTGGGGGACAGAGAGCGAGGGACAGAGAGCGCGGGACAGAGAGTGGGGCACAGAGAGTGGGGAAGATAGAGGGGGTCAGAGGGAGTGGGGACAGAGAAAGGGTTACAGAGTGGGGGAAAGAGAGGGTGTCAGAGAAAGGGGGGCAGAGAGAGGAGGACAGAGAGGGGGACAGAGAGAGAGGGACAGAGAGAGAGAGAGGGACAGAGAGAGAGGGGATAGAGAGACGGCAACAGAGAGAGGGGCGACAGAGAGAGCGGGCGACAGAGAGGGGTCAGAGAGCGGGGAGAGAGAGAGTACACAGAGAGAGGGGGACAGAGAGAGGGGGAACAGAGAGAGGGGGGGCAGAGAGAGGGCGGACAAAGAGAGGAGGAACAGAGAGAGGGGGGAACAGAGAGAGGGGGTACAGAGAGAGGGGGTTCAGAGAGAGGAGGACAGAGAGAGGGAGACAGAGAGCGGGAGAGAAAGAGGGGGACAGTGAGAAGGGGATAGAGAGAGGGGGACAGAGAGAGAGGGGGACAGAGAGAGAGGGGGGACAGAGAAGGGGGCAGAGAGATAGGGGGCAGAAAGAGGGCAACAGAGAGGGCGTCAGAGAGCGGGGGAGAGAGAGTGGGGACAGAGAGAGGGGGACAGAGAGAGGGCAACAGAGAGAGGGGGGACAGAGAAGGGGGCAGAGAGATAGGGGGCAGAAAGAGGGCAACAGAGAGGGCGTCAGAGAGCGGGGGAGAGAGAGTGGGGACAGAGAGAGGGGGACAGAGAGAGGGGGCAGAGAGAGAGGGCAGAGAGATAGGGGGCAGAAAGAGGGGGTGACAGAGAGGTGGTCAGAGAGCGGGAGAGAGAGGGGACTGTGAGAGGGGGACAGAGAGAGGGGGCAGTGAGAGAGGGGGCAGAGAGAGAGGGCGACAGAGAGGGGGTCAAAGAGCGGGGGAGAAAGAGAGGGGACAGAGAGAGGGGGATAGAGAGAGTGAGACAGAGAGAAGGGGACAGAGAGAGGGCGACAGAGTGAGGGGGGACAGAGTGAGGGGGACAGAGAGAGGGGAACAGAGTGAGGGGAAAAGAGAGAGGGGGACAGAGAGAGAGGGGGACAGAGACGGGGACGGGGTCCAGACAGAGGGGGGCAGAGAGAGGGGGCAGAGAGAGAGGGGAGAGAGAGAGGGGGCAGTGAGATGGGGACAGAGAGAGGGGGACAGTGAGGGGGGGGCAGGGAGAGAGGGTGACAGAGAGGGGGTCAAAGAGCGGGGGAGAGAGAGAGGGGACAGAGAAGGGGATAGAGAGAGGGGAACAGAGAGAGAGAAGGGACAGAGAGAGGGGTCGGGGGGGCAGAGAGAGTGGGACAGAGAGAGGGGCGACAGCGAGAGAGGAGGACAGTGAGGTGGTACAGGGAGAGGCTGGTGTGAGAGAGGGGGTCAGAGAGAGGGCGACAGAGAGAGGGCGACAGCGAGAGAGGGCAACAGAGAGAGGGGGGACAGAGAGCGGGGGAGAGAGAGGGGGTCAGAGAGAGAGGGAGTCAGAGAGAGAGAGAGGGGACAGAGAGAGGGCGACAGAGAGAGGGCGACAGAGAGCAGGGGACAGAGAGAGAGTGGGACAGAGAGAGGGGGAGACAGAGAGTGGGGAACAGAGAGACGGGAGACAGATAGGAGGATAGAGAGAGGGGGCAGAGAGAGGTGGACAGAGAGAGGGGGAGAGAGAACGTGGGGATATCGAAGGAGTCAGAGAGTGGGGGGACAGAGTGTGGGGGACATAGTGGGATACAGAGAGAGGGGATCGGGGGGGGACAGAGGGGGGAACAGAGGGAATGGCGGTGCAGAGGGAGGGACAGAGGGGCGGGACAGAGAGAGGGAAGGCAAAGAGAGAGGGTGACAAAGAAGTAGGATAGAGAGGGGGTACAAAGAACAGGGACAGAGAGAGGGAGCTAGAAGGGGTCAGAGAGTGGGTAGCGGAGATTTGAGGGACAGAGAGTGGGGGTACAGAGTGTGGGGACAGAGTGGGGTCAGAGAGAGGGGGCAGAGAAAGGCGACAGAGGGAGAGTGGGACGGAGGGGGGACAGAGAGAGGTGGGTACAGAGAAAGAGAGAGGGAACACAGAGAGAGGGGACAGAGAGAGAGGGGAACGAGAGTGGGGGGGACAGAGGGAGGGGGTCAGAGAGAGAGGGGGACAGAGAGAGGGGCGACAGAGAGAGGGGGACAGAGATAGAAGGGCGACAGAGAGAGGGGGAAGAGGGAGGGATCAGAGAGAGTGTGGGACAGAGAGTGAGGGTGACTGAGAGGGGACGGGAGAGGGGGCACAGAGAGAAGGGAGACAGAGAGAGGGGGAACAGAGACGGAGACAGAGAGGGGGAGACAGAGAGTGGGGGACAGAGAGACGGGAGAACGATAGGAGGATAGAGAGAGGGGGCAGAGAGAGGGGGCAGAGAGAGAGGGGAGAGAGAGAGGGGGCAGTGAGATGGGGACAGAGAGAGGGGGACAGTGAGGGGGGGCAGGGAGAGAGGGTGACAGAGAGGGGGTCAAAGAGCGGGGGAGAGAGAGAGGGGACAGAGAAGGGGATAGAGAGAGGGGAACAGAGAGAGAGAAGGGACAGAGAGAGGGGTCGGGGGGGCAGAGAGAGTGGGACAGAGAGAGGGGCGACAGCGAGAGAGGAGGACAGTGAGGTGGTACAGGGAGAGGCTGGTGTGAGAGAGGGGGTCAGAGAGAGGGCGACAGAGAGAGGGCGACAGCGAGAGAGGGCAACAGAGAGAGGGGGGACAGAGAAAGGCGACAGAGAGAGAGTGGGACGGAGGGGGGACAGAGAGAGGTGGGTACAGAGAAAGAGAGAGGGAACAGAGAGAGAGGGGACAGAGAGAGAGGGGAACGAGAGTGGGGGGGACAGAGGGAGGGGGTCAGAGAGAGAAGGGGACAGAGAGAGGGGCGACAGAGAGAGGGGGGCAGAGATAGAAGGGCGACAGAGAGAGGGGGAAGAGGGAGGGATCAGAGAGAGTGTGGGACAGAGAGTTAGGGTGACAGAGAGGGGACGGGAGAGGGGGCACAGAGAGATTGTGGACAGAGAGAGGGGATGTAGAGTGTGGGTACAGAGAGAGGGAGGACAGAGAGAGGGGGACAGTGAGAGGGGGACAGAGAGAGGGTGGACAGAGAGAGGGAGAACAGAGTGAGGAAAACAGAGAGGGTGTACAGAGAGCGGGGACAGAGAATGTGGGGCAGAGAGAGGGAGGAGATAGAAGGGGTCAGACAGCGGGGGGCAGCGAGTGGGGGCAGAGAATGGGGGTATAGAGTGTGGGGACTGAAAGGGGACAGAGAAAGGGGGGACAGAGAGAGGCGTGGAGCAGAGTGGGGACAGAGATTGGGGACAGAGAGAGGGTGTTCAGAGAGAGAGAGGGAACAGAGAGAGAGAGGGGACAGAGAGAGAGGGCAAAGAGAGTGGGGGGGGCAGAGAGAGGGGGTCAGAGAGAGGGGGGACAGAGAGAGGGACGACTGAGAGAGGGGGACGGAGATCGAAGGGCGACAGAGAGAGGGGGAAAGAGGGAGGGGTCAGAGAGAGTGTGGGGACAGAGAGAGATGGTGACAGAGAGGGGAGGGGAGAGGGGGGACAGAGAGAGGGTGGACAGAGAGAGGTGGGGAGAGAGAGAGAGAGAGGGAGAGGGAACCGAGAGGGTGGACAGAGAAGGGGACAGAGAGGGGGGGCAGAGAGAGAGGGGGACAGAGAGGGGGGGACAGAGTGTGGGGTACCTAGTGGGGGGACCGAGAGAGGGGTTCAGAGAGGGGGGACAGAGGGGGGAACAGAGGGAAGAGCGGTGCAGAGTGAGGGACAGAGTGAAGGGGACAGAGAGAGGGGTGACAGAGAAAGGAGGAACAGAGAAAGGGGACAGAGAGAGGGGGCACAGAGAGAAGGGAGACAGAAAGAGGGAGGACAGAGAGAGGAGGACAGTGAGAGGGGGACAGAGAGAGGGATGGACAGAGAGAGGGAGAACAGAGTGAGGAAAACAGAGAGGGGGTACAGAGAGCGGGGACAGAGAATGTGGGACAGAGAGGGAGGAGTTAGAAGGGGTCAGACAGTGGGGGGCAGAGAGTGGGGGACAGAGAATGGGGGTATAGAGTGTGGGGACAGAAAGGGGACAGAGAAAGGGGGGACAGAGAGAGGCGTGGAGCAGAGTGGGGACAGAGATTGGGGACAGAGAGAGGGTGTTCAGAGAGAGAGAGGGAACAGAGAGAGAGAGGGGAGAGAGAGAGAGGGCAAAGAGAGTGGGGGGTGCAGAGAGAGGGGGAAAGAGGGAGGGGTCAGAGAGAGCGTGGGGACAGAGAGAGATGGTGACAGAGAGGGGAGGGGAGAGGGGGGACAGAGAGAGGGTGGACAGAGAGAGGAGGGGAGAGAGAGAGAGAGGGAGAGGGAACCGAGAGGGTGGACAGAGAAGGGGACAGAGAGGGGGGGTCAGAGAGAGAGGGAGACAGAGAGGGGGGACAGAGTGTGGGGTACCTAGTGGGGGGACCGAGAGAGGGGTTCAGAGAGGTGGGACAGAGGGGGGAACAGAGGGAAGAGCGGTGCAGAGGGAGGGACAGAGTGAAGGGGACAGAGAGAGGGGTGACAGAGAGAGGAGGAACAGAGAAAGGGGACAGAGATGGGGCACAGAGAGAAGGGAGACAGAGAGAGGGGGAACAGAGACGGAGACAGAGAGGAGGAGACAGAGAGTGGGGGACAGAGAGACGGGGGACAGATAGGAGGATAGAGAGAGGGGGCAGAGAGAGGTGGACAGAGAGAGGGGGAGAGAGAACGTGGGGATATCGAAGGAGTCAGAGAGTGGGGGGACAGAGTGTGGGGGACATAGTGGGATACAGAGAGAGGGGATCAGAGGGGGGGCAGAGGGGGGAACAGAGGGAATGGCGGTGCAGAGGGAGGGACAGAGGGGCGGGACAGAGAGAGGGAAGGCAAAGAGAGAGTGTGACAAAGAAGTAGGATAGAGAGGGGGTACAAAGAACAGGGACAGAGAGAGGGAGCTCGAAGGGGTCAGAGAGTGGGTGGC